>NC_139512.1:225774298-226080413 GCF_947247035.1 Vipera ursinii | reverse complement strand
AGAAAAAAAAACCTAACCATAAGTGAGAATAAATTAAGAGCAGTGTCTTAGCTAGCCCAACTTTTCTGAAAGCAATAACATGAGAACTTAAACCTCATTAGGCAGTATATGGTCTAAAAAACAAAATCTGTAAATTACTTATCCGGGACAAATATCAATTTAGATTACAGTGAGAAAATTAATGTGAAATATTTAAGTCAGGGCTGGCAATCTGCAGCCTGTGGATCATAGGTGGCCTCAGCATTCTAGATGTATCTTGGCCTCACAGAGTGGGCAGAACTGAAATTTGGCATGGGTGGAAGAATTGTGGAAGATAAAATGGATGCTTTAAATTTTCAAATAACTTAACCAACACTGCTTCCCCCATTTAAAAAAAAAAAAAACACAAGTAAATTCTCCCATTCTGATTCCTTATGACAGATCTAGATTACAAAGTCTGGTTTATGTTTCTCCAAACTGACATCATTTTCAGACCCAGGTTACACCATGAATCTCAATATTAATTAAAGTTGCATTGCAAAAGGGTTGACATGTTGCTTATTAACTGACTTTGTTATTCTGAGTCCTGTACCGGTGGTTGTATTAATCAAAAAACACTGTATCTTAGTGTTATGTGCCTCTGTCTTACTGCATGATGTAAGCAATTTCAAAATTCAAAATTACTGCTTTGCATTATGCAGATGTAACAAGTGATCAAAGCTTCTCAAGTTTCCATATGCTTACTGTTTCTTATATACTCAGCATTGCTCCTGATAAATCATGCACACATCCTAATACATCACTATCTTTATGTTTCCCCCCCTCCTCTGGTACAACATATATTTTGCATGCAGGAGTGATTGTCATTAAACCCAGAGTGAGAACTAGATGCAATTGCAGGGCAGATCATTCCACAGAGCCTCTTTGGAGAATCAGACGTTAGCAGCAGATTATTTGTTTATTCAATTTCTATAGCCACCCAACTCAACCAAGTGACTCAGGGCACCTTAGAATTCTAAAGTTACCAAACAATTAAAATATTTTTTAAACAACAACAACATGAAAGGTTATAACCAAAGCTTTTCCAATCCCTCCAATCCATCCTTCTCTGTTCAGTTTAAGCAGCTGTATATATTTTTGGGTTCAATTGATCAAGGTTTTATTGCTTTCAGCTTTAAGATTCATCTCTCTTGGAAGTAAGTCCAAAGGTAGAGCTCTGAATGGGTCATAGAGCAAAGAGCACACATATACATGCCTGAATACTAAGGTACCACACAATATGTTCCCCTTTTTAAAAGCTGTGGATCCGCAACAAAGACATGCCATCAAGCTGATGCTTACAGTAACGGTCTTATATTCAGAATGGTATGATGTTTATTATCAAATAGTCTGCCAAAATCAAGATATATTATGTCTGCAACATTCTCACCATCTACTAAATCAAATGACATTTTTTTTAAAAAAAATCACAAAGCTATAGTTCCTTCTTACTTGCTGAAGTCTAATAATTCAGAGTTGCGTATATGAATAGCCTGTAAATTAACCAAATAAATAAAATAAGTAAATTATCATTGTATTGTTTTCAAAACATATTCAGATGCATGGATTTATCTAGATTCTGCTCTAGAACATTTCAGTATTAATAATATATTGACTGGACTATAATTTCTTGGGTCTTTACCCCTTTTTTCAGATGGGAACAACACTTCTCTCTTGCAGTCATCTGGCATTTTATCTATTGTTCATGTTTTCTCAAATATTCTGGATTGGGATTTGGTCAGATTTTCAACAAGTTTGTTGAGTATCCTAGAAGAGGTGTGTCCAAACTTGGCAACTTTATGACTGAGGAATTCTGGGAGTTGAAGTACACATATCTTAAAGTTGGCATAGAGATCCCTGCCCTATAATGTAAAACAAAAGTCAGGCCTTAACTAGGCTTCTAAAGTCAATATGAAAATGGCAGATTGTGAAAAAATTGTAATATAATATGTATTTTGACAAGGTGCTATAAAAGAAGTAGAGATCACAAATAGAAATTTGTCTCTGTTTTAGGTATTGGGGGCCTCCACATATTTAAAGATGAGCAACGGTTAAGTGTGTATCAAAGATAAACAAACCATAAATTTTTCATGCGATGTTTTAGTTTCCTAACTTTTTGTTTTTGTAAGGATGCACTATATTGCTTTGCTTTAGGTGTCTCCGTGTTCGTTTAATTTAATGTTAATGTTTGATTGTATAAGCAAGTGGTGAGTTCAGCTGAAAGCATCTTTGCTTTAAATGAAAGGAAGAAAACGGAGCTGAGTGAAAAGTTGCCCCATTTTTCCCACTTGGGGAATATATCTTTCTCTATATTTCTTTTGATCCTATGAATCTATCGCTTTCATTTGAATGTAAAAAAAAATAATATTTCTCTCTTAGGAAAACATATATCTGTTTTATGCATGAGCGTGTCAGTGTTCCCTCCAACCAAGTAATGGGGGGGAGACACAATTATGCATAATTTTTTTTTCTTCCAAATGCATTGTGTCTTACTTATTTCTCCTTCCCAAAAATGACAGTTATTTTGATACAGGAATACACTACCTTCTTGTTAAGGTATTTTTTCCCCATTGAAAGCTGTGATAGAGTTTTGCCTTAACCATAGAGTTTTACCTCAGTTTTTCCCTATTTGCTGCAAGAGTTTAAGTTTATTAAACCAATAGTGTCCCTCCCTACCTCCTTCCCTTCTCTCTCTCTCTCTCTCTCTCTCTCTCTCTCTCTCTCTCTCTCTCTCTCTCTCTCTCTCTCTCTCTCTCTCTGTGTGTGTGTGTGTGTGTGTGTGTGTGTGATTGTATCTGTCTTTTCAAAAATAAAACAAAAAGAAAAAAATATGAAATTGGCTAGAAATTGATGAAGAATTTAGGCTTTTGGGGTAAGGTTGCCTCTGAAATCTTCTTGAGTTCAGACAGAGGGAAACAAGATGAGACAAAGTGGCCACAAGTGGAAATAAAAAGGCCCATTAGCACATCTTGCATGGCAGTCAAGTGTGATGCTTGTGGTAAGCTTTTCAATGTAGCTGTATGGGAAGCAAAATGGCCTTTTTGGGGAACAATAGCATAGTGGCATGGAAATGTAGAAGTGGCCACTGAACTACATCAGTCAGCACAAAAGCTCACGTGGGAGTGTAGGAGAAGGAGTGGCAGAACCTGGGGAGGAATTAAAAGAGGAATCAGCCTAGAATCCCCATGTAGCCACAAGCAGACAAAGTCCAACCTTCCTTGAATTCAGTTGACCTTTATTTACTCCAAGCAGGCGCTCACCTCTACTTGAGAAAGTTTCTGTGCAGAGAAAATAAATCAATTTAATTGGACTTTTGTGTGTGGTCCTGACCTTTTGCACCTGGCAGGAAGGCTCCTTTGAAGCCTCTGTCTGTCTGCTGCAGAACTTTCTTCTTGGTCACTAAGAGGATAGAAAGCATAACTGATATAGCAACAGTAGCCCAGGCTTCGCATATCATATGACGTTGGTTAATTTTCACTGTAGTATGTTGAATAAGGAAGAAACAAGCCAGAGCCAGTATTGAAAAGTAACTGTGGCATCTTTGGCCAAATCCTATTTTATTTTGTTTGTTTGTTTGTTTGTTTTTTAATCTTTCATCATTGCTTAGGAGCTCTTTATTTTTACCTCTCCAGATTGGTAATTAATGAATGAATGAACCTTTATTATCAAAGTACAACCATGTATACAATGAGATTGGCTGAGCCTCCCTTCGTGCCCCCCCACCACAACTCACAGTGACAACAAACCCACCATCTTGTTACACCATGTGAGCTAATTTCACAACACACCGGCCTTGCAAGTCAACCATACATAAAGTTATTTCCCATTCAAGAGCCCGATAGCCCATGGATAGAAGCTGTTCTTCAGCCTGTTGGTACAGCTGGCTAGACTCCTGTATCTCCTACTCGATGGTAGGACAGTAAAGAGGTACCGACCAGAGTTTTACTTGAGTGGAGAAAAAAAGAAAAAAAAATCATAATAATGGTTTAATGCAGCAGCAACACATGGTTGTAATTACTGCCATAAAGCAGGTCAAACATCCTTCACAGGTCTTGCTTCCATATGACACTAAACCACTAAACCACAGGTCTGCAACCCGTGGCTCTGGAGCCGCATGTGGCTCTTTCAGCCATCTCCTGCGGCTCCTGGTCCTCTGCCATATGCAGTCCAAAACAAATAGGGGGGGAATAAAAATGTTCAAACAATCAATTCAAATATGCAGGGTAGGTGCATATCTCGCCTTGGCTCCACTCTTCAGTCAAACCCTGTTGTGCGCATGCGCGCATGTACGCACATGCACACTAATTTTTTGCGGCTCCCAGTTTTTCCTTTTGTGAGGGAACCGGTTCCGAGTGGCTCTTTCACTGTTTCAGGTTGCTGACCCCTGCACAAAACCATACTGATGCTAAAGAGTCAATATTGTAACTTATTATGCCATGTAAACTCAGCCTATAAGATAAGCAATACAGGTAATCCTTGACTTATGACCATAATTGAGCCCAAAATTTCTAAGCCAGACAGATGTTGCGTTTTGCCCCATTTTACGACCTTTCTTGCCACAGTTGTTAAGTGAACCACTACAGTTGTTAAGTTAGTAACACAGCTGTTAAGTGCATCTGGCTTCCCCATTGACTTGGCTTGTCAGAAGGTCACAAAAGGTGATCACAGGACCCGTGGGCTGTCCCCTGACACCACTGGATGACATCGCCAGGGCTCACTGCCTTGGAAGAGTGAGGAAAATTCTCAGGGACGACTCACACCCTGGATGGTACCTCTTTACTCTCCTACCATCGGGTAGGAGATACAGGAGTATAGCCAGCCATACCAACAGGCTGAAGAACAGCTTCTATCCATGGGCTGTCAGGCTCCTGAACGGGAAATAACTCTATGTATGATTGACTTGTGAGGCCGGTGTGTTGTGCAATTAGCTCACATGGTGCAACAAGATGGTGCGTTTGTTGTCACTGTGAGTTGTGGGGGGGGCACAAAGGGAGGCTCAGCCAATCTCACTGTACACATGTTGTACTTTGATAATAAAGGTTCATTCATTCATTCCGAGATACTTCAACTGACATAAATAAATATCAGTTGTCAAGTGTCCAAATTTTTGATTGTGTGACCACATGGATGCTGCAATGATTTTAAGTGTGAAAAAGTCATGTCACTTTTTTCAGTGGCATTCTAGTTTTGATGGTCACTAAACAAATGGTTGTAAGTCAAGGACGACCTGTAAAGGAAGAGAAACTTTGAGCTGAAGTGGTTATGAATACTATACAAAGCAGATAATTAACTATTTTTCCCCTAATTCTGGCTGAAGTTTGACAATTCTGATTTTCTTGGAAACGTTTAGAAAAGTGATACAGCAAAATGAAAGAAATCAGAGTACAAAGCCCCAGACCCTATCCCACCCTTACGTCCTATGAAACAAGAGCTTTATGGAAGCTTTATATTCTTTGAAGATTAACTGTTGCAAAATCAATTTAATTTTAAGCCAGAATTCAGAACACTCCAGTTTAATATAAGTTGTTTATAATTACAATTTCTTTAAAAAACTGAAATGCTACGTTAACCCTTACAGCTGTGATGGTGAAAAAGTTATGCTTGTTGTGTTTTTAAAGATAATTCACGATGTTTAGTGGACCTAATAAATTATGTGTTAAATTTCACAGAGTACTTATTAAGAAAAATAGGAAGCAAATGCTATCTGACAACAATGAAGTACTGTTTTATTAATTAATTAATTAATTAATATAAAATAAATAAATGAGAATCATAAACAAGTGCATAAACTTGTTTTTCATGCAGATCTAAAGTATGAAATTAGGAGCATGTTCATTATGTAAGAGAAATGGCAGGCAGTATTGGATTTTTCTGCACCGCAAAAGATTAGACACAATAGCATTTCTATAATATTAAAAACTGGAAGCATGGGGTTTTTTTTTTTGCTTTTCCTTTCAGTTCCTGAAACTCCTATAGCTCCTATAATAAAACCTTTTTTATTTATATTCCTGAACTTTGGTAGAGATGAAGTTAGAGATGTCTGGTGCAGATAGCCTGAGATTTAACTGAAATTTGTAAAAGAGGTTTTCAAATACTGGGAACCATTTGTTTTTCTAGGAGAAACATATATGTTTTTCCTAAAAAGCCTTCTGGCTTCTTCCTAATCTCTGATTTAGTTTTGCTGACCAGATACTGTCTCTTTTTAAGTCAGAGAAACCTTTTTTTTAATAAATAAAGATAATTCTGGAGCATTTTCTTGAGCAACAGTAAAAAAATGCTCCTTAAGGTTGTAACTGCAATAAATTAAAGGAGAAAGTAAAGGGTGGCATTCTCCATGGAAAATATCTAGAGATTGAGAAACATAGCAAGCATGATATGGATATGGATTTTATTTATTTGATTTTTAAAAGGCTGTGCGGATGCTGCTAAAAAGGGGAATGCAGAACACTAACTGTTCAGAAGTAAACTTATTGAAGTCAATGGATCTGACTTCCGAGAAATTGTGTCCCCTAGCTTGAGTCTTAAACAATGAAACTTCAGATCATTTAAGCTGGGATAGTCTAATGTGATCAGCTTGGCTGGAATGAAAGAAAAAGATGGGAAAGAGAGAAACAATGTGGACAGGGCTTAGAAATACAGCAGCTTGTTTACTTATTAAATTTATATGCCACCCATCTCACTATATATATGGTTTCCAAAAGGCCACTTTAAACAGGATCCAGCGCAGAAGATACAACCATATCCCTTTTTCTTTATAGCTATCATCTCTGCCATTTGAACTTTGAACTCTTCTTCATGTGCCTAAGTTGCCATATCCACTTGTCCAATAATGGTATTTATTAATTTTATCATGCTAAAGAATGTTTTCTTTCATTCTTACTTATGTGACCAGCTTTATAACATAAAGATTTGATCCTGAAATTCAACTAGATATTAGAAATGTGTCACTTTAACTAGAAGGATATTTGATAGCTGAATGTTGGATGTGTGAAAATCAATAGTTTCAGGACAGACTCTTGACTAACTCTGCAGAACTGCAGAACTGCTGCCTTTAGTCCCTATCGTGGCCTTTTGCTGAAAAGTGTGTGGTCAGACTGAGTGACTCCTGAATGTATGAACATCTAAATCTTGTTAATCAATTTGGGGCAGAGGTTAATAACCTGAGAGTAAGGCTGAAGGTTGATACATGCAGGTTCCTGATACCACTCTATGGCTTCCTTTACATAAACCACGGCAATAAGAGAGCAATGTCCTCTATCACAAAGGTGATTTTTTTTTTCAAAAGGCAACTGGACTTTCTTGTTTTTTCATTGAAAATGTTTGGTTCTCATCCAAGAAGCTTCTTCATTTGTGACTGAATGGTGGAGAATGAAAATATTTATATTCTTTGCAGTCATCTGATCATTAGCACTCTCAATGAGAATAATTGAGATCACTTGGAGGTTTATCTGTGTCCTCAGAGTGTGGCATCTTCTTGGAAGTGCTGAAAGGACTGTATTGTAAACAGGAGATAGGTGGTGTCATATCCCTTCCCTTCTGTTAAGAGAGGGCTGTTCAATTTTAATGTAGACTCCTCTTTCAAACTAGCAGTCATTTTTGAAAAAGCACCATCAGGTAGTAAATCCAATCAGTTTTAGCTAGCTGGTAGTTTGGAGCAAATCAGTGTTAAAGGAAAACAATATAACTGCATTGAACTTGGCTAGAACAGTCAAAAGAGGGTGGGGGGAAGCCTAGGTAGAAGAATTGCTCCAGAAATGTTCAGAGAGGTTGGATTCATTATCCAGATGGATCCACAGTCAGCATGTTCATATTTAATACATTGCTTGAGACACGTAACTAAATTACAGCAGGATTTTATTCATCTAATCTTTTTTTTTTAGAATTTCACTATCTGATGCAGAATGTCCCAAAGCTGCTTTTTCAAAAGGCAAACTGAAGTGAACTAAGGAAAAAAAGGTTATATAAAAAAAAAGTCTTTTGAAAAAAGCATCTTTGGCACAACCATGACGTGAATGACTGAGAATCTCCAAAGACAATGTCCTCTATGTCACCTTGACATGCTTCCAAAATTGGTATTTTGCACATTTGTTTAATCAGGAGAAACTGAAAGAACTTTGCAGCTAATAGGTGGGCATGTTCTGTGTGGTTAGTGGTAGATGTGGGATTTTTTAAAACATTGCTTTCTTTAATTTCTTTTGTACTTTAATTTCAACTTTCCAATTGTGCAATGAATCAAGCGGTGTATTAGTAAGCATTATGGCGCATTATATTTAAAAATAATTCCAAACAAACACACTGAACATTTTTTAAAAAAAATATTATCTCCCATTTGTAATTTAATAATTGTAATATTAAGAAGTTATGTAAAAACATTTGTTTTCACTAATGGGTAGGCATTTTATGATATTTCCTTATAATAAAAAAAAACAATGCTAAGAGACAGGCACATCTTTAAAATGTAATCAATTAAAATGACTTTATAATACCCAATTGATTTAATTTACAATATAAAAGGGATTATGATTTCTACATGTGTAAATATTTATGAATATAATACCGTAAATCAAATACAGTAAATCATTACAACTGAGAATATTATTAACATACTTAATATGCCTTCAGTATTATTTTCTGTTTTAATACCAGTTTTAATTAATCTACAAACTTCTGGAAACTTTTAAATGAAATGTGACTTTGGTTGTGAGGCTGTAAACACAATGGGATTATTTTCTGTCTTTGTCTTCCCATTGTTGTTTTCTTTAAGGTTGGGTTTTCTGCTTGCTACTGGGTTTTGTTTGTCCATTAATTTCAGAATGTTTGATCTTATTGACTTCTGTATTGTGTTACTTCTTTTCACTGTAATCCAGATTGCTTACTGCATCATTAATGGATTTGTAATGAGCAGGTAGCTTTTTCAGATACTATATAATGGATGGTATCACTTTGGTATTTAAAGTCATATAATGGATGTCCTAGTAAAGTAAAGTAGGATTACTATTACCCATTTTTTCCTGTATGGTTTTATTACTGTATTTTGTGTATTGCTCACACCAGTGGTGTTAAACTGCCGGCCGATGGGCCGGTTGCATCATGTGGAGGCCGCACCCACCCCAACTCTGCCAATGTGAAAAAAGTCACGATACGTCATGACATGTCCCGTGATGTGGCGAGTTTAACACCCATGGCTTATACCATTTACATTGTTTAGAATTAAAGAATAGTTAATTCCATGTGGGGCATTAATTTTTGAGGTTACAACAGGAAGAAGACTCTTTGTTTAGTCTTCATGACGTGTTAATACAACTTTATAATGCCTTGGTAAGACCACACTTTGCATCCAGCTTTGGTAGCCACAATGTGAAAAAGATGTTCAGACCAGTGGTGGGATTCAAATATGTGAACAACCAGTTCTTTGTGGATGTCACTTCCAGAAGTCCATTCTGGGCCTGGGCAACAACAAATTAGCTACCGGTTCTGCCGAACTGGTGCGAGCTGGCTGAATCCTACCACTGGTTGAGACTCTAGAAAGAGTGCAGAGAAGAGCAACAAAGCTGATTAGAGGACTGGAGGCTAAAGCATATAAGGAACAGTTGCTGGAATTGGGTATGTCCAGTTTAATGAAGAGAAGGATTAGGGGTGACATGATAGCAGTGTTCCATTATCTCGGGGGCTGCCACAAAGAAGAGGGAGTCAAGCGATTCTCCAAAGCGCCCGAAGGCAAGACAAGAAGCAACGGATGGAAACTAATCAAGGAGAGAAGCAACCTGGAACTAAGGAGAAACTTCCTGACAGTTAGAACAACTAATCAATGGAACAACCTGCCTCCAGAAATTGCAGATGCTGCAACACTGGCAGTTTTTAAGAAGAGCTTGGACCACCATTTGTTTCTTGCCTGAGCAAGGGGTTGGATTAGAAGACCTCCAAGAGTTCTGTTATTCTATTATTCCTGGTACAGGAATGTGGATATTTCCCATTGTTTTATGTCAGAATTTTTGGAGTGAAATTCGGTCTGCCAATTCTTGCAGAATATAAGGATTTATGATCTGTCTTTCAGTGTAATGAGTATGATTTTTCTAGTGTTCAATTTTTTAAGCCCACTTTAGAGTCAAGCATTAATGATGTAAAACTGATCATCATATTAAGCTACAAGAGTCATGTCTTTCTGGAGGCAAGGGCCTTTCCTCCAAATTAGAAGAAAAAGAACTGGAGAAGATAACAAAACACAATGAGCTGCAAATAGAAATAGAACAGCTGTGGAAAAAGGGAGCAAAGGTTGTGTCAGTAGCAATAGGGGCTTTGGGTGCAATCCCCAAACAATTGGAGCACAACAACGTTGATAAATTCACCACCAGTCCATTGCAAAAGGCGGCTTTAGTTGTAGTAGCATACATCCTGCAGTGTTATCAAACATCCACATCTGCCTATCCCAGGTCCTTGGGAAGGACTCAATGAGCGATAAAAATGCCAAATCCAGTTGGAATACCTGACTAACTGTGCAATGAACCATAATAATTTATGTGAGTTTAGGTGGTCTTTCCAATCTCAGGCATTTTTATTTTTATTTCTACTTTGCCAGAGCTTGAAATGGAACATTTCGTGGATCCGAGTACAGATGTTTCTTGTGGTAAGGTCATAGAGGAAGCATATAAGAATGTTATCTTCTAAACTCCTAGCACTCCTATTCAGTTAATAGATTTTTTTTAGCTATAACGTACCACTTATAAACACAAGTTTGATTATATCCAGTTCTGGGAATTGCAGTATCAATTAAACTCTTGCCAGATCTTCTTAAATAATTTTCAAAAGTTGGCTCAAAAGTTATTTTCAAAATGATTGGTAATGTTTTTCAAAGATTTGTTGGTGCTTTTCTGAGCTGTTCTGATTGTTACAGGTAGCAAAGGGTATTGTTGTTTTCTTTTATACCTCCTGGTATCACTTTTGATAATTAAGGACAGTTGGCTTTTGTTATCTTCTCTTGATCTTTAATTTAAATCTGGAAAGCCATGCAACAGGATATCATGTTCATGCTCCTATCTGTAGAGCACCCATGAGTTTTGAAAGCTAGAGGAATTTCTTCCTAAATAATTTTTTTGCCTGCTATCTGTTCTCACAGTAGCAGTTGACTTAAAACAGATGATATATGTTGTATTTTTACTATATTTGCTCTGTACACCGCCCTGAGTCCTTCGAGAAAAGGGTGGTATAGAAATTAAATTATTATTATTATTATATATCATGGGTCTCCAAATTTGGCAACTTTAAGATTTGTGGACTTCAACTCCCAGAATTTCTAGCACAGCTGTCTGAGGAATTCTGGGAGCTGAAGTCCACAAGTCTTAAAGTTGCCAAGTTTGGTATTCCCTGATATATAGTACCAAGTTTCGTAAGTAGTGGTATGTCACATTACCTGCCAGAAAAGGGCATTTCTGCCAGTTAGTCCTAACCTTCCTAGGGGACCCAGCCAAGGAACACTGAAGTAGCCACAGAGCCCAAGGCACAATGTCCTTCTGCACTTTTTTCAGGAGGCACCTGTGTTTGATTCCTCCTGCATCCCCTGAGCAATTTACTCTGGCCTCTTTTCACCCTTAAAAATGGTCTTCCAGTTTTGCTGTACCTGTGTAAACCTTGAAAAGTTCCTATATAAACTCATATTTAGCTTTTAGACATGCGGGTGCCATTCCGTCTGTGTAATAACCAGTCCTTTGTGCAACTGAGACTGATATAGTGAAAAATCCATATACTAACAGCAATCTTGGATATGTTATCCGAATCTGACAACTCTGATGAGCTCCCGAAGTGATATAGATGTAGCTTGATGGCAATCGCAACTAGGAGAAATTGTTTGAGTAATGGTGATCAGTAGCAGAGAGATATTCCTGCCTGTAATTATTATCACCCCCTTCCATACTGATTTTCACAAAGTGGATATTTCTGTCGAGAATTCTCCTGCAAGTAAGAATCATTTGACTAGCACTCAGGCAAACTAGTTTTAAATTCTACTCTCCCATCTTCTTTGAAATTATCTGGTGGACAAATTGGTATCTATCAGTTCCTCTGCTACCAGAAATATGCCCCAGGGTACAATTTTGGTTGAGATTTTCTTGTTCAGAGGCTGCTTCCAGCAACTTGCTCCATTCTCATAAATCTGTAGCCATTCATACATATATATATATATATATAAATGTGTGTGTGTGTGTGTGTGTGTAAATTACTAACAAAGAATTAAGGGAGGCTGAGATGCATTTCTGACTCATTAGTCTTCATCAGTCAGTCATACCTTTCTGAGATTCGAACCTGGGCTGATTGCACATTAGGCAGTGTTTTTAACCTCTTGAGCCACAGGTTCTCTCTCGCTTTGTTAGCTTTCTGCAAGGGGAGAGATATGTGTCATATGTTAACTCTTAGATTACCTTGCTAGTCCCCAAACATGGGGCAAATCTTTATTTCCTGTTTTCAGCCTTATCTCAAAGGCCATCGAACAGGCTGTAGTCACACCGGACAGTTCATATATTTGTGTAAATTACTAACAAAGAATTAAGGGAGGCTGAGATGCATTTCTGACTCATTAGTCTCAAGAGGTTAAAAACACTGCCTAATGTGCAATCAGCCCAGGTTCGAATCTCAGAAGGGAATGACTGACTGATGAAGACTAATGAGTCAGAAATGGTTTCCAAATGGTTGGTAGGCGAGAGGTATCATCTCGTTCGTTGCCAAAATTGAACATTTTAACAACAGAATAATCAGAGAAGCCATTGAAATAGAAAAACGCCCCCACAGCATAAACAAACGAGATGATACCTCTCGCCTACCAACCATTTGGAAACCCGCCTTGATTGACAGACGAGTCCCAACCACCAAGAATGATAGACCCAAAGTCATGACAACACCACATGACATCACCACTACACAACCATTCAAAAAGCAAATCCGAACCCACAATGATAACGAGGCACAACCACAAAACAGAAACCTAACTACAGCTGCAACATCAGCCACTTTAAACCCCTCCAAACCACACAATATGCAAACTGACACCCACTATAAAAACATGGCACCACCACAAACACGAAGCCGAACAAAAGCAGCACAACTCACCAGCTCAGGTCTAAGGCTGGCAGCTGAGACCAGCCCATCCACTCAAAACACACCCCCACCCAATCAGAACACACCCACCATTCAAAACACACTCCCACCCAATCAGAACACACTTACTCCCCCACCCAATCAGAGCACACCTCCACCCACAGAACACACCCCCTCTGGCAGTTTAAAAAAGAGGAACAAACAGCCACATGCTTCTCCCAGAAGAAGGAAGCAGAAGCCACCAGCCTGATGATGACGGATGGGATTCCGTCGAAACGTCGCCCCTACACCTTTAGTTCTACGGGGGGAAAAACCCTAATAACCAAAGATCCACATATGAACACCCGCGAAAACCTCAGAAAACAAATATCTTACCTCTACGGGGGGGGGGGGAAATCCACCAGCTAACTAGGACCTATGAAAAACTCGAAGTACGAAGAGCTTCCATTCTGTGTGACCTCACATTCCTACGCAACTGCCGAGATCAAAATTTAATCCCCACATCCTTCCAATTGCAATTCCACTCCAACTCTGCAGCCATCAAACGCATCCTGATAAGAACTGAAGTGGCCCTAATCAGAAATGAACTCCACACAAAAAGATTCCTCCTGGACCGAATCAACAGAGACCTCCTCACACTTCACCTCAAACTCAGCAACAAGATCCACCCCACACTTTGGGACAAATTCAAACAAATCGCTGTCTGGAGAGCTGAAACAGAGACTGCCTACAAAACAGACACACACACCAATAAACTCCGAAGACTAAAGGAATGCCAGAAACAAACCCCTCCTCTCTCACAGCAACACATGAAACAAACTGTGCACAACATCTCAGATAGGATTCTCACCAAAGCCGAAACCAACGTCCTGTCTAAAGGATTTAATTTTGCAGTCGCTCCCAAACACATTCCCACGGAAACCATTATATGCGGAGTCGAATCCAGCCTGACCAAAATTAACCCTGATGACGCCAACAAAATCAGACTTGAAGTGACCAACATCCTCTGCACCAGCAAACCACCCAAAAGCAACTTACCCAAAGAGGAACAGACAGCACTACTTAACCTAAAAAATGACACCAGCATAATCATTCTGCCAGCAGACAAAGGCAACGCCACGGTGGTAATGAACTCATCTGACTACCATAACAAATTATCCAACCTACTCCGAGACTCCACATACAAACTCCTCAAGACAGATCCCACCACCTACCTGGAAAAAACCACAAATCCAAAATAAAAGCCACCCCCATCAGTGAAGAGATCCAGAAAACAATCATTCCCAGAGAAAAATCATCCAGATGTCCTAAGCTCTATGGTCTGCCCAAGATACACAAAGAAGGAACCCCACTCAGACCCATAATCAGCTCCATAGGCTCACCTCTACAAAATCTAGCCAAATTTCTTGCCAAACAACTACAGCCTTACGCAAATTCCATCTCCTCACATGTACAAGATTCATTCCAATTCATAGAGATCATAAGTAAACTAAACTTACAGCCCTGTGACCTACTTGTGAGCTTCGATGTCGTATCCCTCTTCACCCAAGTGCCAATCAAAGAAGCCTTGACAGCTATCCTAAATAAATACAACCCCCCAAAACACATCCTAGATCTGACCAACCACTGCCTATCTAACACATACTTCATCTACAATGGACAAAGATACAAACAAATGGAAGGAGCACCCATGGGATCACCCCTTTCACCTGTCATCGCAAACCTCTACATGGAACACTTTGAAACCCTCGCTCTAGAAAAATCCAACCACAAACCCAAACTCTGGCTCAGATACGTAGATGACACCTTCGTAATCTGGCCACACGGCAAAGAAAAACTGGATGACTTCCTCACACACCTCAACAGCCTACACCCCAAAATACAATTCACCATGGAAACAGAAGCTAACAATCAACTTCCCTTCCTTGATGTCTTAGTCTACAAGAAATCCAACGGCTCCCTAGGACACACTATCTACCATAAAAAAACACACACAAACCGCTATCTCACACCACCACCCAGCACAGATCAACTCCGTAGCCAAGACACTCATCTCCAGAACAAAACACCTAGCTGACGAACAACACCAAAAAACCGAACTACACACTCTCACTAATGTACTAACAGCCAATGGATTCCAAAGAAACACGATTACCAACTTAATCCGAAGAGAGACACCCACAAAAACCCAAGACAGAGAACAAGAAAATGGCAAAGCCCTCCTCCCATACTTAAAAGGGACCACAGACAGAATCAGCAAGGTCCTCCAAAAACACAACATCAAAACAGCATTCTACACAGACAGAAAAATATCCACCATCCTAAGAAACCCCAAGGACATAATTAGCTTAGAAAACCAAGGAGTATACGAAATCCCATGCACCACCTGCCCCACCACATACATCGGACAGACCAACAGAAGAATAAGTGCACGCATTGAAGAGCACAAAAACTCACTCAGAAAAGGAGAACAAACTTCATCCCTGGTCCAACACTTTGAAGCCACGGGACATGAAATTGATTTTTAAAAAACCAAAACTATCACCAAAATTGAACATTTTAACAACAGAATAATCAGAGAAGCCATTGAAATAGAAAAACGCCCCCACAGCATAAACAAACGAGATGATACCTCTCGCCTACCAACCATTTGGAAACCCGCCTTGATTGACAGACGAGTCCCAACCACCAAGAATGATAGACCCAAAGTCATGACAACACCACATGACATCACCACCACACAACCATTCAAAAAGCAAATCCGAACCCACAATGATAACGAGGCACAACCACAAAACAGAAACCTAACTACAGCTGCAACATCAGCCACTTTAAACCCCTCCAAAATACACAATAAGCAAACTGACACCCACTATAAAAACATGGCACCACCACAAACACGAAGCCGAACAAAAGCAGCACAACTCACCAGCTCAGGTCTAAGGCTGGCAGCTGAGACCAGCCCATCCACTCAAAACACACCCCCACCCAATCAGAACACACCCACCATTCAAAACACACTCCCACCCAATCAGAACACACTTACTCCCCCACCCAATCAGAGCACACCTCCACCCACAGAACACACCCCCTCTGGCAGTTTAAAAAAGAGGAACAAACAGCCACATGCTTCTCCCAGAAGAAGGAAGCAGAAGCCACCAGCCTGATGATGACGGATGGGATTCCGTCGAAACGTCGCCCCTACACCTTTAGTTCTACGGGGGGAAAAACCCGAATAACCAAAGATCCACATATGAACACCCGCGAAAACCTCAGAAAACATATATATATATATATATAACGTATATATATATATATACGTTTGAAATCAGTAAAAATAAAAATGATGAACTCTGGGATATAAGAAAAATTTTTCTTTATTGCTGAGCTTTCGTCAACAAGCTTTTGACATCATCAGAGCAAGGGCTGAATGATAAGGGAATCGGTACATACATTTATATGGCAGTTATAATGGTCAGATTGTGGAATGTGGGTGTGGCTTATTCGTGACAAGCTCGCTCGTGTATAATCACAGTGGTTCCGGCTTTGTTGGAAAAGGCTGTTCTCTGGTTGATTTTTAAAAGTCACACCTAGAAGCTGCTTGGTGCGTATCAGCTGTTAGGTGTGTAAGTCTCGTCGCGCCACGTGCAGTCATGCGCTGGCTGACAGGCTCTTCATTTGAAGTAGAGTCAAGGAGGTCATCTTGTTCCCTTTCATGCGGTCAGTTGCAGGCTTGATTCTGCTGAAGGGAGCAGATGTCCTCATGGAGTGTCTAAGTGATTCGCTCTTCTTCGTGTTTCTTTACCTGGTTGCTGTAAAATCGGCTCTGTTGTGTGATTTGGTCTGTCAGATCTTAAAACTCTTTTAGTGTGTGGTTGTTGTGTGTGTCTGTCTTGTTTTGCATGGTTGTTTGGAGTGTTTCAATGAAAGTAAGTGTTATGGTTGTCAGTTGTGAGTGGTTTTGTGGGATGTTTGATCTGGCTTGTTATTTTTTGTTTTATTGTGCATGGTGGGACAGATTTCAGTTTTGATCATGGTCTCAACACTGTTGTTGTTTGGGTGTTGTGTGTGTTTGTTTTCTTGTGTGTGGTTATTTAGTGAAGTTGCAAGATTTGTGTCTTGGTTGTTGTGGTCAGAAGTGGTGTTGTCTTTATGTGTAGAAGTGTCAGATGGTGTGTTGGTTATGCAAGCTATCATTGTTGTGTTAGAATTCTGTCTGTTGTTTAGTTCAGTTGGAATGGATTGTGTTACAATAATCTCATCTGTTCTGTTGATATGGTGTTTGACAGGTGGGTGGAGTAGTATGTTTGTGTCTTTGTTAATTGTAGTTAAGCATTTGGATGTTTTATGTTGTTGTAAATGCCTTCTCAGAGTTTGGTATGGTGGTAATAATTTGATATGTCTATTAATTGAGTTGTTATCAGACAACCAAGCCTCTTTCAATATATATATATATTCAACAACGTACATGGAAAAATGGATTTATACTGAAGCTTCTGAGGGGCATCGTGAATATTCATCGTGAATATATATATATATATATATATATATATATATATATATATATATATATATATATATATATTATTTTTACAAATAATTCAACACAGCAATCACATTTTATTTACTGATTGATTTGTATCCCTCCTTTACTTATTATTTGTACAAATAACTCAAGGTGGTGAATATATCCAACACACTTTCCTCCTATTATTTTTTCCCTGTGAAGTGAATTGGGCTGAGAGAGAATAACTGGCCCTTAGTCACCTTGCTGGCTATCATGACTAAGGTGGGACTAAAACTCATTGTCTTCTGGCTTCTAGCCTGTATCCTTAATCACTAGACCAAGCTGGCTTTAATTGCTACCTTTCTCACAGCACTGAGTCTTATATAATGATTTGGGAGGAGCATAATGTGATGTTGGATTGATTTTAAGAGACCAGAGGAAGAGATGCTGCCTAGGAAATGATCAGATAAAAGGCGGAGGAGCCTCCAGCTGAGTAATGGGCAGAGAAAGAAACTTAGAAAGGATCTGCAATACTTTATCAGGCTGTAAAAGAGATCTGCACTTTCAGATTTTCAAGATTCTGTTCACAATAAAATAAAATTAGCTCATCTGGTCATGTTTCCCGTCTGGTCTACATGAGAAGGTTGACTATGAGAGACAGGTTGGGAATGAAGAGGTGTAAAATAAAAGACCAATTCTCAGAATATAAATGCTAGATTCATTTTGGATTTGCTGATTACAAATGTTTATGACTGCAGAAATACTGGATATTGTTGAATTTTATATCAAAAGATTAACATATTTTACATTTGTAATTGTATCAAAAAGTTGGAAATTATTCTTCCTTTATTCTGTTCATTTTCTTTATTCTTATGGACCTTCCCTCCCGTATCTTTTTCTTTCTTAATATTTTTGTTTTTTAATATTTTATTTTTTCTTTAAATTTAATAAAGTATATTACACATACAAAAGACTAGTTCCCAGGACCATCATTTCTATAATTGTCTCTGCTGCTCAAATGGTTCCCTTTTGCCTTTTTAGAAAATAAGAATGCCACCTAATATTTTGGTCAGAACTATTCCTATATGTTGAGGAGAAAAAAGAGCACAAATATACTGGCTGATATCATTTTGGAAAATCCATGTTTCTTAGTTATATTTCTAAAGGATTCATTTTGCCGACAATATGTTCTCAAAATTCCACATGTATCCATCTGCTCCAAAGGATTCAAGGCTCCTAAAATATAAAGAAAAGTATAGATTTATACGACTTCTATCTTTTATATGATGTTTTATTGTTCTTCATGAAGATTTTTTTAAAAATAAGAACTTTGTTCACTTGATAATATATTATGTATTCTTTTTTTGTCTTGTTTCTCAGTATTTTGGTTCAAAATCTTGCTCCATCAATATTTTGTTAGCCATAAGTTGTTAGATAATTTCCAAAGTGGTATTTAACTGTTTCACTAAAGCAGTAATCACTAGATTATATTAAGCCAAACCAAGCAAACCATATTGTAGGTAGTCTTGCGATTATTCAAGTAGTATATATAATGTGTGGGAACTGCTAAGATGTTATTATCAATTGAAAAACTGACTTAGAGAGCAAAGAAACAGCAACCCTTGAAAATAATGTACAGTTAACTGGAAAATAGAAATATAATGGTTCAGTTAATCACTTTTCACTATAAAGCTTTAGGAATCTTGTGAAAATAGATGTGCAAATCAGGAAAAAAAGTCTTTGCAGAAATAAGAGGTTGAAATGTTGAGGGCATGTATGTAGGACAATCTTGTTTATTGATACAGATTGAAGAAGACATTTTTTTTTAAAAAAAGAATGAAGAGTGGAGAAACACGAGGATATTTTCCTACTTGTCCAAGTATTTTATAAATCACCTGAAATGACTGTTAAAAATTTCTATTCTTAAATTATTTTGAAACATGAAGACCTATGAGTTCTCATTTCTATAATGTTATTTGAAAGTTCTGAGTATTATTATTATTATTATTATTATTATTATTATTATTATTATTATTATTATTATTATTATTATTATTATTATTATTATTATTATTATTAATGTCTCACCTTTATTATTTTTACAAATAACTCACGGTTTGAACATATCAAACGTATCTTCCTTCTCCTATTTTCCCCACAACAACCCTGTGAAATGAGTTAGGCTGAGAGGGAGTGACTGGCTCAAGGTCACCCAAATGGCTTTCATGGCTAAGGTGGGACTACAACTCCCAGTCTCCTGGTTTCTAGACTGGTGCCTTAATCACTAGACCAGGGATCCCCAACCTTTCTGGATTGGCAGACTGGTGGGAGAGGGAGGGGAGGTGTAGGTGCTTTATGCGCGCAGGTGCAAACTGAATGTGGCCACACATCCACATGTGATCAAACAGGTTGTGAGCATGCACACCACAAAAACAGGGTTACAAGTATGGGTGTGAGGGTCTCAGCAAAGGTGGCACCTGTGTTTAGGTTTTTGGCACCACTGCTGCCAAGCTGATGCTGCCTATGCAAGGTTCATGGCAACACCGCCACCTGTGCAATACCAGTGGGAGTGCTGGTGCCCACACAACACTTGCAGCAATGGTGGCACAAGGGGGGGTGAGCATGTGAACACACGTGCATGCACTACTCAGCTACTCATGTGGCCTGGTGGCCAAGAGGCCATGGCCCGGTAGTGAGCCACAGCTCACAGTTGGGCATCTCTGCACTAGACCAAGCTGCTCTCTTATATTTATTGTCAGTTTTACATTTTGATTATATATAGTTAGCTGCTTGGGGGTTTGGAGCAGTGCAAGATAAAAATGCTATTGAAAAAGTAAATAATACATAACTGTATAAGGAATTTTTGCTGTTTTTCCAGTTATCTATATGTAGCTATTTCAGTACCCAGTTTAAAAACAGCACATTTTATATGTGATATCAAGTAATATTAATGAATAATTTATTCTCCTCTTAAGGTAGAAACCTTGCCAATGTGTTCTAGATAACATACCACTGTACTCAATTTTAGTCAAAGAAAGTATTTTCTCAGCATTTTACATCTGATTTGGCAAGCACTATCAATGAAATATTGGCCATTTTGAATGAGGTAGATTTTTGGTCAGAAATCCAGCAATGCACTGTTTTAACTATAACTGGGTTTTCAGCAGGTAACACAAAGATACTTTAGACTCGATATCTTAAAAATGACTGAACTCAATTTGTTTGACTTACGTGGGCGTAATACGTTGTTAAGTGGAATTAGACTTCAGGATTTTACATAAACACCAATTGGACCTCATCTGAATCTTGGGATAAACTGCTTCTTTCCATGGCAACACATACAATCTCCTTAAAATAGTGAAAGTGATAGCCAACCTGCTTTCAGTCTAGCAGTCATTCCTTAGTTCTTATGCTGATGTTGTGTTCATGAGCAAGAATTGGTGAAATTGTTCAGATATCAGCCAGAGGTTCACAGGCTATTGTTTTGTAAACTTATCTCAGCTGCAGAAGCCTACAGGTAAATTGCTAAGTATCTGTAAATTGAATAGATGAGAGGAAAAAACTAGGAGCTTGCAAGTTTGTACACAGAACCACACACAGAGAGAAAAAGAGATAGAGGGAGAGAGAGTTTCTGAATTATTTGTTCTGCAGTGGAAAGCCACCTGTTGTGCTATCATTCTTGTCTTCAATAAAGTCTGTCTGAGAGTTTTCTGCCAATTCATGTTGAATAAAGAATTAAGGTATGGAAAGCTGTCATTTACTTTCAGCTTCTGATGTGATTGGTGTGTGGGTGAGGCAACCGCTTGTGAGTGAGTTTCCTAATCAAGCTCACTGAGTATGGCCTCCATTTGAGAAGGTTTCATTACAAGATTTCTGATTGGCAAAGTCAGGTTTGATGTTGATAGGGTCTAGACTCGTGGACTTCAACTCCCAGAATTCCTGAGCCAGCCATGCTGAGGGGAAAGGGAGAGGTTTCCAAGCTGAGCCATGCTGACTCAGGAATTCTGGGAGTTGAAGTCCACGAGTCATAAAAGAGCCAAGGTTGCCTACCCCTGGTCTAGACTATGCAACAATAACCCTGCTAATTTGGTTTCATCTTCCTGCTCTATAGAAAAAGGATAAGCAGAATATAAACACAACCCAGGTGGCTAGAAAGGCCCAACAGAGGCTTCACTTTCTTAGGATCTTGCGGAAGAACAGGGTAGAACAACAGCTAATGACCCTCTTTTACCGGTCTACCATAGAGAGCGTCCTCTCGTATGGTATTGTGGTTTGGTATGCCGGTCTGACAGCCGCGGATAGGAAAGTATTACAGAGGGTAGTGAGCACAGCACAAGACATTGTGGGCTGTTCCCTGACACCACTGGATGACATCGCCAGGGCTCGTTGCCTTGGAAGAGTGAGGAAGATTCTCAGGGATGACTCACACCCTGGACGGTATCTTTTTACTCTCCTACCATCCGGTAGGAGATATAGGAATATAGCCAGCCGTACCAACAGGCTGAAGAACAGCTTTTATCCGTGGGCTGTTAGGCTTTTGAATGGGATGTAATCTTATGCAGAGTTGACTTGGGAGGCCGGTGTGTGGTGTAGTTGGTTCACATAGTGTGGTGGGATGGAGGGTTTGTTGTCACTGTGTGTTGGGGGGAGAGAGCACAGGGGGAGGCTCAGCTAATCTCAATGTACACATGTTGTACTTTGACAATAAAGGTTTATTTTATTTATTATTATTATTATTATTATTAAATACATTTCTCAAGTCTAGTTTAGGTGTTTTGGCATGTCAACAAGGTAGTCATATAAAATATTTTAGCTATATTTTTCAAAATCCTTTCTGAACCATCAGGCAGTTTCGTGATTTCATTGTAGCATTGAGGTCAATAAGTTGTTTCCTCCATGTTACAACCCAAATGAAAGTATTAAATACATATAGAAATGATCTACAGAAATGTAAAGGCCAGGAGTTAAAATAATTATTTTCCTGAAGAGCTGTCAGAAAGTACTCACACTAAGTGCATGCCAGAGTACAAAAGGTCTGTTAAAATTAGATGACCTTTGAAATAGCCTTACAATCCAGCATTAGTTTTTCATTATGAATATTAAATTTTATAAGCTTGATTTAAAATAGGTTCTCAATGTTCATCTTCTTTGTTAGCTTAGAACATTGCAAAATTATGCAAGTAAATTAAATTTGGTATACTAAATATGCAAATGAACATTATATTATATGAAAGTATATTCCTAAACAAACCTCTCAGTACAGGAAAACCACTTTTGCTTCTAATCATCGACAACGGCATACATGAACACCCTTTCCTTGTGAATAATACATTCTGAATGGCCCTAATTAAGAGGCCTAGCCATAATCCATCACCACTGAAGCCAGATCGAATGTGAACCAGTATGGTGTAATGGTTGGGACGCTGCACTAGAACTGGAGGGCCACAGATACAAGTTTGTCCTCAACCATGGAAACTGCGGGCAATTTTTAGCCCAGATGTTATTTCTTAGGTCAACCCACCTGACAATATTGTTCTTGTTCTAATCTCTATCATCTGTCTATGTATTTGTCTGTCTATCTGTCTGTCTGTCTATCTATCTATCTATCTATCTATCTATCTATCTATCTATCTATCTATCTATCTATCTATCTATCATCCATCTCAGGAAGCAACTGCAGGAGTTTTAATACAGCTCCTGTAAAACAATGCTCACATGACTAACTTTGTCCTTGCTGCATGTTGCACAGGAATCCCACATATGCACTGTTCCTTGCTTGTGGAAGTCTGTTTTTTGAAAGCAGTTACATCATTGCATGAGCGAGGAATAGCTTGCCACATATTTTCTACCTAGACTAACATCAAATGAAAAGACAGGGACGAGGAGTGCTTATTTTGGGTTTACAGTTGAAGTTTACTCTAACCAGAAAGGTCTGTCACAATAAGGACTAACATTAGATCTTTACTCACCAAATTTATACACACTTTCTCCCCCGCCCTCTCTCTCTCTCCCCAACACACACAAACACAAACACACATACACACACACACTTTTGTCACATACAGAAATGTTCTCTGCCCTTCCTCTATATGCATACAAGTGAAATTTAGGATTTTTGTACAATCATATTATGGCAGCTTTTAAAATTTACACTCTCAGTCCCCAAGGGAAATACAAAGGGCTCAAAAACCTTTCTCCTGCCATCTTTTGTGCCTTTGTATAATGTTCCTGTTTTTAAATTTCATCTAATAAGACATCAAGAAGTGAAGGTGAGTATATTTGGGCTGCAGAAAAGTTGGGCCAAAGATGGCAAAGCAGATTGAGAGCAAACTTTTTTTTAAAAAAAATCATATTTCCACCCACATTATATAGCAATTTGTTTTCTAGGCCTACTTTAGAGTGCACTAGAATAAACGTGACTGCTTTATTCCAAAACCAACGTATTCAAATGAAAAGTGATTTGTTTGAATTAGCAATTTTCTCCTGGGCATGTTTATCTCATTTTTATTTGGCCCAATGAACACTCTCTTTTTTCCTGATCATGTTATGATGGACATCATTATACATAACTGAATCAGGTCAATATATATAAGAGAGGTGAGTGTATGTCTGTGAACACACAGTGGACAAACTACAATGCAACAGCCATTGCACTCCCTAGCATCTCTCCACTGCACAATCTTACTTGAATGTTCATCTCCTGTTCATATTTTGTACAGTTATTGAGCAGAAGAGCCACTGAGGGAGTATGTTTGAACATTTCTAGTAACAATTAGATTAGCTTGCCCAGTTTTTTTAAAAAATAGATCTTATTGATCAGATTTTTGTTTGTACTGCCAGAATATTACTAGAATTTATGAAAGCTCTTCTACAAAAGCATATTGCAGAGAAAAGTCATTTTCATATATTTATCATATAACATTTTAGTAACTGTATCTTTTTATATTCAAAGGAGAAATATGGCCAAATGAACAAAAGAACATAATAAGGATAGGTATATACAAAGAAAAAGAAAAGATATTTATTAATCACATTACACTGGCCAATATTTCATGCAGTGTTATTTCTGAAGTGATAACTTTAAGTTCTACTTTAAGTGTTTCCAAAGAGTTTTAACCTAATGGGTGTTTCCACAGAAAATGCCTCTTTCTTTCTCAGAAAGATCTTGCACTTCTTGCAAATTGGACTATGCTCGTGTAACATGTCAGTAACATTAATGCAAACAATGGTACTTTTCTGGAATATTTATGACACAGCAAAACAGTCAACAATAGTTTCTGGCTTTTGTTGTGGTTGGCCACTTTTCATTTCTTGTTTATGTTTATATTAATAATATAAGTATTAATAAGGTAAAAGGTAAAGGTTCCCCCACACATGCGTGCTAGTTGTGTTATATATGTAAACAATCCCGTAATAGATATGTATATATGTTAACAGTTCAAACAATACTACTGCAGCAAAGTGTATAAACTAAAAGCCTCCTGACAGAAAAACACGCGGGAACTTTGACAGCTGTCAAAGTTCCCCGCACAGCGCAGGCGCCACCACTGACAGCTCGCGGCTGTCAAACTCCGGACTACGAGGAAGCCTGAGCTGTCAAAGCATCCACCGCACAGCGCAGGCGCGACCACTGACAGCTCGCGGCTGTCAAAACACCAAGCCACGCGGAAGCCGGAGCTGTCAACGGAAGACGACGCGGATTGGTCCCTGCCTGACACGTCGCCAAAATAAACACCGCTGATTGGTCCTCGCTACCAGCTGCCGGCTATAAAAGCCGGACAAGTTATTCTATGTTTGCCTTGCTCTTAAATAAACCTGTTGTTACTAGCCTGTCGTCCCGAGTGGTCCTTCGGCTACTTCACTGGCGACGAAGGTGGGATCGCTCCGGAGCTGAAGTCACGGCCGAGGAAGGAAGTTCCCGGCAAGAGCTGTCATGGAAGTTTTAACTTCCATCGGAGCAACCCAGGACCGGACGACATGGCAAACTTCGGCCGTGTGAGGGAGTTTGATACCCGCCATCCCGAGAGATGGCAATCACACCTCGGCCAAGTCGAGGGATTCCTCCTCGTCAGTAAAATCACTGACGACCGAGCAAAGGCCGCCGCTCTGCTGTACATCAGCGGGCCCCCGGTGTACGACGCAGCCGTCGGGTTGTTCAGCCCAGTGCCCATCACTGAAGTCTCCTACGCGGACTTGGTGGACCAGCTGAGCAAATACTACATGCCGGCTCGATCAGAACTGTACTGGCGGGTGCAATTCGCACAAAAGAAACAACGGCAGGACGAGCCCACCAATGAGTTCATCGCCGGGGTCAGACACGCCGCAAGGAACTGCTGCTTCCCCGACCTGGAAGACCGCATCAGAGACCAGGTGGTGATCGGTCTGAGGGACGAGAAGCTACAGAAAAAACTGACGTCCAAACCCGACATGAACCTGGCCGAGCTGACCAGGGAGATCATGGCATACGAACACAGCCACAAGAAGAAGCCGACCAACACGACCCCAGAGACCCCCGCGACCATCTACCAGGAAAGCGCAGCCTTCAGCGACAGTGGAGAGTCGGTAGATTTCACCGACGGAGAAGCCCTACAGCGCCGAATGGAGCACCGACAGCCGAGAAGGGGCAGAACGTCGGACCGCCGGGGGTCCAGGAACCCTCCACCGCCACCACCGCGTTACGAGCAATGAGCCGCCTGTGCCAGCTGCGGGGGCAATCATGCCCGAGGAAGCTGCCGCTTTAGGAACGCGAAATGCCACAATTGCGGGAAGACTGGCCACATCAAGCCGGTGTGCCGCAGCAAGGGCCGGGACAACATCAATGAGGTGGAGGCAAACCCCCCAGGTAGGCTGGCTGCCCAAGCCAGCAGAGAACCCCACCCAGGCCCCCTGGTAGAGACAGTGGACAGGGTAAACAGCATAAGCTCCAAGGTTAAGATTTGGGTCAGAATTCAGGGGGTGCCCTGCCACATGGAAGTAGATTCTGGGTCAGCAGTTTCCTTAATTTCGCTGACAACCTATCAGGAGATCTGTCAGAAAGGCCGAGGACAAATTCCCCTGAAACAAACTCAGGTACACCTAGCTGACTTCCAGAAGACCCCCATTCCGTTGGAAGGGAAAGCCAAGGTCGTAGTGCAGTACAAGGGGTTCAAGGGTCCCCTGGAGGTTTTAGTTACACCAGGGAACCGCACCAATTTGATAGGGCTAAACTGGTTCAGTCCACTAGGCATCGCGTTAACAGGGGTTAACACCATTCTAACACCCAACCTAGAAGCCGTTTGCGATAAGTTCGCCGACGTTTTCGATGGCACTTTAGGGAAATACACGGGTCCCCCCATCTCCTTACAGCTAAACCCTGCAATCCAACCAATTAAGATAAGAGCCAGGAGGGTACCTTTTGCCCTTAAGGAAAAAATCGAAAACGAACTTGATCGCCTCGTAGGACTAGGGGTGCTTGAGCCAACAGAAGGGGGAACCTGGGAGACCCCTATTGTTACCCCAATCAAACCTAATGGTGAAGTGAGACTGTGCGCTGATTATAAGGCGACAGTCAACCTAGCCCTCAGCCCCCATGCCTACCCGGTGCCAGCGGTAAGGGACGTATTTGCTTCCATCCGCTCTGGCGCCCTTTTCGCCAAGCTTGATCTCACACAGGCGTATTTGCAGCTGCCTGTCACTGAGGACACTGCGGAGGCCCAGACAATTGTCACCCACCGCGGTGCCTTTAAGGTAAAGAGGCTCCAATTTGGCATATCGGCGGCCCCGGGTATATTTCAGGGTATCATGGAGAAGACCCTGAAGGGAATACCCGGGGTCTGCCCCTATTTTGACGATGTTCTCATCGCCGGAGAAAACGAAGCGAACTTAGCTGACAGGCTGTCAGCTGTGCTGAGCCGGCTCAGAGAAGCCGGCCTTAAACTTAAGCGGGAAAAGTGCTCTATTGGAGTCACATCCACTGAATTCCTAGGGTACAAAATAGATAGCCAGGGCATTCACCCCACCTCAGAAAAACTTCAGGCTATCCAGACTGCACCCAGCCCTAGGAATAAACAAGAGCTTCAATCCTTTTTAGGATTGTTAAACTTTTACCACGCCTTCATCCCCCATAAAGCCACTATTGCGGAGCCTCTGCATAGACTCCTAGGCAAGGGTACAACTTGGTCCTGGACCAAAGAACATGAGAGTAGCTTCCAATCGTTAAAAAAGATTATCTGTCACAGTTCAACTATCACTCTTTTCAGAGAGGACACCCCAATATGCATCGCTTGCGATGCCTCTCCCTATGGAATCGGGGCTGTCTTAAGTCACATATTCAAGGACGGTACACAAAGACCCATAGCCTTCTATTCACGCACCCTAACCAAAGCTGAAAGAAACTATGCACAAATTGACAGGGAAGCCCTAGCAATAGTAGCAGGGGTCAAAAAATTTCATGATTACCTATATGGAAGACCATTTACTATAATTACAGATCACAAACCCCTGCTAGGCATTTTCACGTGGAACAAAACTACTCCACAAATTCTCTCTCCGAGAATGCTAAGATGGTCAACCTTCTTAGCAGCCTATTCCTATCAACTAATACATAAACCTGGTAAAGAACTGGGACATGCTGACTGCCTCAGTAGACTACCCATACAAACCAGGGACTCAGACCCAGCCCCAGCCAGCCAGATTTTAGCAATCTCCCAACTTCCAGAATGCCCCCTGACTGCAAACATTATAGCTAATAATTCAGCTAAAGATAAAATACTTGCCAGAATCCTCAAATGGGCCACAACAGGATGGCCAGCTCACAATCCACAACCTCAATTCCAACCTTACTATAACAGGAAAAATGAGATCTCAACACATAGAGGATGCCTGCTGTGGGGAAATAGGGTCATCATACCCGAGAAAAACATTGACCAAACATTACAAATTTTACACGAAGGTCACCCTGGAATTGTAAAAATGAAGGCGATGGCTAGAAGTTATGTGTGGTGGCCAGGCATAGATAAACAAATAGAAAAGTATGTCGGTGGGTGTTATACCTGTCAAGAGACCAGGAATGAACCACCCCAGGCACCAATCCATAAATGGGAGACTACAAGGAACCCTTGGTCACGTATACATATAGATTTTGCTGGACCCATCCAGGGCCAAAGTTTCTTAATTGTAGTAGACAGCCACTCTAAATGGCTGGAAGTCACACCCCTTAGAAAAACAACGTCCCAAGCCACTATTCAAGCTTTACGAAAAATATTCGCTACACACGGCCTACCTGATACCATAGTTTCTGACAACGGACCTCAATTCACCTCTCGTGAATTTCAGATCTTCGCTATGAAGAATTGTATTAGGCTGGTCACGTCGGCGCCGTTCCACCCATCGTCGAACGGAATGGCTGAAATTATGGTACGATCCACAAAAGAAGCGTTAAAAAAATTCGTTAAAGGGAACTGGCAGAGGCGCCTCAGCCAGTTCCTATTAGCACAGCACACAACTCCATGCTCTACAACCGGCAAATCACCAGCTGAATTGAGATGGGGGAGAAGGCTAATAACACGTCTGGACAGACTACACCCCGATACATATCCAGAAGAAAAACAGCACCCCCACCCCTCCCGCACACTCAATCCAGGTCAATTGATTTGGGCTCGATCATACACAGATAAAAACAAGTGGGTCCAAGGGACAGTAATAAAACAAACAGGGCCCATCTCATACCTTATAGCTACGCAAACACAGGGCATCATACGCCGCCATATTGATCAGCTCAGACCCAGACAACCACCACACAATTCGGAGCAACCAACCAATGCCGACATACAACCCCCACCGGAAATGCTGCCTATCCCAAACCAGGAAGAAGAACACCAAAACGAGGATCCAGAACCAGACCACCCTCCACCCCTTCGCCGCTCAACCAGGAATCGGAGACCACCCACCTACCTAAAAGACTATCAGTGGGCAGGTTCAAACATCCAAGAGGAAAGAAACGCACCAGGGGAGGGGTAAGGGGTGTGTTATATATGTAAACAATCCCGTAATAGATATGTATATATGTTAACAGTTCAAACAATACTACTGCAGCAAAGTGTATAAACTAAAAGCCTCCTGACAGAAAAACACGCGGGAACTTTGACAGCTGTCAAAGTTCCCCGCACAGCGCAGGCGCCACCACTGACAGCTCGCGGCTGTCAAACTCCGGACTACGAGGAAGCCTGAGCTGTCAAAGCATCCACCGCACAGCGCAGGCACGACCACTGACAGCTCGCGGCTGTCAAAACACCAAGCCACGCGGAAGCCGGAGCTGTCAACGGAAGACGACGCGGATTGGTCCCTGCCTGACACGTCGCCAAAATAAACACCGCTGATTGGTCCTCGCTACCAGCTGCCGGCTATAAAAGCCGGACAAGTTATTCTATGTTTGCCTTGCTCTTAAATAAACCTGTTGTTACTAGCCTGTCGTCCCGAGTGGTCCTTCGGCTACTTCACTAGTCGTTTCCAACTCTAGGGGCCGGTGCTCATCTATGTTTCAAAGCCGAAGAGCCAGCGCTTGTCCGAGGATGTCTCCATGGTCATGTGGCCAGCATGACTAGACGCGAAAGGCGCACGGAACGCTGTTACCTTCCCACCGTAGTGGTCCCTATTTTTCTAATTGCATTTTTACGTGCTTTCGAACTGGTAGGTTGGCAGAAGCTGGGACGAGTAAAAGGTGCTCAATCTGTTACACGGCACTTGGGATTCGACCCGCCAAACTGCCGACCTTCTGATCGACAAGCTCAGCGTCCTAACCCACTGAGCCACCGCGTCCCTATAAGTATTAATACCACTTTATAAATCCTTGGTAAGGCCACACTTGGAATATTGCATCCAGTTTTGGTCACCACGATGTAAAAAAAGATGTTGAGATTCTAGAAAGAGTGCAGAGAAGAGCAACAAAGATGATTAGGGGACTGGAGGCTAAAACATAGAAGGAACGCTTGCTGGACTTGCATTCCTAAAGGCAAATATTGAAGGCAGACAAACTCTGACACAGCAGGCAAGCTCTGACACAGCAACTAAGTAAATTGCTCTGTGGCAAAAAAGCCACCAGACTTGCCAGAAAACATGCTAGAGGCCAACCAGTGTCTTAAGTTCAGTAGTTACATGTTCACAGTCCTGCAAGGAAGGAATTCCCCAGTGGACACAGTAGCTACTCAGCTTATGAGCAAGGAACAAGCCCTCTGGATGATTTGGGGCCAGTCACACTCTCTCAGCTCAACCCATCGCATAGGAATTTGGTTTTGGAATAATAGTATTTTGGGGGCAGGTTACATAAATGAAGAGAAACTTCTTCTTCTTTTTCTTCTTCTTCTTCTTCTTCTTCTTCTTCTTCTTCTTCTTCTTCTTCTTCTTCTTCTTCTTCTTCTTCTTCTTCTTCTTCTTCTTCTTCTTCTCCTCCTCCTCCTTCTCCTTCTCCTCCTCCTCCTCCTCTTCCTCTTCCACTTCACTTCACTTCACTTCACTTCACTTCACTTCACTTCACTTCACTTCAATATTGTCTTGCCAGACATGATGGAGATGATGAATGATTTCAATAATACACCCATTTCTTTAAGAAAAACAATCATAAAATGTTTGACATTTCTTAATTGATATTTTCACTCTGCATGTAAAGATTTCTAAAAACATGCATAGGCACCTGGAATCCTATACTTAACTGATTTCTGTAATTGCTGTTCTCAGATGTATGTTTTGTTTCATTTAAAGCAATTGTGCTGCAGTTGATCCATATCAACAGCAAACTGCCTTTGCAATCCATAAACATCCCTTAAAATAAATGACCTTGTCCCCTGAAACAGTGAACTGATATAATTGAACTTACATAATAGGCCTCCAGTTAGACAGGAATGTTTCAAAGGCATATGTTAACAAGTCCAGTTCTGTCTTGCAGCCAAGTGGATTATATATGCATTTAGAAGAAATTTTCTTTTGTCTGCACCCCTTGCCATCCATCTCATAAAACATTGCTGTGGAAGGTTCTGGGTCTCCAGAATAATCTTTCAAAGGAATAGTAATAATTGTATAATTAATTGTACTTAGTCTTATTTTGCCTTTGGATCCCTCTCTGATTTGAGGTAGGTGGGAAAGCTATGGATAATCAGTGAAATGATGATCTCAGAAAAGACAACTCAGTCCAGTTGTGGAGAGGTTTGGGAAAAATGGTAGCAAATAGATTCTGATTTAATTACCTCACTATTGCTTAGGCTGGGAAATTTGTATTATAATTTTCAATATTTTATATTTAGACTGTATCTTTTATAAAAACATTAGAATACTAACAAGAATTGCAAATAACAATATTCCAGTATTCTTAATTGGCTTCTATTCATTCATGAACTGGGTTTTCTATATTAGAATCATCTTTAAAAAAGATAATGTTATACTGTTACATACACATTAATGGTTAGTCTCTGTCCTTTTCTAAAATTGAAATCAAATAAAAACTCATATTTTGTTTTATTGCTTTTTTAAAAAACTGCCTGTTTGTCTGTCTATATTTTTCTATCTATGTCTGTCCCTCAGTCTGTCTGTCTATCTATCTATCTATCTATCTATCTATCTATCTATCTATCTATCTATCTATTTATCTTTTAACTGCTAGCTAGCTACTTTGTACATTTGTATAGCTGCCTACCTCTCAAAAAAAGCAAATCTGGGCAATGTATAAAAATAGAGTGGTTTTTTAAAAAAACACACAGAGATAAACACTTGAAATAATCTAAAAATGGTTGATGGAAGGAACACACTCAAGAAATGCCAATTAATGGCCCTACACCATTCAACATGTTTATCAACGATTTGGATGAGGGGGTTAGGGGATACTGATTCAGTTTGCAGATAACACAAAACTGAAAGAGGTGGCTACAAATTTATACAGTATGAAAAGAGAGAAGATTAAAAAAAAACCTAGATAAGTTGGAAGAGTGGGCTGAAATGAACAGAATGGAATTTAAAAGACAAAATGTCAAATTCTGCATCTGAGCAGGAAAACCATACTGGATGAGAGATGCTGATCTGGCAAATGTGAAAGCAATCTTGGTTTCCTTTTCAACCAAGATTAAACATGAGACAGTAATATGATACAGTTCGTACACATCTGAATGCTTTCTTTGAATATATTAATAGGAACATAGAGTCCAGATCCCCTAAAGTAACTATTCCTAATTTATCATGGTCAGACATATTTAAGTTCTTGGTTCCAGTTTGGTGTCCAGTTCAAAAATGTCAATGACAGATTGAAGCAAGTTATCAAAATGGTAAAGGCATTAGAAATCAATGAGGAAAAGATAAATGGTGCCAGTTAAAGGATGAATCTAGAGGAAAAATGATTAAGATGAGAAGTTTTCAATTATCAGGAAGGCTGCCCTGTAGAAGAAGGAGTGATTTGGCTCAAAGGTGCTTTTTCAAAAGGCAACTGGGCTTTCTTTATCTTTCTTTGAAGATGTTCAGTGATGAAGCTTCTTGGATGAGAAGTGAAACATCTTCAAGGAAAAACAAAGAAAACCCAGTAGACTTTTGAAAAAGTCCCTTTGAGACAACCATGACCTGCCTGACTGAGAATCTCCATAGACAAGGACTAGATTTATTACCTAATGTCCCAGGGGCAGATCTAAAGCCAATGGGTCAAAACTACAAGGAAGCAATTTCATACTAGGCATCAGAAGTGACTTTCTGATTATATGAGTTGTCAGCCACTGGAACATCATTTGCTAGACGTCATGAAACAGCACCTGGAGAGTCATCTGTCAGAGATGCTTTAGTGGAGTTTGCACTGAGCAGGAGGTTAGATGACTTCTAAGATTATTTCCAATTTTATGATTCCATAATTCTGTGATAAAAGTGTGTAATCCAAGTGTGTAACCCCCTACAGCTATCTACCTTTGTATCAGGGTACAGATATATAGAAAGTGATTTTGTTGTTGTTGTGAGCTGCAAAGTCATGTCTGACCCATCGTGACCCTATGGACAACGTTCTCCAGGCCTTCCTGTCCTCTACCATCTTCTGGAGTCCATTTAAGCTCACACCTACTGCTTCAGTGACTCCATCCAGCCACCTCATTCTCTGTCGTCCCCTTCTTCTCTTGCCCTCAATCTTTCCCAGCATTAGGCTCTTCTCCAGTGAGTCCTTCCTTCTCATTAGGTGGCCAAAGTATTTGAGTTTTAGCTTCAGGATCTGGCCTTCTAAAGAGCAGTCAGGGTTGATCTCCTCTAGGTTTGATCGCCTTGCAGTCCAAGGGACTCGCAGGAGTCTTCTCCAGCACCATAGTTCAAAGGCCTCAATTCTTCGGCACTCAGCCTTTTTTATGGTCTAACTTTCACTGCCATACATTGCAACTGGGAAGACCATAGCCTTGACTATATGCACTTTTGTTGACAGGGTGATGTCTCTGCTTTTTAGTGTGCTGTCCCGATTTGCCATGGCTTTCCTCCCCAGGAGCAAGCATCTTTTAATTTCTTGGCTGCAGTCCCCATCTGCGGTGATCTTGGAGCCCAGGAAAATAAAATCTGTCACTACCTCCATTTCTTCCCCATCTATTTGCCAGGAATTGAGAGGGCCGGATGCCATGATCTTGGTTTTCTTAATGTTAAATGTCAACCCAAGTTTTGCACTCTCCTTCTTCACTCGCAACAAGAGGCTCTTTAGTTCCTCTTCACTTTCTGCCATTAGAGTGGTATCATCTGCATATCTTAGGTTGTTGATATTTCTCCTGGCAATCTTAATTCCAACTTTTGATTCATCTAGCCCTGCCTTTCTCATGATGTGCTCTGCATATAAGTTAAATAGGCAGGGCGACAGTATACAGCCTTGCCAGATGCCTTTCCCAATTTTGAACCAATCAGTGTCCAGTTCTCACTGTTGCTTCTTGGCCTACATATAGGTTTCTCAAGAGACAAATAAGATGGTCTGGTACGCCCATCTCTTTAAGAACTTGCCACAGTTTGTTATGATCCACACAATCAAAGGCTTTAGAATAGTCAATGAAGCAGAAGTAGATGTTTTTCGGGAACTCTCTAGCTTTCTCCATGATCCAGCGTATGTTGGCAATTAGATCTCTAGTTCCTCTGCCTCTTCAAAATCCTGCCTGTACTTCTAGTAGTTCTCGATCCACATATTGCTGAAGTCTAGCTTGTAGGATTTTAAGCATAACTTTACTAGCATGAGAAATGAGTGCAATGGTGCGATAGTTTGAACATTTTTTGGCACTGCCTTTCTTTGGAATTGGAATGTAAACTGATCTTTTCCAATCCTTGGCCACTGTTGAGTTTTCCAAATTTGCTGGCAAATTGAGTGTAGCACTTTTACTGCATCATCTTTTAAGATTTTGAATAGCTGAGCTGGAATATTGTCACCTCCACTAGCTTTGTTGTTGCTCAGCTTTCCTAAGGTCCACTTCACTTCACATTCTTGGATGTCTGGCTCACGGTCAGTGAACACCTCATTGTGATTATCAGGGATGTTAAGCTCATTCTTGTATAGTTCTTCTGTGTAATTTTGCCACCTCTTGTTAATCTCTTCTGCCTCTGTTGGGTCCCTGCAATTTTGGTCCTTTATCATGACTATTTTTGCATGAAACTAATCTAAATAGTTAACAAGCATTTAACACATATCTCCCTTGCTTCTCAGCTAACAAAGTGAGATAGAGCTTGTAGCCTAGAGGTTAAAACAACTGCCTAATGTGCAATCAGCCCAGGTTCGAATCTCAGAAGGGTATGGCTGACTGATGAAAACAAATAAGTTTGAAATGCATATCAGTCTCCCTTTAATTCTTTGTTAGCAATCTAAAATTTACACAAATATGAGCTGTCACTGTTGTGACTACTGCCTATTGATTGCCTTCGGTTAGGCCAAAACAGGAAATAAAGATTTGTCCCATGTTTGGGGCCTAGCAAGGTAATCTAAATAGTTAACAAGCATTTAATATATATATATTGCAACATCTGTTTGTTAGCTTTTTTAAGTTGGTCTCAGTTCAGTATTGAGAAAAAAACTCATTTCTTTTTGGTAGGGAAGCTTGTCTTTAGCTTACCTAGCATCTAGCTTGTTAATGGCTAAAAGTAGCTCAGTCCTTTTTAAAAACAACAAATGGAAAGAATATTTACTCTTTTAGGGGAATGATTCAACCCACCAAACTGCCGACCTTCTGATCGACAAGTTCAGTGTCCTAACCCACTGAGCCACCGCTTCCCTTATTGTCACTTTAGAAACAAACAAAAAAAAACTTTTGGGGAGGAAGCAAAGTATCATCATATCTCTTCCATATTCACTTTCCATCAACTTTCTTACAGCTTTGATGCCACAGTTTCTGATTTGGATATTCATAAAAGCATCATGGTTTATGTGGCATGGTAAATGATGTTCCTAATATGCAGCCAGAATTAAAAACCGCCTTGAGGAGCATTGTTTTCCATTCACTGGTCATTTCCATCCAGTTTGACTCAGCCTCGGTAATTAAGGTAATAAAACTATTTTGGACAGTTCTAAGAATTCCTTATTTGAGTCTGCTTCTAGGTGTCAGTTTGTTTGTTTTTTTTCCTCACTCCAACGTTTCCTAATTCTAAATGCCCCCCCTCCCAATTCAGAAACAAAATTAGGAATAGACATTTTTGGTTTCTGTATGCCATTGTGATATTTAAAAATAGGTAAAATATTCAATATTCAAAACATTCTTTTAGTAAGTTTAAATTGCATTTTGTTCCTTCACCAAGCTATTCAGCAGATTCTTTTTTCAATCAGCAAGCTACATTTTGTGTTTATGTCAGACTAGAACTGAACTGAACAGAAAAAGAAGAATTTGTTTGAAAAGTTAAAGTTTTCCTTGAAGCAGGCTTGATTCCCGAAGATGAGATGGACATACTTTGTAAAGGCCTATTCAAACAGTCATTTATTTATTTATTCAATTTAGGACTGGGAACCACCCATTTTATATGAAACTTTGGATGCTTCCCAATCAACAATCATGAAAAGTGAGAATCTGATGGAGTTCTACGGATGGGACTTGCTGCTTTCAGAGTATTTGGGTAACAGATTACCCAAAAACAATTAAGATTGATTTCAAATAATTAATTCCATTATTTTGCCAGGTATAAATGAGATCCTAATAGTATATTAATAATGACCTCTCATGTTTCCCACTTGTGTAAATGAGTAATAAATTATATATGTGTGTCTAGAAAAAAAAAGTCATGCTTCAGCTTCATAAAAAATGATGTGCCAAATTTTGTCAGCTCAATTTTAAAACACATTTATTTCTAATATATGAAGAAATGCTGATTCCCATTTCTCTCCTTTGAATTACAGATGAGTAATTGCCATAGCAACCTCAAAATGTCAGTGGAGAGCCAGGCACTCTGCCTTCACATTTCTTACATATAATTGGCATAGCATTGTTTCCACTTGAAAGGGCCTAGAATGGACTTGTTTAGCATGACAAAATACAGTGTTTCTGATAAAGTTAGGATATCTTCTATATTTTTGCAAGCTGCATTGCCAAAAAAGGCGGGGGAATAAAGAAATGCTGATAGAAAGAAAGGATGGATTACATAATTTATTTTTAATATGAAAATATGAAAATGGATCTTCAACACACATTTATGTAAGTTCATCCCAGTTTAGATTTTGGGAGTTTTCTCCAGAAACCCATATAACCTAAACTTTGAGGACAGTTTTCTAGAACTCAGCTATGTATCTATGAATATTTTTAGATGATAATGAAAATGATCGTGCCTTAATTCACTACATGCTTGAATTTGGATTCAGAACTCTGTTGTCTAATATCCAACTTACCCCAAGAAACAAGCAGGACTACATTAAATTCTCTGAACCAATAAATTATAAACTAATGATATATTTAATCCATAACTGTTCAAAGGGGGAGTTAGAAGCTCAATTGTATACAGGAGGAAATAATCTATTGGAACAGTGGTTGTAGAATTCAGTTTGGTTCCATGGTAGCTTGTTCTATGTACCTATTTAATAGATTTATATTTTTTTCTTTTCATTAAAAGCTCAAAGTGGCATATAGAGGGCTATTTCCTCCATTTTGTTTTCTCCAACAGCCCTGTAAGCTCTGTTGGTATGAGAGGAAGAAATGGGCCCAAGGTCACCATGAGCTTCCATGGCTGATGGTGGACTAGAATCTCTATTCCTAGTCCAACATCTCAACCACTAGACCTGAAATTTGATCCTGATTGGGCTCATGGTCAACTCAGCCTTCCAACCTTCTGATATCGGTAAAATGAGGACCTAGGTTGTTGGGTGCAATATACTGATTCTGTACACTGCTCAGAGAGGGCTGTAGAGCACAATGAGGCACTATATCAGTTTAAGTGCTATTGCTATTGCTAGAACACCATGTCTTTCAGTGTGCCATAAGGCTTTACTCTTGAGTTACATGATTTGGGTAATTTCCCTTTTTTTAATTGAAGAGGTGTCTGGATTCAGTATGGAGCAGTGTGAAACAAAATACACTGGTGGTCATCAGAATGAAGCACTTTATTCAGCCTTCTGTCTGATTTATTCTCTCTTAAAGCATACACTCATAAGGATCCACATTTGATATTGTGACCCTAAGTGATTACAGGTAGTCTTCAGTTAACAATGAGAGGAATTTCTGTCACTAAACAATGTGGTTGTAATGTGTGATGTCACATGACCACATTTTTTTAGCAGTGGAAATCTTGTTAGTCCCCATTGCCATTGATAACCAAATTCTATGAAAGAACCCACCTTAATTTGTGTTATTGCTGGGTCGAGACCTTCTAGCTCTGATTCTTGGTTAGATAAGATTCTTCCTCTTCTTCAGCTCTCCCCACCTACCTTTCTCGCCCAATCTCTGACCTTCTGGCTACACTCCTTGGTGGCAGTGGCCAGCTGAAACTGCTGAACACCCCAGGTCTCTACTACAACCCCAGCACGTTCATAAGGTCCTCAAGAGTTACATTAGACTGGGCACAGGAGGCAATTATACATGTGTGTGGTAGGTCTGCAGATCTCCACGTTCACAGTAGGCAGAAGTCACCAAGTATCCCCATTTAACCAAAGTATCTCTTGATCTTGCTGTAGCCATGTACAGTCTTTTTTAGCAGTCTCCAAACCTCCCAGTTTTCTTCATGGCCCTGTGCCAGCTCCTCTGTAGGTCCCATCCACTGCTGATCTTTTTCAGCTTTCCCTAAGTCTACTTTACTTATAAATTTATCACAGCTCTGCTGTGCAGAGATGGGGGAAGATAGGCAGGTGTAGAAATTGAAGTATCTTTGCAGTGATAAGTGTGAATAGGCTACCAAGCACCTAAATTTTGATCACTTGACTGTGTGGGCACTGCAATGGGGACTAGGTATTTGTACCATTCTACAGTAGCTCCAAAACTTTGAACAGTTGCTGGTCATTAAGCAAGGACTACCTCTACTTTTAAAATTGATTCATTAGTATATCTGCTGTTGTTCTTCCTATAAAGAACCCTGTCACATTTTTAATATTACAGGACTATCCAGATCAGGTTATTGCAGAATATTTTATGTGTGCCATCAATTCAGAAGCTTCATAATATGGTCAGGAATTGACTGGAGCCCACAGTGGCAATTTAGCAACAAAATAATAAGTGATTATTCCACCTAATAGCTTATATCTCAATCATATTTTGCTTGTTAAAATCCTCTTGGAGCCCTTCAAAATATTTCACATCAGGAGCTTTCAATAATCCCCATGGAGAAATAATTTAGGATTTTCATCAGCATTAGAAAACAAACTTGCATTTTTAGCCATCTTCTTCCTTGCATTGCAGAAGAGTCTTCTTCACATTTTGACCAATTGCTATTAAAACGCAGCTGCCAGCTTGCAAATAAGTTTGCATGTCACTCATAATGGATGAGGCAAAAAAAATATTTAAATCACATTTGGTAGCTGTAGAGTTGTCATTTGGGCAGACTGAAAGACTCTGATGGCAATGGTGGAGTCTGCAATTCCAGAATGAGAATATGCATATTCTCTCTCTCTCTCTCTCTCTCTCTCTCTCTCTCTCTCTCTCTCTCTCTCTCTCTCTCTCTCTCTCTCTCTCTCTCTCTCTCTCTCTTTCTGCGGTTGGTAGCCATATGGATGGTTAGATGTGGGACCTAGGGTTTCCTGAGGCAGCAATGCTGAAAATATCAGTAATGAACCACAGTCTGGAACTATGCATGAAAAACATGGAAATCATGGTTCCCATTTAGGTGCAAGAAAGCACCCAGAGGAAAAAGCACCAAGAGGAAACTTAAAAAGGGATGTAGGTAAGGACTCATTTTAATCCAGCTCCAGAGAAATCAACATTTTGAAATGTCTTTCATCTTTGGGTATAATCAAGATTCTTTATTAAAAATTGAGTCTTTAATGTTCAATATCTGGGAAATTTCAGCTAATTTTGGGCTATTTAAAAGAGGGAAGCTGATAGTACATATGTTTTATATGTGAGAATTTGGCAAGTTCATATAATAAATTACTTGCTATGCTATGCTATTGCAAAGAGACAGATATATTTAGAAACCTCTGCAACATCCAAGTAGTAAATAAATATAGGTTTCTTGTTCCAATGTAATAGAAGTCTCCAGGGAGCTTGAGGAATGGCAAATTTTGATTTTGACACCCCCTCTAGCCCCCTTGACTTAAATACTCCTGTCTGACCTCAGGACACAAGGACAAAAGACCAGGGCTGATTGCATAGCAATGTTGTGACACACAGGTTGACATTTTTCATTACCTGGCTTTTTAGCAAAGACCTTTGTCTAACTTGGCGTTAGTGAGTTAGCATGTTGTGACATTCTAAAGGCATTTTCTCAGTTGGCTTGTTGTGCCTCTCATTCATTCTTACAGCTTAAATTTATTCAAGCTAAAGGGGAAATTAATGCTAAGCAATATGAAGAAATGCAGAGGCATTTGTCAGCTTTGCTCTTTAGAAGGGTGCTTGATTCTCCTACATTTCTGCTGTTGAATCTGGGCCATAAAGAGAACAAATATGTAAAAATTTAGCCTGATAGGAAAAAAAAATCTCTCTCCCACACCTCCTATTTAACTCACAAGGCAGCTGGGAGAAGGAAATGAGAAATTCTGATGGGACTTTTAGTAAAGATCTTTGTGTTGCAAAGAGTGTCATTTTTTAAAAAAAGCCTTGATATTGGTATCATCTACTTTCTTTTAAAAAAAGGATGGAACTAAAGGCCTATGAAAAAAAAGTTTTGCTTTTCAATGATATTTGGGAAGTAAGTAGCCTTAGTCTAAATTACACTCACTAAGGAGGAAGCAAGGGAATGTCAAGCACAAAGAAAGAGCACCACTGGTTAGTTTCAGCATAAAAGATTTATTTGTGCCTATACACAAGAATCTGATCAACTAAACTTCAACACTAAACTGGTGCCGGAATTCAGGAGGGGTTGGACACAGAGCGCTTATGGAGATGCGACAACTCTAAGCTGATGACATGTTTAACTCGGCCCCTTGCTCTGCCTGTTCTTCTCCAAAGGGAAGTGAGAAGCATAAACCTAGTTAAGCAATTTTAATCAAGGGAGATAGTTAAACTCTTGTTTAATTCTCACAACAAAATTGTTAGCTCTAAAAGTATATCAGCTTTGGCAGAATTATATCTGATGGAAATATGCTCGTAGGAGAAAGTAACACATACAGAAGAAAGATATCACTCACTTCATTTATTCCTAAGAATATATCAGTGCAGAAGTTGGATAGCAATACTATGCTTTTCAGCTTCCCTATTTCAAGCACTGGGGAAATCAGGAGATCCTGGCAGTTCAAATGAGTATAAAGGTTTATTTCAAGCTTAAGTTCTCTACAAGATTTGAGCTACTAACAGTCAAGGGAAATGAGTGGGAATTAAGAAGGCATTCAGTGGGCTGGATTTAGATCTCTTGCGGGTGCACAGGGATTCATGACTGATAGCACATTTGACCCCACCCTCAGGCTCAGCCTGGTCATCTCCTACCATCCTACGTCCTAGACAGTGCAGGCTGCTTATTCAGGATAGCCCCAGATGTGATACTGATTTATTGGATTAGAGCAGAGGGTCTCCAAACTGGACAACTTTAAGACTTGTGGACTTCAACTCCCAGAATTCCCCAGCCAGCAAGTTCACAAGTCTTAATCTTGCCACGTTTGGAGACCGCTGCTTTACAGTACCAGCGGTTAGAATGACCAGGGTAGCAACCAACTTATTTTATTAAAATATTAGATATCAACTCAAATTGGTAGGAAACCCCCCCCCCCAAGAAATCTGGGTAGCTTTAACAGATTGCTAGCAGAAATTTGGGGAAAAAATGCTAGAATCTTTTCTGACATAAATTGTTGACTGCCACCTTTTTTCCCAAGCTCAAATTGCTTTCCTTTCCCTAAAATGCTTAGATTTTTCTCCATTTCCTGTCACCTAGAGTCAATTACTACTTCTCAAAATTGCTTATCTACCATCTAACCTGTTGTTTTTTTTTTTACTTTATAATATAGCATTTCAAATGATTTCTCATCTTCATGACAATAGAAATATGCATGGGCTGCTTTTATTGTTACAGAGAATACCATTCTCTTAATTTGAGGTTATTACAGTTTTCAGTGGGTTGCATCTAACATTATCCAAGCAGACATCTATTCATACAGTGAGGCTTTCAATTAACTTTTTATTGTTTTTATTATTTTTGTTGTTATGTTGTTGGACTTTTTGTTCTATTTTTTACTTTTTAAGTGTGTATGCTACTCAGTCAAAAATGTGAGACAAATTTATGAAATAAATCAACATTGCATGGCTAATAATATTTTGTTCTTGTCCTGATAAAAATGATACAAGTTGAGCTATTTGAAACAAAAGCACAGAAATAAAGAGATGCATGGTGTAGCCATCTTTCTAGTTCTGATTTATTTTAAAAGATCTTGGGCAGAAATTGTTCACCCTTTGCCAGGGCTTTTTTTCTCATAGAACGCTCAGAACGGAGTTCCAGCACCTTTTTTGGATGGAACCTTGTAGGGTAGGCAAGGCGGGTTGTATGACATGTGTGAGTTCCGGCATCTTTTTCTTTTACAAAAAAAGCACTGCCCTTTGCCATAAGAATTGCAAGCATCCTTTCGCATAATTCATCGAAACGGAACTTCCTGCAGCTTAATTCATCTAGAGGAGTGATAGGTATTCAGTGTTTCAGAAGTTTATTCCTCGGTTTGGCTCAATAATCCTCAATCCTTTGGCTCAATTATGACATCCCCGTTCCTCAAACTGTTTTCTTCATGGTGCAGAATAGAGGAGGGATCACCTGGTGTCCTTCTTTCTATTGCTTTGCTGCTACAGTTATGTAAATAAAAGGGTTAAGGTTGGAATATCCAAAGACTTGTTCCTTGGAAGCTTTCCATACTAATTGCCCTTGTATTGTTTCAATAGCACTGAAGTTTCTGTGCCTTTTGTGACTTAGATATTGTTTTGCTTACCATGCATCCTGTTTTTGTCAACTGATAATTTCTGATATTTGCCGCTGCTTAACAGTGTTCCTGGATGAGCTGAGGGGCACATTGCTTGCTGAGATTTGGATACAGTGATTGGTTGGGATTATGCTGGGTGAAAACTATAGCGCAAATTACCCCAGTAATTTTCCAACACAAATAATATTGATTAGATCCCTGAAATTACTAAGCAATTACCTAAGCCCATCAGTCACACAAAATCATTGCTGGAAACTCTTGATAAAAATCTTCCTGAGAATGCAATATTGCAGGCTAATTCTGCCAAGTGCTAACCGTTTGATCCTGACTGGTTGACTTAGCCTTCCATCTTTCTGAGGTTGGTAAAGTGAGGACTCAGATTGTTGGGGGCAACTACTTAGAGAGGGATGTAATGCACTATGAAATAGTATATAAGTCTAAGTGCTATTGTTATTTCTATTAAGAGATTTACAGTAAAAGGAGGAGGGGAGACGAAGGGGCAGCTTTGCCAGACTTGACTATTCTTTATTGCATTCACCAATACCTATCAGACTACAGATAGTCTCTCTGAGCATTTTTATAAATTATGATTGGGTCAATGAATGTATTGTTATATTCAAAAGTGAAAAATGCAAAAAAAAAAATGCAAATTCACTGAGGTTAGAATTTTCAGAAATAATTTCCAAAAGAACAAATCAAAACATGCAAGTAATAAAGAATGGCAGGAGTTCCGGTTTTGACATTGTGGTAAGACAGATGGAGAGAAGCAGGGCTCTTCCTCCTGTGTCCGATTTCTTCCTGCTGGGGTCCCAAAAAGGGCCTGAAGTCACCCTGGAAAGGTGACAAAACAAGAGGGGACCCTTGTAGATCATGGGAAGATGGCGGTTGACCTGTTTGATCCAAGGAAGCTTTCAGCACCAACAGGGGAAAGACTGGCTACACCCATGCAACCAGTTGGAAGCTGCTGACCTCTGGAGGAAAAAAAACAGTATATAACAAGCACAAGCAACATGTTTGAATCTGGGTGACATTATTTTCCTTCCTCTACAATTTTAAAACCTGTTCTCAGGGGAAAAAATGATCTGAAAGCAAGGAAACTCCCAGAACTAAGGGAGGTTTTTTTTTTTCCTTTTTCACCCCCTCTCCCAGAATAAAAGCAGTGGATTAAGCTTTCTTGGGGGAAAATAGAGAGATTATAAAATTAATTTGGACACAATAGAAAGAAAAAAGTTTGGGGAGTTATAATTTCTTTCTCTTTTTTTACCTTTCTTGGAGAGTATCAAAGCAAAAAGAAAAAAAAAAGAGTTTTTGGTTGGAAAATTACAAAATGGATACATAATGACATCTAGTGGCCAAAAAAATAAAAAAAAAAGAACTACACCAAACTCTATCTATATTTTGTCTGGAGTGAGGGAATTTGGCCGGATGCCCACACATAGATAACAGTCTAAAACCTTTGATGTTTCTGAACTACATTACCTTATAGATTTCAGCTGGAAAAAGAGAAAACCTTTTTGGGCTGTCTTTTCTGCAGGATGGATTACAACTAAAACTACAAACTATTTTGAAGCCATCTGGCTTCTTCGGATTACAAATATTTTTTGACCTGTAATTTTATAAACTGTTTAGAGACAGACTGAATTGCAAGGAACTATCTACAGTAAGACATTTTGGATTATAATTTTGGCAGAGTGACAACTTTGGATTTTGTGACAATTGGTTAGAGCTGGGGTCAGAAGATAGAAGTGGATTATACATTTTTTCCTTCTCCCCATTTTTTCTTTTTTCCTTTTTCCTTTTGTTTTTTTCTCTTTTTCTTCTTGTTGTCTGGAGAACCTATTAGATTATAAACTTTTGGTCTCAAAACTACTTAAGGGCAGTGGAAGCTTAACTGTTGGTGATTTTCTTTGGAGAATGCTCTATGGACTATTAATTTTGAATAGTAGGACCTTGCAGATTATAACTTTTCACTGAGCGATAATTTTGGATTTTGGACAATTGCTGTGGAAGTGAACCCTACAAACAGAATTGGATTACATTTTTTTTCTTTTTCTTTGTTCTCCTTTTTTCAGGGGGTTATTAGACTATATAGACTATAGATAAGAATAAGAGTTATTTTAGACAATTTAAATGATATATTGTGGTATTGAATACAAGATTTAGGGAAAGTATTAGAGTTGATAAAAAATTTGGGGGGTGGAATTAAAAATGAGTGTTCTGACTTTAACTAAACCTGGCAAGAAAACACCCTCATCCCTGTCCTTCACCTCTGCAAGACCAGTCTAATCAATGCATAAACAGGAAAAATCTAACAATTTTCAGAAGGAAATGCAAGTAGCATTACAAGCAATCCAAGAGGCAATCTCCTTTCACAAAGATACAAAGAAAAATCATGAGGAAACAACTTTGAGAAAATGAATCAAGAAATTCATAACATAAACTCTCATCTAGAAAGCTTCTGACAGATGGTTACAAAGAACGAACAAAGAATTCAGAAAATAGAAGACATGTCAGTAGAGACTGATCAGAAGATGGAAGAAATAAAAGATGAAAATCTGAGGCTGATGCAGGCAAATAGAGAATTGATAGATTCAATGGCAGTTTTGGAATTGGAAAAGGGATCTTATTTTTTAAGATTTCAAAATATAATGCAGGACAAAGAAGAGCTCATGGATTTGATGACAGAGCTATTGGCTGAAGCACTGGAAATTGGGAAACAGGAAATGGAAGGAGAGGTAGACCAGATATTTCAAGTCAATTCAAGGTATGCAACAAGAAATAAAGTCTCTACAGAAGTACATGTTAGATTCGTCAAACGATCTATAAGAGATGAGAAGAGTGAGAGATGATCTTCTGCATTATAAAGAAAAGGAAATTGTAGTGCTGAAGCAGATCCCGAGCTGGATAAGAGAGTCAAAAAGAGAATACCAATTCCAGAAATGGATGAATACATCCCACCACTTAATTACAAATTGATACTGGACACAATTTTGGCAATGACAAATTGCCAAATTGCAAGATAAATCTGACATCTTAAAGCCACCAAATCAAACTCTCTGACCTTAAATGAGGAACTGACAATCCAAAAGGAAACAGAAGAAGTGGACACTAACACTAAAATAGGAGACTTCAAAGAACAACAAATGCAACCTACAGAGAACCTTAAAGTCCACTACAAAACTTACAACTCAAAAAGTAACAGCACCTGAAGAAAGCAACATTAAGAATGAAGATATTAAAGGCCTTCAAATACACTATGTTGAGGATTCAGCTAATCAAATAATAACCATAACACCAGCTACTACTTTCTACCTAAACCAGATGGAATTGGAAGAAGAAAAAGACCAGACTGATCTAATGACAACTATATTACATCAAACATCAAAAACTGAGCTATTAAAGCAAAATTTTAATGGCTACAAAGTGGACACTTTCTTTGCAAAACTGATATTTGGATGGTCTCCCTGGATTCAAACAAGGGGTGTAGGAAGAAAGGGAGATACATTTGAGAATTTAAAGACGCCAAAAGGGAAACCTGATTGGCACAAAAGGAAGGCGAGAGTTAGATTTAAAAAAATGAATTTGTCTCTTTTTTGGGATTCCTAAGGATAGAGTCTAAAAATATCTCTTAATGGATTAAGGGAAATCTTTAAAAATATAAACTGATTTTACATTTAGATTTTAGATCTGTAAGGGAAAACAAAATTAAGCTTTTAGAATATAACTCTGAATTATATTATAGAATCTGGAATGACATACAGAATATATTAGTTGTAATGATATAGACAGAAACTCATCTTGTATTCAACCTTTAAAGGAAAGTTGGTTGTTAGCAGGGCTTTTTTTGTCATAGAATGCTCAGAACGGAGTTCCGGCACCTTTTTTGGATGGAACCTTCTAGGGTAGGCAAGGCTGGTTGTATGACATGTGTGAGTTCCGGCACATTTTTCTTTTACAAAAAAAGCACTGGTTATTAGAATCGATATATATTATAGAATTTGGAAAGGTATAATATAAGATATTTTGCTATAATTGGTGAATTGTTAAGATGATAAATAGATGTTACTGGTAAAAAATAAGAATGTTTTGAAATGAACAATGTAAGTTTTGTAGACAGGATAATTACTCTGTATTGAAATAGGGAAATGTGGGTTACCTAAGAAGTAAGCTTTCTTCCATTTATCATAGGCTAACCTAGATTACTTTATTGCAATTAGGTAAAACCTAACAGCAGGATATTGTTATGTATTAGTGAAAATATATTGAATTTTTTTTAATTGACTAGGTCTCAATTAGAAATGTATTAATTTGATTAATTTGACTATGTTATAACTAAGGGAATTGGAGAGGGAATCCTTGTTGATGTAACCTGAGCTATTTACAAATAACTTGTTATTTGATATTGTTTACTTTTGATTACCCAACCACCATATTGCTTCACAAATATTTGAATGTAAATATTAAAAATAAAAAATAAAACTTGTAAAAAAGTTGTTGTTGTTGTTGTTGTTGTTAGTTGCGAAGTCGTGTCCGACCCATCGCGACCCTATGGACAATGTTCCTCCAGGCTTTCCTGTCTTCTACCATCTTCTGGAGTCCATTTAAGCTCACACCTACTGCTTCAGTGACTCCATCCAGCCACCTCATTCTCTGTCGTCCCCTTCTTCTATTGCCCTCAATCTTTCCCAGCATTAGGCTCTTCTCCAGTGAGTCCTTCCTCCTCATTAGGTGGCCAAAGTATTTGAGTTTTAGCTTCAGGATCTGGCCTTCTAAAGAGCAGTCAGGGTTGATCTCCTCTAGGACTGACCGGTTTGATCGCCTTGCAGTCCAAGGGACTCGCAGGAGTCTTCTCCAGCACCAGAGTTCAAAAGCCTCAATTCTTTTGCGCTCAGCCTTTCTTATGGTCCAACTTTCACTGCCATACATTGCAACTGGGAAGACCATAGCCTTGACTATACGCACTTTTGTTGACAGGGTGATGTCTCTGCTCTTTAGTGTGCTGTCTAGATTTGCCATGGCTTTCCTCCCGAGGAGCAAGCGTCTTTTAATTTCTTGACTACAGTCCCCATCTGCAGTGATCTTGGAGCCCAGGAAAATAAAATCTGTCACTACCTCCATTTCTTGCCCATCTATTTGCCAGGAATTGAGAGGGCCGGATGCCATGATCTTGGTTTTCTTAATGTTTAGTTTCAACCCAAGTTTTGCACTCTCCTTCTTCACTCGCAACAAGAGACTCTTCAGTTCCTCTTCACTTTCTGCCATTAGAGTGGTATCATCTGCATATCTTAGGTTGTTGATATTTCTTCCAGCAATCTTAATTCCAACTTTTGACTCCTCTAGCCCTGCCTTTCTCATGATGTGCTCTGCATATAAGTTAAATAGGCAAGGCGACAGTATACAGCCTTGCCGGACACCTTTCCCAATTTGGAACCAATCAGTGGTTCCGTGTCCAGTTCTCACTGTTGCTTCTTGGCCCGCATATAGGTTTCTCAAGAGACAAATAAGATGTTCTGGTACTCCCATCTCTTTAAGAACTTGCCACAGTTTGTTATGATCCACACAATCAAAGGCTTTAGCATAGTCAATGAAGCAGAAGTAGATGTTTTTCTGGAACTCTCTAGCTTTCTCCATGATCCAGCGTATGTTGGCTATTTGATCTCTAGTTCCTCTGCCTCTTCGAAATCCTGCCTGTACTTCTGGTAGTTCTCGATCCACATACTGCTGGAGTCTAGCTTGTAGGATTTTAAGCATAACTTTACTAGCATGAGAAATGAGTGCAATGGTGCGATAGTTTGAACATTCTTTGGCACTGCCTTTCTTTGGAATTGGAATGTAAACTGATCTTTTCCAATCCTGTGGCCACTGTTGAGTTTTCCAAATTTGCTGGCAAATTGAGTGTAGCACTTTTACTGCACTGTCTTTTAAGATTTTGAATAGCTCAGCTGGAATATTGTCACCTCCACTAGCTTTGTTGTTGCTCAGCTTTTCTAAGGCCCACTTCACTTCACATTCTAGGATGTCTGGCTCGAAGTCAGTGACCACCTCATTCTGATTATCAGGGACGTTAAGCTCATTCTTGTATAGTTCTTCTGTGTAATTTTGCCATCTCTTCTTAATCTCTTCTGCCTCTGTTAGGTCCCTGCCATTTTGGTCCTTTATCATGCCCATTTTTGCATTGAACCAATTTTCTTGAAAAGATCTCTGGTCCTCCCTATTCTATTGTTTTCTTCTATTTCTTTGCACTGTTCATTTAAGAAGGCATTCTTATCTCTTCTAGCTATTCTCTGGAATTCTGCATTCAATTGGGCGTATCTTTCTTTTTCTCCCTTGCCTTTTGCTTCCCTCCTTTCCTCAGCTATTTGCAAAGCTTCCTCAGACAGCCATTTTGCTTTCTTGCATTTCTTTTTCTTTGGGATGGTTTTGGTTGCTACCTCTTGTACAATGTTGCGAACCTCTGTCCATAGTTCTTCAGGCACCCTGTCTATCAGATCTAATTCCTTAAATCTATTTGTCACCTCTACTGTATATTCAACGGGGATATGATTTAATTCATACCTGACTGGCCTGGTGCTTTTCCCTACTTTCTTCAGTTTAAGCCTAAACTTTGCAACAAGAAGCTCATGGTCTGAGCCACAGTCAGCTCCTGGTCTTGTTTTTACTGACTGTATAGAGCTTCTCCATCTTTGGCTGCAGAGCATATAGTCAATCTGATTTCTGTGTTGACCGTCTGGTGATGTCCATGTGTAGAGCCGTCTCTTGGGTTGTTGGAAAAGAGTGTTTGCTATGACCATCGTATTCTCTTGACAAAATTCTATCAGCCTGTGCCCTGCTTCATTTTGTATTCCAAGGCCAAACTTGCCTGTTATTCCGGTTATCTTTTGGCTTCCTACTTTAGCATTCCAATCCCCCATGATGATAAGGACATCATTTTTTGGTGTTAGTTCTATAAGGTGCTGTAGGGCTTCATAGAACCGGTCAATTTCATCCTCTTCAGCACCGGTGGTTGGGGCATAGACTTGGACTACTGTGATATTGAATGGTTTGCCTTGGATTCGAACTGAGATCATTCTGTCATTTTGAGGATTGTATCCCAGTATTGCTTTTCCTACTCTTTTATTGACTATGAAGGCTACTCCATTTCTTCTGAGGGATTCTTGCCCGCAGTAGTATACCTGATGGTCATCTGAATTAAATTCACCCATTCCTGTCCATTTTAGTTCGCTGATACCTAAGATGTCGATGTTCAGTCTTGTCATCTCTTGTTTGACCACGTCCAGCTTGCCTTGATTCATGGATCTTACATTCCAGGTTCCTATGGAGAAAAAATCTTTACAGCATCGGACTTTCCTTTCACCACCAGATATATCCACAGCTGAGCGTCCTTTCGGCTTTGGCCCAGTCGCTTCATTCTTTCTGGCGCTACTAGTACTAGCCCTCTGCTCTTCCCCAGTAGCATATTGGACGCCTTCCGACCTGAGGGGCTCATCTTCCAGCGTCATATCGTTTTGCCTTTTGGTACTGTCCATAGGGTTTTCATGGCAAAGATACTGGAGTGGGTTGCCATTTCCTTCTCCAGTGGATCACGTTTTGTCAGAACTCTCTGCTATGACCTGTCCGTCTTGGGTGGCCCTGCACGGCATAGCTCATAGCTTCATTGAATTACGCAAGCCCCTTCGCCACAACAAGGCAGTAATCCATGAAGGGGATATAAAAAAGAGAGAATACCAATTCCTGACCAGAAAACTAATTTAAAAAGGAGTGAACTTCAGATGGCTGATTCCAGAAGGGATTTTAATCAATTGGGACATGAAAAGATACAGATCGGACATTGTACTCAAGGCAATGGAATTTTATGAGAGATACAAAGCTTTTTTGGAATGGGAAAGTCCAGAATTTCATGCAGAGAGAGAAGCAAAAAAACAGGAAGAGATAGCAATAGACGGAGCAACCAAACCAAGGGAAGAAGAAGAAACAGAAAACACAAACATAGAAGAAGGGGCAAAAGCAAGAGAACAAAGACAGATAAGAACAACTAGGAGAATAAAACCTAAATATAATTGAAGAAGATGGAGAAGGAAAATGGGATTCTTTCAATGAATATAAATGGACTGAACTTTCCCGCAAAAAGGAAAAAAAAACACGCAACTATGAAAATTAAAAATGGATATAGCCTGTCTCCAAGAAACACATTTTAAAAGACAGCATTACAAGCTGTTAGAACAGGGGCCTTCAAACTCGGCCCTTTTATGACTCGTGGACTTCAGCTCCCAGAATTCCTCAGCCAGGCATGCTGGCTGAGGAATTCTGGGAGTTGAAGTCCACGAGTCATAAAAGGGCCGAGTTTGAAGACCTCTGTTTTAGAACAACCGAAAGTTGAGAAACTTCATACTAGCACAACAAAAGAAAAGAGGAATAGCTTTATATATCAAAGAGACAATGGACCCTCAAATAAAACTATACAGATGAAGAGGGAAGAATATTAATGGTGGAAATAATTATAAATCAAGAACAGATATTGATGGTAGAAATATACAAGAACAAACATGAAGAATTTTATCAAAAATTACACAAAAAAGTGGAATTGGAATATCGAAACATTTGTTTAATGGGAGACTTTAATGCAATAGTAGATGGAAAGCTGAACTACAGAAGTAGCAAAACAGGGAAAAAAGAAAGGAATATACTACCTAAGATTTTCTTTAAAATGGCAGAAGAAATCTGTATACAGGATATATGGAGAGAAAAGAAGCCCCCCAAAATCACAATATACATTTTACTCAAACAGGCACAAATCACGGTCTAGAACTGATATGATATGGATATCCCCTAAATTAAGCACAATTATACAAGAAATTGAGATAGAAACCAATATATGGGCAGACCATAGTCTGATAAAGATGACTTGGAGAGGAGCTAAGAAAAAAACTATGATGGTCTCTGAATCAATCTTTATTGAAAGAAAGAATTTATACAAATAGCAACAAAGGAAATGGATTTTTTTCTTTAAAATAAACAAAAAAGATCACCTTCTTTTATGATTTTCTTTTGAAAAGGATAGTCTGCCCAGACTTTGTCCACTTGATCAAAGCGTGCTCTTAAAAAAAGACATAAAACTTGAAAAAAGCCCCATGCTACTGCCACCGTATGTGGCCTTATTCTTTTTATACCACCATTCTAATGTTAATTATAATGTAAAGGAAAAAGTCAATTATGTAAATAGTCTTGAATATGACCATTTTTCATATCAACTATCACGTACTGAACTTTATGACCCACTTCAAAAACAGGTTTTGTTTGAAGATGGCTTTTAAAAGATGAATTGAATCTGAATAGTTCATTTTATTGAATAAATTTCACCTTTTCATTGCTCTTTGAATCACTGGAGGGAGTGGCAGAAACTCAGAAAGATGAAAGTGACTCAGGGAGTACAAGATATCAAAAAAAAAAAAACAACAACTAGCCAATATCATTTAATTAGAGAAATTGCCTTTTTATGAGCTGTTGAAAGCATCATTTAATAAGTTCATTTCTAAGTTTGAAATTATGTTTCACATGTCTATAAATCAAGTGACTAATAACCCCATTGCTTTAATAACTCAGTGATTTTTTTTCAGGCTTATTCATACAGTTCTAACTTCATTGATCCCAGATATAAATAAAAAGTCTTTTGAGGACAGATATGTGTGAAAAAAAATCTGAAAGTTATATTATTCAGTTGTAATAACACAGAGGAATTATGTTAGACATGAGAAGCATCAAATCTGACATAATGTATATAGAGAATTTCCCAGGCAAATAGAGACCCTTGGTTTTCACATTTGAGAATGTTTTATATCCCCCCCAAAAGATAATCTTTTAAAGACAAGTTGAAATCAAAGTTCTCTGCTTTACCCTTCTATGCGAGTATTTGCCCATATCATTCCTTTTATCTTCACCACTTTCATTATTCCTGTTTATGCTGAAAAAGTTGGTAGCAAGAATAAAGCCTCAGCCAGCTTAGTGCCAAAGAGTCATCGTAGAAAGCAGAAAACTATTCTTTGAACAAACTACGTATTACTTTAAAGATGTAATCAGTGAAGAATGTGTTTGTGTGTGTGTGTGTGTGTGTGTGTGTCCCCCTTTACTTCAAAAATAATGAAGAGGAACCTTTCATATTTTCCTTTCTACTGTACTTTAATTCTGAAGTGGACTGAAGCGGAATAGAATCAATTAATTATATCTGCAATTTACAGTGGCAATGACTGAATCCCTTTTGGCAGTACAAATTTCCAGGCCTGGGATCTGCACTGTGACTCTCTTGGTAAAGCAGCCTCTTTCAATCTGATCCTAAGCGGATGAACCGGGTAGCAGATTTTCTTGATACTGGTACACATAACATTGCTTCATGACAGAAGAAGGAGCGGGGTGGGATGACAATGTGCAGCCTACGTTCGAGACCTGAGTGTATGACAAGATAAGCTGCTGTCATTCACTCCAGCTTATGCTGACCTAGCAGTTCAAAAGCATGCAAATGAAGTAAATAAAAAGGTACCACTTCGGTGGACTTATTAACAGGGACATGAAAGGAACCTCCAACTGGGTATTCCTGAGACAATGGTAATGTCACCAGTTGATCCTTTCACCACGGAAATGCCTCGGTGCTTCTGACATGGAAATATAGCATGACAAAGGTGGGGGAAAAAACATATGAGCAAAATCCTGTTCTGATTTTTTAAAAAAAGATTATGAAAATTTCATTTCTAATTCAATTGGTTAACTATGATCACTAGGGAAAAACTAGAGGAATAACTCTTTGTTTTTGTTTTGTTTTTAATTTAGGGATATGTAGAGGCATTAGTAAAGGATGTATTGATTTATTTTTAAATCCTTTGGGTGACGTAAATGTTTCTAATCAGGCCCCATTCTTATTTTTTGGGTAACAGCAGAAATGGCTCCATTGTTGTTTTCTTGTTTCATGCTCCCTGTTGAGGAAGTGAAATAAGATAAAACATTCAGCTTGTGTTTATTATGCCACTGTTTTACACTATTCTCTTCGTTTCTTTGTGTGTGAAGTCTAGAATAACATTACAAAAAGGAAGATGACACTCATTTTCTGGGAAAGTTTACCTAGGAAAGGGTTGCTACTGTATATTTGTCCAGCAAGAATCCAGGGAATCACTAGGTGGCAGCAAAGAGTGAGGATTTAAATCTCTTTGCTGCAGTGGGATGGGAATGCCAATATTTGTATCTCAAATTGACAGGTGCAAGTCAGCCACTTGTGAATAACTTAGGTCTGTCACTTTATTGACTTCTACCTGTATTACAAGAATCTTCCAGGCCTGTTTGCTTCTCCTTGGGAACAAGCAGGTAAGGTTTTGTGGATCTTCAGAAGGTGTGAGTGTGTCAGGTTTATGCCTCTTCTGGTTCTGCAAGGATTCAAGGCTTGACCCCTCCTTCCAGCCTGGCTGGTTGCTTTCCAACACAAATAGGGCAATCCTAACCCTAAATGAGAGAAAAAAGAGGGACATTGCTGGCCAGATCACAGTGATGTTGCACCTCACCATCACACCACCTACACATGAATAAATATGTATGTTGGTATATTTTTATTTTTATTTATTTATTTTAATTCCATTTATATCCCGCCCTTCTCCGAAGACTCAGGGCGGCTTACAAGCTTAGCAGTAGCCTTCTTTCTATGTATATGCCTGCTTGTTAGGGCTTTCACACACACACCCCAAGCGGCATTATTACAAAGTCAGCTTAATTGCCCCCAACAATCTGGGTCCTCATTTTACCTACCTCGGAAGGATGGAAGGCTGAGTCAACCTTGAACCTGGTGGGATGCGAACCTGCACTAATTGCAGGCAGCTGGTGTTACTTAAGGAGGCATTAGCCCACTGCTCCACCAAGGCTCTGTGCATGTGAGATCGATCTGCCACTCTTCACTCAGTCAAGCTGCCCAAAGAACACTAAATTTAGCAAATTTAGACACCTGTCTTCCTTGAGATGTTATTGCCATTAATCCAGTGCTATATTCACATGGCTATATTGCTTCCTGTCTTACAGGGGTAGTTTCTTGCGCAGCTTGTTAATCTGCCTTAATAATGCATACTCAGAAAATGGTATCACATTTGTCTGTGTCTAGACATATAAAAAGAATAACTGCTAGCCTCTTGGCCCATTCAGAAGAAATTATTACATTATTATTATTATTATATTCCATTACAAATGGAATTAAAATAAATAAATAAATAAATAAATTATTATTATTATTATTATTATTATTATTATTATTATTATTATTATTAATAATAATAATAATAATAATCATCATCATCATCATCATCATTGCACAGTCAGCCAGATGTTCAGACTGAATTTGGCATTTTTGTCTACCTATCAAGTCCTTACCAAGGACTTGGAATAGGCAGATGTGGATGTTTGATGGTATTATAGATATCATTGCAGGATGGAAGCAGTTCCTAGTAAGGCCGCCTTTTGCAATTGACTATTGGCGAATTTGTCAATGCCAATGGTGTTCAAGTGGTGCTCCAGTTGTTTTGGGAATGCACCCAAGGTGCCTATTACTTGGGTGCAATCTTAAAACAACTGGAGCACCACTTGAACATCATCATCATCATCATCATCATCATCATCATCATCATCATCATCATCATCATCATTATTATTATTATTATTATTATTATTATTATTATTATTATTATTATTATTATTATTCACCCATCTCACAATTTGAGGCTTGAGTGATAAATACATTTTGGCTGCACCGTAGTTGTAGACAACGTGTTACTTCTCTTGAAACTGTTGGTAGTGGTGAAAATAGATGTTTTCTGAATTTTCATATGCATATAAATAGATCCAGGCTTGCAGCTGACAATCATTCTGTACTCAAGAATATGTGTAAAGGAGAAAAAAAATACATCTGTAATAGTTTATTTATTCATCAAAGCAATTTTTTTAGTCATGCCTTCTAGAGTATCTCAAAGAACTAATATGATATTTACTATTAAACAGCAAACCAAAATCTGTGAGGTATTCAAGGGAAATAGAGAAGGAACGATAAGAGGAAAAGCTGACTTAAGATGCAGCGTTAGGGACAATTGTACATAAAAGATAACATCAAGACTGTTGAGTTGAGATCAGCTCCTGTTGACTTCACAGTCACATCCAAGTAGTTTTTTTATAGAATATAAAGTTAATTTACCACTGCCTTCCACTGGGATTTTTCTCCCAAATGTTCTCTTGATTGTTATCTACATCTCAGGGCCTTGTCATCATACTGTTGGCTTATTGTAACCTCACTTACTGTGTCCTGGCTCTAATCCTGCACAATCTTACAGCGAAACAATTCCCCACTTCTTCACCCTGTTCTCCTTTGAAATGTGTTCCTTCATCACTTATCCATTGAGTTATTTATCTCATACATATATCTATATGTGTATCTGCATATCATTCTATAATACCTAAGCCATCATTTACTATCAAATACGATTTCTCTGATGAACTTTATATAAAATAGAACTAAGTGCCAATAACTTATCCATCTATAAGAGAATTAAAACACCAATCCTATGAAAAACTATTAGCAGTGCTATAGGATAATTATGGCCTGCATGTTTAGTACCATTCAGACACTGTTGGTTATTCATATATTATCATTGTATTTTAACAGGTATGATTAGAGGTTAAGGTATTTTTTTAAAAAAATTCAGTATCACTTTGTTGACTTTGAGGACAACACACCTGGGCATAGAGAATTGGAGAAAACACCAGTTTTTCTGCCTGAGCAAAATATCTCGGGTTGGTCTATCTTTAAGTCCATCAGAAGTTCTGTATTCTTACAGGAGATCTTCCATTCAGAAAATTACTATCATTGGAGGGCTGTATTGGTCCTTCGCTGTTTTTTAACATCATTATTTCTTCTTCTGCAATGCGATTTTGGCATGCTGTTCGTCTGTGAATTGCATTACATTTGCTCCATCCTCACAAAACATACTTGACATGAAATGACAAAACAGCCTCACAAAACTATGCAGAGAAACCTAATATTAAGTTAGCTTGAAAGATGACAACCTTTCCATAATTTTTCATGCGACAGGAGTAATTAACAAAGGAGTGATTTTTCTTGGTTTTATATTTTATTTTCATTTCAGGTGAAAAGATATAATTGATAAAAGAACTGCCCTGCCTGCAGCAACAGTCGCATGAACAGTGTAATGTTTAATGTCTATGGAGATTCTCAGTCATCCAGGGCATGGTTGTCCCAAAGGAGCTTTTTTTTTTTTCCAAAGAGCAACGGGACTTACTTTGTGTTTTTTTTTCTTTGAAGGTATTTCATTTCTCATCCAAGAAGCTTCTTCAATTCATCTTCTTCAGTTCTTCTTCTTCAAAACTGAAGAAGCTTCTTGGATGAGAAGCGAAACATCTCCAAAGGAAAAAAACAAACAAACAAACAAAGTCCAGTTGCCTTTGGAATGAGCGTAATGTTTAGTTAAGTATAATTGCAGAGAAATCCAATTCAAACTCCTGGTTAGAAATGGAGCCCTTGAGATGGATGAAGCATTATCTCTCAGGGGAGATGACAGCTAGATCCATGAATGTAGAGAATGGCATTTCTTTAGATCCAAACTCTGTTCCCTACAGATCATCTTCCCCTGATTTCTACTTTTAATCACATCTACAAAGCATCTCAAGGATAGAATAGAATAGAATAGAATAGAATAGAATAGAATAGAATAGAATAGAATAGAATAGAATGGAATGGAATGGAATGGAATGGAATGGAATGGAATGGAATGGAATGGAATGGAATGGAATGGAATGGAATAGAGTTGGAAGGGACCTTGGAGGTCTTCTGGTCCAGCCTCCTGCTTGAGCAGGAGAACCTATACCATTTCAGACAAGTGACTGTCTAGTCCAGGGGTGTCAAACTCAATTTCACTGAGGGCCGCATCAGCATTGCGGTTGCCCTCAGGGGGCTGGGTGTATATGGCCAGGGTGGGCGTGGCCTACTGGATGGGCATGGCTAGAGTGCATATGGCCTACTGGGTGGGCGTGGCCAGCTCTACATCGTTCTCATCAAGGGGGCCTATGGGGGCCTGGGCAGGAGTGGGACAGATCTGAGGGTCTCTGGCAGAAGGAGGGTCTCTGGGCCAGGGCTAAGGCAGTGGGGGCCATTCCCTCACTGTTTCCAGGATGGCTTCACGGGCCACATGAAACCACTTCGCGGGCCGGATCTGGCCCCCAGGCCTTGTGTTTGACATGTCTGGTCTAGTCTCTTCTAAAAAATCTCCTGTGATGGAGCGCCCACGATTTCTGGAGGCAAGCTGTTCCACTGGTTAATTGTCCTCACTGTTAGGAAATTTCTCCTTAATTCCAGGTTGCTTCTCTCTTTGGTCAGTTTCCAACCATTGTTTCTTGTCCTGCCCTCTGGTGCTTTGGAGAATAGTTTAATGCCCTCTTCTTTGTGGCAGCCCCTCAAATACTGGAATACTACTATCATGTCACCTCTGTTTCTTCTTTTCTTTAGACTAGCCAAACCCAAGTCCTGCAGCCATTCTTCATATGTTTTAGTCTCCAGGCCTTTGATTATTTTAGTTGCTCTTCTCTGAACGTTTTCCAAACTCTCAACATCTTTTTTGTAGTATGGTGATCAGAATTGTTTGCAGTATTCCAGTGGTGATCTTACTAGGGCTTTATAAAGTAGTACTAATACTTCACGTGATCTTGATTCTATGCCTCTATTTATACAATCCAGGATTGTATTAGCTTTTTTGGCTGCTGCTGCACACTGCTGGCTCATGATCAAGTCATTTTCCACTAGGATTCCAAGGTCCCTCTCACAGTTGCTGTTTTTGAGTGAGGCCTCGCCTGTACTTGAACCTTTGATTTTTCCTGCCTAAATGTAAAACTATGCTTTTCTCCACATTAAAACTCATTTTGTTGGATAGGGCCCATTGTTCAAGTTTGTCAAGATCTTTTTGGATCCTGAGCTTGTCTTCTGGGGTGTTGGCTAATCTTGCCAGTTCGGTGTCATCTGCAAATTTGATGAGTTCCCCGTCTATACTGGGCCTAAGATGGAGCCTTGTGGTACCCCACTGCTTATTTCTCTCCATGTGGATGTAATACCTTGAGGACTATTCACTGAGTACGGTTTGACAGCCAGCTACAGATCCATCTGATGGTGTCGTTGTCTATTCCATCTTTTTCTAGCTTACTAAGCAGCAGGTTGTGGTCTACTTTGACAAATGCCTTACTGAAGTCTAAGTATACTATGTCCACAGCGTTTCGCTGGTCTATTAATTTAGTCACTTTATCAAAGGATAGGAGATATGATCAATCAGTTAATATGGGCATATTCTAGAATCTTGTACCATTAAACCTCAATGATTAAAAGACAAGTGGATCTGAATGAGACTCAATCTTCACAAAATTATACAGAAATGTATAATAAAAGTAAAATTTGCTGTGTTAATGGTTGGATGGTACGGTGATGCATTTCATAGTATCATTTTTGCCCAAGTTTGATGCTAGTAAAAAAACCAACATTTTATTATATATCCCTTTTAAGGATGTGTAATCTAAACTGATAACAAAGAAAGAAGGAAATAGATTAATGCAATCAAGGTATAATTTTACAATTGTGTCCAGAAAAAAATAATATTTGATAGTAACTGTTTACCTTTTTATTTTATTTATTTACTTATTGCTGGTACTGTTCTATTACATGTTCAATGTTTGGCATCTTGATTTTTACTGAATAAATGAATACTTGTCCCTGGATAGAGGTTGGAACTAGATTCATTGGCTCTGCCTGTCCTTGACTTGCTCCCTTCAGTCTCTTTCTTCTTATAAATGAAGATGAAGATGAAATTTTTGTTGTCATTGCTGTGGTCCGCTTTCCCCTTTATTTATTCTTTTAATTAAATAATCAAATTAATGTTAGAGTTCAGGGAATTTGAGCAATACCAGAGGATGTTGTTCATGAGCATAGCTAAACCTATGTATGAGACCCAGTTCTTGCCAAGGATGGGCTGGGCTCTTGTCACACGCCCCAGTTTCTGCTGACCCAGCATTTCAAAAGCAAATGACCATGAGTAGGTAAATGGGTACAGCTTCAGTGGGCAACATAACAGGAACATGAAATAAGGTCCCAACTGGGCATCCCCCAGGCAACAGTGATGTCACCATTCAGTCCTTTCAACCCAGAAGCTCTTCAGTGCTCCTGACATGAGAGCAGCTGTAGTAGTTCCTTAGGTAGCATCTCTTTTCTCCTGATCTCTCCTGAGATCACTCCCACCTACACATTGTCTCTGATGGGATATTTCTTTAATTTTTACATTTAAAATTATGTTTGGTGGGGATTATTAGGAAGGGATGGAAAGGATGTCCTTCTTTAGTTTTCTTGGCCACATAATACAGGTGGCTTGTCCTTGCTTTCTTCTTTCATTTTTTTTTTACTTCTCAGTCTAGCTTACAACTCTGGAGTTGTAACCCATTTTAAATTTGAGTCTCTGAAAAGTTCAAAAGAAAGGGTAAGATATGTGTTGCAGTCTTCTTGGATACAGTGATACAGCACTTCAGCAGTGGCATACATCTGCAATTTGGCCTATATTTTGAGCAGCAAAAGATTTTATTTTTAATTTTTTTAATGAAAATTGATCTGTTTTCCTAAGGTGGATATAGCCTCACGCTTCATTTGCAAGTAGTAAAGGCCTTTTAGAATTTTGGTATTGATTTCTGATTATTTAGCTATTTTTTAAAATAATAATAATAATAATAATAATAATAATAATAATAATAATAATAATAATAATAATAATAATAATATCATAGACCAGGAGTGTCAAACTCAATTTCATTGAGGGCCACATCAGCATTGCGGTTGTCCTCAGGGGGCTGGGTGGGTATGGCCATGGTGGGCGCGGCCTACTGGATGGGCACAGCTGGAGTGCGTATGGCCTACTGGGTGGGCATGGCCAGCTCTACATCATTTGCATCAAGGGTGCCTATGGGGGCCTGGGCAGGAGTGGGACAGATCTGGGGATCTCTGGCAGAAGGAGGGTCTCTGGGCCAGGGCCAAGGCAGAGGGGACCATTCCCGCACCGTTTCCAGGATTGCTTCAGGGGCCACATGAAACCACTTCACGGGCCGGATCTGGCCCCCAGGCCTTGTGTTTGACATGTCTGTCATAGACCATGGTCATTTGGTTTCTGCAGAAAATGTCTAAACAGAAATAAAAAGACTTTATTTAAAAACATGTTAGTTAAAAACATGGGGGTTGCGGGAATAAAAATCCAGAATCTCTGGAAGGTGTCAGGCTGAGAAACCACCTTCTATTTTACATACCTAATAGATTATGAAGTGAGACTGAAATATTTGATGGGAAATGTGTGGTAGCACTGTCTCCAAGGAACTCACCTTAAAGAAGGCCAAGACTCGTTCTGTCTTACTCTAAAGTGCAGTACATGGAATAATGTATTTAAATTACAAGAAAAGGAGAGGTGTTTAAATTATAGGAAGAAGGCAGGTTCTGGTTGAAATGTCAGCAGAATTTTCTAAGAGTAAGAGCAGATTGCAGTAGAACAGATTATCCTGAGAGGTGATAAGTTCCCTGTCATTGAAAATATTCAAATGGAGACGAGTGCCATTTGTCCAGGATATTTTCATTTGGATTCCTGTGCTGAACAGGGGATTGCGCTAAATGATCTTTTTCAACTCCATAATTTTATGGAAAACTGTGCAGGAAAAACATGACCTACTCAGTGTTGCAAAACTAACTCAAGCCAAGTCCCCTAATGGTGCAGGAACTATTTGCACAGACAAAAAGTGAGAATTTGTATTACAAACATTGGACTAAAACAAAGAAAAACATGTTTGCCTCTGCAGGTTATTGATTCAGTACAAGAACCCACATTATATAAATTAGCCCATTGTTGAAATCTGGTACAAAAAAGAAAAAGATTAGCTGCTCTCTTTCTTTTCCCAGAACTAGCTTCATCCCAGCACTGAATTTACTTTGATGAATTCCCTAATAGAAAATGCTTCAAAATTAATCTTTCAGGATGAACCCTCTAAGACCTTTCCTATTTCATAATAATCTGTTCTGTTTTTCTATGACATTATTACAGCATGAAAATGTCAAAAACATTTGCCTGCATACATCAAGAAGGAAAAGCTGAAATACAACTCAATGTTTCTACATGTGTGCTTTGTAAGAGAAAAAGTTATTGGGATGTCTTGTTGGCATGCTTCTTTAATACTTCCATCACTTTTACTAATGAAGGTCAATAGTCACCTTAAAATATACTTTTTTTCAAATTCACAATTACCTTAATTTAAAGAGTCCATTTGCAAATATCTATGTGGATGGACGTATTGTCTAAGGATGTATATTGTGAGTGCCTTGTAACCAAACACATATGACTATGGCAGTCCTTGAAGTGAGCGCAAATGAAAGGTAAGTATTAGAAAAGACTACTTTATTCAACTTCAACACCATGGACCTTACCAATGGTGTTTTTAAACCATTCTGGGAACCCTCATTGTCTAAAAGACATTGGCTACAAAATATGTTTTGTAGATGACACTGAAGACTAAATTTCTCTCCATAATATCTAGTTTTCTGTTAGGAATGATTCCTGGATAAAATTCAGATGCTAGGCTTCTCTATGGAAAGTCTGTGTATTTTAGGCTTTGATATTGCTAGAACTGCCCTTAAGCAACAAATCTGGGATAGAGATTTCCAAACAAGACTAGGTTAGCTGTCACATCCCATTATTTATCATTTGCTTTCAAAAGAGTCCCTTCCAGCCACATATTTATCAGCCATTCCAATTTTAAAATTTCATAAGACCTTTGCTTTAGCCAGGTTGGATAGTATGCCCCCAGCAGTCCTTCTTGGATGTTTTAAGGGTACTCCTATTCATCTTCAGTTATGTCCAAGTTGAAATGGTTCAATAGAAACTCCAGGCCATAAGCTATTACATTGTTCCCTAAATAAGGTCTCTAAGCAGACCTTTATATATCCTGTCTTGAAGAAATTTCCAGGTAGGAATTGTGATTTCTATTTAATGCCAGTACTCTCAGGCAAGGATGACCACTGAAGTCTCCCAGCTCTGGGCTACCATTTGTACAATACGCCGTACCATTATTTAAGATTGGAACTATTTGTAAAAGTATTTTATTTAGTTTTGTTAATGATATTCTTAATTATTATAATCATTAATATGATTATACTTATTGTTTTTCTCCAGTACACATACACATATACACCGCAGATGTATTAATAACTATTAGGTTGTCTAACAGAAGGGCAACACCATAGAGAGAAGCTTAGTTCTCTGGGAGGAAAAAAATGAAAGGGGAGAACCATGAAATTGAGAGTAAACTCAATGATCCATTTGGGTAAATGTACTGGCTGAGCTACCATTCACACACACACACACACGCACACACACACACACGCACACACACACGCACACACACACACACACACAAACACCAGTAAAAAAAGGAGTCCCTGTGGATTTTATTCCACTAGTTATGCTGACTATAGGGGGTGACGCTCATCTCCATTTCAAGGCAATTTAACTAATGCGGTCTGAAGACATTTCCATAGCCATGTGGCCAGCATGACGTCATGGAACACTGTTACCTTCACACTGAAGTGGTATCTATTTATCTACTAATATTTGCATGCTTTGCAACTGGTAGGTTGGCAGGAGCTGGAACGAGAACAGGAGCTCACCCCGTCACGTGGCGCTTGGGTCTCAAACCAGGACTGCTGGCTTTCCAACTGACATGCCCACCATTTTAACTGCTGAGCCACCACACTGCCTCATCCCCTGGGGAAGGTACAATTTTGGAATGGTGGAGGGAAAAACTTCTCAAAAAAATAGGGGAGATAGTGTTGTACATTTATTGATTTAAAAAATTTATTGGCCGTCCCGTTTTTATCACAGGGTAACTCTGGGTGGCTTACAATCTTAAAATATGGTTTGATTGCCAGAGATTTTATTTAGTTATCATTTAAATAGAGATTTTGCAAACTGGGCCGCCAAAGACATAGAAAGTTGCTACTTCATGTCTAGGAGAAAGTGCTGACTGCTCCCACATAGAAATCATGGGTGTTTTTGTAGTTGATGGGCATAAGCTCATAGCAGTGGCTCAGAAACTTCATGAAGCCTTTAGAAATAGGGTAGCTTTTGAGACAAGAGTTGGTGGCTGGGTAAGAAAAAAAAAAATAGAAGGATATTGATTCCATTCTCTTTTGGATTTACATATGACGTGTAATGTAATGCACATATATAGTTAATAGAGATAGTCCTTGACTTACAACAGCTTGTTTAGTGCCCGTTCAAAGTTGCAACAGCACTGAAAAAAGTGACTTATGACCATTTTTCACACTTAAATGACGCAACATCCCCATGGTCCCGTGATCAAAATTCAGACATTTGGCAACTGAGATAATTATGACGGTTGTAGTGTCCTGGGTAATGTGATGACTTTTTGTGGCCTTCTGACAAGTAAAGTCAATGGGGAAACCAGGTTCATTTAAGAACTGTGTTACTAACTTAACAACTACAATGATTGACTTAATAGCTGTGGCAAGAAAGGTCATAAAATGGGGCAAAACTCACTTAACAAATGTCTCACTTAGCAACAGAAATTTTGGGCTCAATTGTGGTCTAGGATTACTTTATATAACTTCATATAATTTTAATTTTGATTTATATTAATATTATGACATTTAAGTGTTAGGCTCCTGGGCCATTCAACTTTCTTTATCTCTTTACAACTTACAAAGAAAATTGTAAACTATCCTGTTTTAAAATGTATAACTCAACTTTTTATAACTGTAAATTTAATTCATTGCTGAATCAGTTAAAAAACTGAAAATATATCAGGTTTATTTACAGCTTATAGTGACTGTACAAAAGCATGTTTTTTTTTCAGTACTAGAAAAACCATTAAATAACACAAGAGTTAAATCAGAATTTCCTTCCAAGAAATTGCACTGCCTTTTCTGTTTATGCTGAGAGATACTTGATGTTATCAGAGAGGACAAAACACATTACAATGGGAACTAAAGAACTGGCATGCCATTAAGTTGCTCTTCAACGGTTAATTTGCCAAGTGTCGGAATAAATATTTTTAAAAGAAAACTTTTTAAGCTCCAAGAGAGAAACTAATTCCAAAACTATCCTTGATAGATTCCTGACTAATTGAAATTAGCAATCATCAGGTGTGGCATTTTGCAGAACTGCCTGAGATAGCAAGCAGTTTCTTTTAAATGGTCATGTTCATACTATGCCACTTTGTCCTTTCATATATCCCTTAGTTAACAGCCACAAAAAGGTCTCCATTTCCTTTCTATATTTTTCTTTTAGAATACAACTTGAGTTTCTCAAACATTGTGCTGCTTGGATGACTCTCCAGTGATAAGGATTCTGAAATTTCAGAAACAAATATTGTATTCTAACCAAGTAATAAACAGTATAAGTTAAATATTCTATTGAAATTTGGTGACAGTTTTATACACGTGTTATAATCACTCAGGAGGTCGATCGGAAAATATTGCAAATGAAAGAAGATCCAAGAAGGAAGGTTAATGACTACTGTAGCAAACTGTCCCTTGTTCTTATTCTGCCTTCTCTCTCAGATCATATTTCTGGGACCGGAGGCCCAATAACAGATCAGAGTATAATCCAATTGATAAATTGCAAATTGTTCCGACTGGTGAAAAGATTTCAGGATCTGAGGAGAATTTCATAAAGCTACAGTTGATGGTTTTATTTCTCCAGAGTGATAAACAGATATCATCAATATAACATAATTGTTTCACGAAGAAAAGTCTGAGTTCATAAAATCTGTTTTCCTCTAGACCTTTATGTTAGTGTGACTAGATGCTTGCCCCTTGAAAAGGAGTGTTGCCCAAGCATACTAAGCAATTGTGATTCGACACATAGAATGCATAATACGATAAGGAATAGGGATCTGAAAATTAATATATCAAAGACCAAGGTTGTTATCTTTGATAAGAAAAATAAAAGTGAACAGTTGCCAATTACAACAGTTGGTGAAAAATGACAGCAAGTAGACATTTCATTTCATTTCATTTCATTAAATTTATATGCCACCCTTCTCCCTGAGGACTCAGGGTGGCTCACAACAATAAAAATTAAAAAAAAACATAGAGTAAAAAAATTAAAAGAGAATTAAACAATAAATATGAAATTACAAAACAATTTAACCCAGTAAAAGCCTAATTAAAAATCGTCGCCAGTCCAGGCCCGCTTGTTTGAACAACCAGGTCTTCAGGTCACGGCGGAAGGACTGAAGGTCAGGGGCCGTCCGCAGCTCCGGAGGCAACTCGTTCCAGAGGGTTGGTGCGACAATTCTGTGTACTGCAGTGGAATATTTATTAGAGGCTTTTAAACCAGGAAAACATTTTTAAGTTATGCAAATGCTGGTAGAAAGAAAGTGGATATGATGTGTTGCAAAGAATAAGCAAAAATGGCTGTGTATAAATATGTGTTTCTGTCAACTTTGCTGTGTGGAAATGAGTAGGATATGTCAAATAAAGCACTGATTGAATAGTGTGGAAATGGGGTACTTATGTGTGTATGGTGAAAAATGAGATAAGGAGTAGAGTCAACAATCTATAGCTTCTGAATGAATAAAAGTGTAACATTATAAAAGAAGTAAACTGAGGTGGTTTTGTCATATAAAGAAAATAGAGAAAATGACTGAGGCTTGAATGGCAAAGCAAACAAATGAAAATAATTTTTTGGAGAAGAAGAGAACTAAAAAAGTTGTGATGGGATGGAATAAATCAGCTCCTCAAAAAGAGAAGAAAAGTTTTAAGTTTTAAAAGAAAGACTACATGAGGCAATCTATGAATGTTTGGAAGCTAGCATAAAGTTGCAAGGATACAAATGTATGGGGCGATGTATGGTTAATGGTATTTGTTGCAACTGGTTTTAGCTACAATTCTTGTCTATTTTTTAATCACATGGCTTTAATTCAGACATGTCAAACACAAGGCCCGGGGGCCGGATCCGGCCCGCGAAGTGGTTTCATGTGGCCCGCGAAGCCATCCTGGAAACAGTGAGGGAACAGCCCCCCACTGCCTTGGCCCTGGCCCAGAGACCCTCCTTCCGCCAGAGACCCTCAGATCTGTCCCACTCCTGCCCAGGCCCCCATAGGCACCCTTGATGCGAATGATGTAGAGCTGGCCACGCCCACCCAGTAGGCCATACACACTCTAGCCACGCCCACCCAGTAGGCCGCGCCCACCTTGGCCACACCCACCTGGCCCCCTGAGGGCAACCACAATGCTGATGCGGCCCTCAGTGAAATTGAGTTTGACACCCCTGCTTTAATTGCTTTGACTTAATTCCTGTCTGTATTTTGTATAATGCTATTAAACAAAGTTAACAACAATTTTTGAAGGAGCTAATGTTCAAGATACGTTTATTTGAGATTTTGTACAAGACTTATGGAATGGTATATAGCCATGTGAATTTCTATAGGTTCCAAAGTTTACAAATTGCAGGACTTTTAGACTGATAATACAATATAATAAACATTTTAAAAAAACCATGCCAATCCAGGAGCAGATGAGTCCCATATAAGCAAAAAAAAAAGTAATCATTTACAAAACTTATTGAAGGATTTATATCATGCTGGATACTTTAAGTTTGGCATTTTATTTTATTATTTGATTTTGCCAAATAACATTTAAACAGATTTGTAAAGTAATAAATATAATGTGAATTTCACAAGCATTTGACTGCCAATTTTACAGTTTCTATTATGCACACACATTAAACTATTTTATGAGAACTAATATATTTATTGAAAGTTTCACTAGTTCTAATTTTTATGTAAATGTTACTATATTTTACTAACTATAGTTACACGGAATGTAGCTCTTTTTTACCTTAACCAAGTAATGATTTCATTTGCTATATAAATACTAAATTAAACTATACAACAAATTAAAATAAATTGGATTTGTTGTCTGATACTAAATTCTCATTTTATAAGTAAGAACTTTAAGCAATGTACTACTACTACTACTACTACTACTACTACTACTACTACTACTAATAATAATAATAATAATAATAATAATAATAATAATAATAATAATAATAATAATAATTTTATTTGTATACCGCCCTTCTCCCGAAGGACTCAGGGCGGTGAACAGGGCAATACGTTAAAAGACAAGAATACAAAAATTAAAAGAGATTAAACAAGATGCCCAAAAACTATAACAATAAGTTAAAATACATAAAAAGCAATAAAACCCAAACCCATCACCCATCAGGCCAGGCCGGCTTGTTCAAACAGGTAGGTCTTTAGATTTCAAATATCAGAGCTGTCTTTTGTTATAGGAGGTACTTGACCACTCAGGGATGTGGCAAAAAGGGGCATTTTAGGACCTTGCTGCTAAGAGGCTGCCTTTAGCATTTCTTTTTCTTCAGGACCAGTCTGGACATGTCTTGTAAGCAATGGGAGAGATAACACTGTGAAGGTCCATTGGCATGACAGAGTGCAGGGCAGTGAGGGGAGCTGGGTTACAAGGGGAGTGGGCATGGTGGCGACTTCAGGATATGTAGTGCTGTAGGAACCTACCAGCATTTTCCACTTCCTGCAGGGCTGCAGCTTTGCACTCTGCTCTGGTTTCCTGGGTATTCAACCCTTCATGGAGCGGGTGGCAACTTTGCACCACACCATGGTAGCTTCCCAGGCATCTTAAGGGCATAGATGTGTGGGGGGGGGCAGAATGGTGGGTATGGTAATTTCAGTATCCCTGTGCTTTTATATGCCAGTGGGCTGCTGAGCTTCTGAATTTTAACCATCTGACAGCCAGGATGCTGTCACGGTGTGTAACTTTGACCATGGATCATAAGTTCATCTTTTCAGCACCATCATAATTTTGAATGGTCACTGAGCAAATGGTTATTAAGTTGAGGATTATCTGTATAGTTATCTGAGAGGGATAATCTTTTCTAGTCCCATATCTTGCTTATGGTGTATATTCATGTTTCTTTTTCTACAAAAGAAACACATAGTTGAGAGGTAATATTAAACCATGGCTTGATTTATCAAAGAAGAATTTGATAAAGTACACCACAAGGTGCTTTGTAACACAACAACAATCATGGTTTTCTATCTGCTCATATATGACCTCACAGACTCTTGAGTGGCTCCATTCTATAGAAAGATAGCAGTGCACTTGTGCAATGGTGATAATTCACACATAACTGCAAAATACCACTCAATAAAAATAGTTCATCAAAATGCTGGTTTAGCCTTAGGATTGGTAGATATACTTCAGTGTTGTGTGTATATGCCAAGGATTATGCTGACAATTGCTCTTTAAAATATCTGTATTTAAATAAATTCACTTCCCCTAAATTCAGAACTAATGTACTATGAATTCCTTTGTAAAACTGAGGGAAGTGTAATTCCTAACAGCACATTTATTTATTTGGCTACAAGATTTATATGCTGCCTTTAAACTCTTATAAGAACTTAGACAATAGCTGTTGGATCTGCAATTTAGTTTGAGAAGTGTGAATTATTCTCTGAGAGCCATAGTTCCACCACAAAAGTAAGCTGCAGTGTAGTTGTGCCTGAAATTAGTTACTTTCAGTAAATTTTACATAAAAGATTTATGCAAAAAAGAGAAATGAATTGCTTTTATTTCCAAAGGAAGAGTTTGGCTGAGTTAATAGAACTATTATAAAAATTAACAGTAGCAAACATACAGTACATAAAGACTTTTTTTTAAAAAAAACAACACACAGTAATATTGATTTTTTTGAATTTTTTTTAATCCTTAAGCTTTTTCTCTAGCATGGTATGCCTCCTATGTGTAACACAAAGAGATTCATGTTGTATCACATCAAAGCTCTCTATAGTTCAGCATTTATCTATCCATAATAGCCAACCTGATAGCTTTGAGAAGTCCAGAAATAGAATATAATGTTTAACATTTTTTTTTCTATTGCAGTTGCCCAGCAAACTGTGTTCTTACATTCTAGCTCTAAATCCTGGCAAAAGCATACTGCTGTCATGACCGCATGTAGTCCTCAGTTTATGGCTGCTGTTGAGCCTGGAATTTTGGTTGTAAGTCACTGTGGCTTTTAAGTGGGTCACAATGTGATCTGACTTGATTTTACAATTGTTTTTACAATGGTCATGAAGTAAACCACCATGGTCATTAAGTAAATCCACCATATTCAGTTGGCTGGATTTTTTTTCTTTTTTTTTCTGTTTTCTGCTGGTAAAGTCCAAAGATTTCACAAATCATGATCATGTATGAGCCAATCATAAATAAGAGCCAGTTGCCAACCAACCAAAATGCAATCATATGCTTGTAGGGGGAATATATGTGTGCAACAATAGTAACTAAGAGGTCTGGTCATAAGGAGCTTTATTGAAGTCTGTCATAACTTTGAACTTTGTTAAGGAACCAGTCAAGACTACCTGTAGTTGGACTTTGTTCTCATGAATTTTATAATCCAATTGTAAATCCAATGTGGTAGTTATTGTTTCATCTAATATTAGCACATTCCATTTTTTTAGCTTTGTGTAATGTAATAAAGCAGAGGTCCCCAACCTTTTGGGCACCAGGGACCAGTTATGTGGAGAGAGGTTTTTCCACAGACTGGAGGGGGCATGGTTTTGTGTGTTGCCTGCATCCCAATGGATGGCGCTTTCCTTGTTTGTGCAGCCCCATTGTTGGCATGCTGTGGCCTGGTACTGGTCCATGGACTGTGGGTTGGGGACCAAAGGATGTTCCTAATCTAATAAATTGTTAATTTAAATCTCTCTCTTGTATTGTGTTATTTGTTATTGCACTACATTATGGGGGTTAAAAACAGCTCAGGTATAAATTGTTACCCTAGAGGAAACCAGTATAATATGCAAACTTTATATAGTTTGATCCTGACACTGTGAAACAATGAGAAATGTGTATTAAAGTGTAACAACTGTAGATAATACAAAGTATTCCTGACCTTGCTTGTTACAAGGAACCTACTTAAAAAATGGTAATTCAATAAAGTGAAATTTCCTTTCTTAAGATGGATTTCATCCTGTCAATGGGTTTGTTCTTTTGTACGGCCAGATTGTCAAGTCATGGTGAAGTGTGAAGAAAATATAATTTGAATCCACCTGTGCCAAATATTTACCAACTTTCTGAGTTAGCTGTTGTTTCTTGTGGGCTTTCCCACAAGTGCTTCAATTTTCCCACAAGTGTTTCATATTGAATCTGTTGCCCTATATATACATAGCAGTCTGGGAATAAGACTAATTAAAATTGGAGGAAATTACCTCTCTGTAGCTAGAGGTAAGACTGTGCTGTTTAGATTATATTCTGTCTAATGTTTCATCTCATGAGTTCTCATTTTCAGTATTTAACCTATAGTATGTACCGTGTTTTCCCAAAAATAAGACCTATCCTCAAAATAAGCCCTAGCTTGTTTTGGGGGGTTGGCCTAATATATTCCCTAGTTTTGGGACAAGGTGCATACCTAAAAATTAAGCTAGGGCAAGGGAGGCGGAGCTATTCCACATGCCTGGCACCTGCTTACCATTGCAGCCCGGCCTCCCATGCCCTGACACCTGCCTCACCTCACTGGCCCACTTCTTCTGTGGCCACGTGCTGCCACTCCTATGTGAGTGTCACCCCCCCAATCTCCATTTCACCATCAGAGGCCTTCAGGAAATGCCTCTGCTGCTGAGAATGGAGCTCTGGATTGACGTGTGTCAATCCACTTTGCTGTCAGAGGCTTTCAGGAAAGCCTCCATTTTGCTGTCAGAGGCTTTCAGGAAAGCCCTCTGAAGTCACAAAAGGCATTGATTTCCAACTCTCTCTGTTGCAGTAAAATCAGACATTAAAATCAAATTGCAACTTTTTTTACATTTCTATAGTAGTATGCACTAGCCATTTCTGTATTGGCAAATCAGTCTAATCGGTAAAACCTAAAATCATGATATCAAAAGTCGATGCCTTTTGTTTCTTCCCCTTCCTTTCTTCACACCTTTTTCCTTTTTGTACTGTTGTCCCCTACTATTTGCTTTTGTATTTTCACATTTTATGTTATAAATGAATAAAACAAAATAAATAAATAAATAAAAGGAAAAGCTTCTGAAGCCAAGAACCAAGCTCTGGATTGACACGCGCAGGGGTGAAACTGTGGCAAAGATCTGGTGTCTCTTTTGGAGGCAAAAAAAATAACAGGTCTTATTTTGGGGGGAACACAATACTCATATTGCTTTTGTATAGAAGAATGCAAAATGTGAATTATCCTAAATGTAAACTACCCCATTCTGAGTGTCTGTCTGTCTGTCTGTCTGTCTGTCTGTCTGTCAGTCTATCTATCTATCTATCTATCTATCTATCTATCTATCTATCTATCTATCTATCTATCTATCTATCATCTATCTATCTATCTATCGACACACAAACAAACACACTATATAGGGATATATAGGGATAATCTTATATATCTATATCACTCACTTACTTCAAGGTTTGAAATGTAATCATACTTATAAAGCCCAGTGTTTTCTCTTTCTCTTAAATCTCATAATGCAGTTGACTTAACTAAGAAATTACCCCAAAGTAGGAGGAAAGCACAGAAGGAAGCTTGCACATTAATAATAATTTTATTTATATACCGCCCTGAGTCCTTCGGGAGAAGGGCGGTATATAAATAAAATTATTATTATTATTATTATTATTATTATTATTATTATTATTATTATTATTATTATTATTATTATTATTATTGTTATTATTTTAGCTGTCAAGACATTTTTTGTTTCCTTTACTGATTTTGTCATGCTTTAAACAAGAAGAGCTTAAATCTTCATTATTATGATTATTTTGCTTCATAACGTCATCCACAATATAGCGTAATTACTCTTCAGTGTATGCTTGCTTTATCAGTTCCTCCCTCCCTGAGCTTCTTTGCAATTTCCATCAGCCTATGCTCCAATGTTTTTTTTTTGTTTTTTTATTAAATTTATTATTTAAAAACATTGGACACAGTACCAGCGAGCTGACAAACCTTTTTGTCTACAATGTTTAAATATATATATATACATGTATATATGTACATCAAAAATACACTTAAATACACTTAGATTACAAATCGGTGAAATACCACAATATTTAAAACAGTGAGCTAGTCTGTAAAACCTAATAGAGACCTTTCTTTTTATCCATCCAAAGATACAATTTGTTCCAAATTCTATAATAGTCTGATTGATCTTTATTCTTTAATTCCAAAGTTAATTTGTCCATTTCAGCGCAATCCCAAATTTTCCTAATAACCTCTTTTTGTCCTGGGATCTCATTCTTTTTCCATTTTTGCGCAAATGATATTCTAGCTGCTGTGATAATATGGATCGTTAAGTATAGCACATCTTTAGGATATTTCTCTTTCGTGATTCCCAACAAGAAAAGTTCTGGACTAAACTCCAGATCTTGTTTCAAAATTTCTTTCAGCCAAATCCAAATCATTCTCCAAAATTTTTGTGTTTTACTGCAAGACCACCATGTGTGGAAGTATGTGCCTATCTCTTCAGAACACTTCCAACATTTAGGAGATGCTGTTGTGTACATTTTTGCTAAGCGGGCTGGGGGAAGATGCCATCGGTAAAACATTTTAAATAAATTTTCTTTATACGATGAGGCCAGTGTTATCCTTTTATTCCTATCCCAAATTGTTTGCCAAGTATCTAGGTCGATGTTATGTCCTAAATTGTTAGCCCAGGTCAACATGGGGTCTTTCACTTGCTCTTCAAACAGCTTATATCCCAAAAGTAATTTATAAAAATTCCTTATTTGTTTAGAGTCCGGTCCCAATAATATTTTGTCCAATGCTGTTTCAGAGGTATATATCCCCCATTCATTTTTATCCTTCCTAAATCTCGATTGGATTTGTAAGTAGGCCCACCAATCGAGTTTTATACCTTGTAATTCTAGTTCATTCCTAAGTTTCAATTCCCCCTCCTCATTCAGAATATCCTTGTATGAGATTATGTTACCCAAATCAAACAGATTTGGGTAAACTATCGCTTCAAGGGTGGATAGCCAGACCGGTATTTTGGTGTAATTGTGAGATCTAATTTTTTTCCAAGTATTAAGTAGCGCTTGCCTGATCCGGTGTCTTTGAAAATGCGAGAAAAGACCTTGTTTCTCCGTCCATAGGAAAGCATGCCAGCCATATTGCAAATCGTGACCCTCTAAAGTTAATAGTCTTCTATTTCTCAAGATTACCCATTCTCTAATCCAGCTCAGGGCCGCGGCATGGTAATATAATTCCCAGTCTGGCAATCCAAAAACCCCATTTTCCTTCGTGTCTTGTAAATATTTCAATTTAATTCTTGGTTTTTTCCCCTGCCAAATAAAATTTAGTGATAATTTATCCAAATTTCGAAAAAATTTAGAGTCGAGTTAAATTGGGATATTCTGAAACAGAAACAGGATTTTAGGCAGAATATTCATCTTAATGACAGCGATTCTTCCCAATAATGAGAGTTTTAGGTTTCCCCATCTTTCCAGGTCACCTTTTATTTGGTTCACTACATTATCATAATTATCCTTTTTGAGTGAAGTGCATCTAGCCGTAATGTTAATCCCTAGATATTTTATTTTCTTGACTATTTCTATATCCGTGATTTCGGCCAGATTACCTTTTTGTTTATTGGTCATATTTTTAACAATCATCTTGGTCTTATTTCTATTTATTCGCAGTCCGGCAACCTCACCATATTTAGATAATTCTTCCAATAGCTTTGGTCCCGTCTGACATGGATCCTCCATAATAAAAACTAGATCGTCCGCGAAAGCTTGCAATTTAAAGGTTTCCTTTTTAATGGTTAATCCTTTTATCTTTGGGTCGTTTCTTATAGTTCTCGTTAATACTTCAAGAGTCAATATAAACAGCAACGGTGATAAGGGGCAGCCTTGCCGTGTTCCCTTTTGAATTTGAAACTTGCTAGATGCTTCCCCATTAATAATTATTTTTGCTTCCTGATTGTCATAAATTGCCCTAATTATATTTATAAATTTTTCTCCCATATTCATAAAGCTAAGCTGTTGGCACAAAAAAGACCATTTAACATTGTCAAATGCCTTTTGGGCGTCTAAGAAAAGTAATGCCATCTGTTGTTCGCTATGTAATTCATAGTACTCCAATGTATCTAATATTATTCTAATGTTGTGCTTAGTGTGTCTCTTAGCGAGAAAACCATTTTGATCTGCGTGTATGAAATCATTCAGAAATCGTTTCAATCGTTCCGCTATAATTGATGTAAATATCTTGTAGTCCGAGTTAAGAAGTGATATGGGTCTGTAATTTTGGATTAATGTATGGTCTGTGTTATCTTTCGGAATAAGGGTTATGTTTGCCTCTAGCCAAGATTTAGGCGTCCTTGCGCCTTCTAATACTGCGTTAAATACCTCCACTAGGGGTTGAGCTAGGATATTTTGTAATTCTTTATAAATCTCTGATGGAAGACCGTCGGGTCCCGATGCTTTATTATTCTTTTGTGCATTAATAGCTTTTATCACCTCAGATAGTCGAATTTCCTCGTTTAACATATTTCTGGTATCTTCTGTGACCTTAGGTAGTTTGGCTCTTTGAAAATATTCCTCCATTTTCCCCACACTTGCCTGGCTATCTTCTTTATATAAACGTTCATAAAATTCCTGGGCTATAATTTTTTTTTCTTTTTCCTCCTGGTGGAATATTCTCCCTTCCTCATCTCGTAGTTCGTGAATCCAGTTTTTCCCCTTTTGTTTTCCCAATTTGTATGCGAGCCACCGGCCCGGTTTATTTGCATTTTCAAAAAAATTTTGTTTCGTGTTTCTCAATTGTTGTGCCAATTTCTCTTTGTCTAGAATGTTAAGTTTGTGTTTAATCAGATCCATAGATTGCTTGATATTCTCTTTTTGTGGATCTTGTTGGAGTGTAACTTCTAAGCTCTTATATTCCTCTTCTAATCTTTCCCGTTGTTGTCTTTTCCCCTTATTTTTATATACCATATATGCCCTCGCTACCCCTCTCATCATTGCCTTAGCTGTATCCCAATTGTTTTGTACTGAGGTGTCTATAGCTTTATTTTCCTTAAAGAAAAAACTTAGTTCTCTCTCCATCTTAGATTTGAATTCGTCTTCTTTTAAAATTGCTCTTTGAAGCGTCCATCTGGATATTTTTTTGGAACCTTTCCAGATAAGTTTAATAGGATTGTGATCTGCCCAAGTACCTGTCGCTATATGTACCTCGTCTATTTCTGAACTAATTTCTTTCGTCATCCATACCATGTCTATTCTAGACCATGAGTTATGTCGGTTGGAGTAATATGTATATTGTCTAGCCTTACGATTTCTTTCCCTCCAGACATCTTGGATATTTAGTTCCTCAGCCAAGTTAAGAAAAGATCTCGGTAGAGTTCTTCTCTTCTTTTTCCTAAGCGTCTTTCCCATATAATCCAAATTTATATCTAGGATAGCATTAAAATCTCCTATTAAACAAATCTCCTCATAATCAATGCTACATATCTTATTGTGAAGTGTTTTGAAAAATTGTTCTTGGTTATGGTTTGGGGCATATATCTCTACCATCATGACCTTCCTGTGATTTATTATAACCTCGACTATCAGTATTCTACCCTCTTTATCGTTATAAATTTGTTTTGCAGTCAATTTTGGGTTTACATATAGTGCCACTCCTCTCTTTTTCTTGTGTCGGTCTAAGGAAACGAATAGGTTCCCTATTCTTGGTTGTACTAACAAATATTTTTGTTGTTCCTTTATATGGACTTCTTGTATTGCCACGATATCCAATTGTTGGTGAATAAGCCTATTAAAAAATTTCCGCCTTTTCACTGGCGAATTCAATCCATTAATATTCACAGACATAATACTACACTCACCTCCCTTCATCTTACTTATTTCTGGTTTTTGTGGATCTCGTGATTCGGGGCTCTCTCTCTTCCTTGTCTCTAGTTCCATGTTTCTCTGTTAACTCACCGGATTTGATCCTTCTATCCTCTGTAGCTAAGATCTTCCCATCCATTGCCACACGTATTGTATCTCTTTCTCTTACCTCCCTTCCATCTTGATCTTCTAAATCTACTTCCTCTTGGCTATGGAAGTGGCGTTTGTAAAAATCTTCTGCCTTCTCTATCGTGTCCAGTCTATGCCTTCTATCCTGCCACGTAACTAGAATACCCTCTGGAGTTAGCCATCTAAAGTTTACATTTTCTCTTATTAGTTTGGATGTTAAGAATTGATAGCCGCGTCTCAGATCCCTCATCCTTTTAGGTATCTGTTTAAGGATGGTGATTGGTTGGCCCCGAAATTCTAATGGTTCCTCTCTAGATCTATGCAGAAGCTCATCCCGAATTGATTTTTTAACTAACCTTACATGTACTTCTTTTGGGAGGTTGTGCCTTCTCGCATAATTAGTTTGGACCCTGTATGTTTCATCAATTTCCGCCAACATTTCCTCCTTCCCTACACCGAGTGCCTTTGCCATCAGTTCTGCCATCATGACCAACAGATCTTCCCCTCTTTTTTCTTGAACGTTCTGGAAGCGTAGATAATGAGCAGCCTTTTCTGCTTCCAGAAAAATGACTGTTGTTTCTAATTCCTTATTAGCCTGAAGGAGTGTTTCATTTAAATCATCTACTCTCTTTTCCTCTTTTTCCATTCTAGCTTCCATATCTTGAAGTCTTTGTTCATTTTTGACTAATTGCTGTTGAATCCCTTCAAATTTATCATCTATCGCTTGGATTTTCCCCTTTAATTCACCAGTGTCGTTTCTTATTTGGCCTATGCTCCAATGTTATTAGGTTTCAGTGCAATTCAACTTGATATCAATTTCTAATTACACTAGTAAAGTATTCCCCTAACGAGTGGCAGCAGCAAACGATCTAGTGTGGTTGCCACAGTATTTAGACTAAAACAAAATTTAAAAAAAAAACTCAGAAAAAGATAATTAGGAATTGGGAAAATTTATCGGAGGGGGAGGAGGGTTGTGCATTTGTGCGTCCTGCTAACAACTGTTAAAGCAAATTTAGAAGAATTGCTGCAATGAAATATCTGAAGAATTTGGAAAGGAGGCAACAGGTTTAATTAAGATTTGCAAATGTAGAGATCCTCAAATGCTTTTTTTTAATATAAATTTTTATTGCTTTTATATAAACATATATTTAAACAAATATATATATATATATATATATATATATATATATATATATATATATATATATATACACATATAAAAAAACAAGACATAACATAAACAATACAATCAACAAAAATACAACAAGAATACTTAGCTTCCTTATTGAAAAGTTTTACAATACAATTTTCCATTAAAAGGTTGTGCCTTCTCGCATAATTAGTTTGGACCCTGTATGTTTCATCAATTTCCGCCAACATTTCCTCCTTCCCTACACCGAGTGCCTTTGCCATCAGTTCTGCCATCATGACCAACAGATCTTCCCCTCTTTTTTCTTGAACGTTCTGGAAGCGTAGATAATGAGCAGCCTTTTCTGCTTCCAGAAAAATGACTGTTGTTTCTAATTCCTTATTAGCCTGAAGGAGTGTTTCATTTAAATCATCTACTCTCTTTTCCTCTTTTTCCATTCTAGCTTCCATATCTTGAAGTCTTTGTTCATTTTTGACTAATTGCTGTTGAATCCCTTCAAATTTATCATCTATCGCTTGGATTTTCCCCTTTAATTCACCAGTGTCGTTTCTTATTTGGCCTATGCTCCAATGTTATTAGGTTTCAGTGCAATTCAACTTGATATCAATTTCTAATTACACTAGTAAAGTATTCCCCTAACGAGTGGCAGCAGCAAACGATCTAGTGTGGTTGCCACAGTATTTAGACTAAAACAAAATTTAAAAAAAAAACTCAGAAAAAGATAATTAGGAATTGGGAAAATTTATCGGAGGGGGAGGAGGGTTGTGCATTTGTGCGTCCTGCTAACAACTGTTAAAGCAAATTTAGAAGAATTGCTGCAATGAAATATCTGAAGAATTTGGAAAGGAGGCAACAGGTTTAATTAAGATTTGCAAATGTAGAGATCCTCAAATGCTTTTTTTTAATATAAATTTCTATTGCTTTTATATAAACATATATTTAAACAAATATATATATATATATATATATATATATATATATATATATATATATATATATATATATATACACATATAAAAAAACAAGACATAACATAAACAATACAATCAACAAAAATACAACAAGAATACTTAGCTTCCGTTATTCCTAATCTTACTAATCATTTTCGGGTGACTTCCTCAAGTCCCCCCTATCTGCGTTTCTTCATTAATCATCATTAGCAATTTCTATTTCATAATTTTAAATCGTATTTAATATCTATCTATATTTAATTTCTTATCATTTAACAATCATCATTTCATATTGTCCTTAATATTAAACATTAAACTCTAAAACTACAACTTATAAACACTTCCAAGTCCATTTCAAACTAGTTGATATAACAATATTTCTTCAAATAGTCCTTGAATTTCTTCCAGTCTTCTTCCACCGACTCTTCTCCTTGGTCACGGATCAAATGCTTTTTGTTTTTAATTAGGTGAAAGTAACAAAGTTTTATAAATTTTCTGCTACACGTGAAAGTAAGTATCCAATCTCCAAGGAATTAAAAGTACCACAGAGAGGAATTAAAATCTCAATAATAGGGGGCCATAGCAGGGATCGTGTGCTTTCACTTTCTCTTTCACTTTCTCTTGGCTTTTTGTGCCATTCATTTTAGAAAGTGCTAAAAATCCATTTGCACAAAGATAACGTTGAGAGAAAGGAGAAAAATATTCTTAAATGTATTTTCATTTGAAAATCATGGCTCACATTTTTCAGGAAATGCCAGTGTTCTTCTTAACATAAGAAATATTGATCTACCATAAATCTGTCTGTTAAATATGACACCTGAGCAGATTTGCTATTAGTGATGTATAGAGTTTACAGCTGATGTGGAAAAACGCCTTGAGATTTAAGACAATTGCATTTAGATATTAAAGCTGTTGGGTTCAGTTATCATTAAGAATTATTATATCAAGTGGCTTTAATTTGAGAACCAAATTGAAAATTGCCTTGTGTCACCTAATTAATTTCAGTCTTCTAGATCTATTTTCAAATAGACTTGCGGCTATTCATGGCACATCCTAAAATATCTGCAACTTCCTCAGTATAATAAAAGTTCCAGTAAACTTTTACACTTTCTCTGGCATTTTTAAAAGCTGTCAATCAGAATTATATATGCACTGTGCCCTTTTTTCAATAACTACATGTTCCAAGTTTTGCAATGTAAGCAACAATCAAACAATCATTAAAGTAAATTGTTTTGTTTATAAACTAGACAAATATAAATCTCGTAAGATGATGACTTTATTCAAATAGGATGGGCAACTAACTTGTTGGCCTCATAGATCAGCAGCATTCTACCCAGTCTTGGCCGGTCTCTAAGCAAGCAAACAAAGTGGGGTGAGATATGTTGATTCATGGATGGAAGATCTGCAGCAAATGCTAGATCAATAGATTAGAATGTGAAATTGAAAAAAAAATCTGCCAGGAAGTCAAGGTAAACCACTCCATTGTCACTGTCAAGATCATATGGGTTTGTCTGTGTAATTACCAAGAGTCAACTTTAGAGAGACATTGAGATTTTTCTGAAGCTATATTTTAGTTTCTGTTGAAACTAGCTTCTGTTGAAACTAGCTAAGATAAGATAAGACCAGAGACCTATACAGCAAGCTATAGGGTGGTGTTTCTCAACCTTGGGAATGTGTGGACCTTACCTTGCAGTATTCCCCCACCCAATTTAAAGTTGTCAAGGTTGAGAAACATTTCTATGGGGAAATGATAAAGAACTGTTTCAAAGCCTGTCTTGCAGGAGATTTCCAAAACTGGTCCAAGGACAATGTGCAATTATGCAAAATCTCTGGAAATTAAGTCAAAGGCCACATGTCCCAGGAATCCAGAGGAAAGAAAAGTTACGGAGTCATGAGGTCATTTTGCAATACTTCATTTCTGTGAATATCATGACAAGCATGGGTATAGTCAAAAGTCTCCTTAGTATGTGGAGAAATAAAGAGAAAAATAATAACATGAATAACATGGGCACCTTTTCACTTTATGATTATTCATCAGTCTGCATATTTGCTACATAATGTGTGTTACATTAAATATGTAAAGAAGAACGTATTTAATTACACAGTTATTCAAATAAAGATAAAACAAATTAAATACAAAACCTTTCTCTTGAGAACAAATAATTCTAACTTTTGAAGTAACGTTATTGTAAAATTGGATTTCAACGGTTTTTCTTTCCTGTTTAAATGGTAAGAGGAGCAGAAAGTGTAAAATTAATTAGATAATGAATTGGACAAGCTAATTACATCAGTCTTTAACAACTTTAGTTGACCGTCGGTTGAAATCTTAAAGTAGGGTTGAATAAAATAGGTGAGTGTATTTTTCTTTTTTAAAAAAACCAAACAACTGATATGTTAAATATGTACCTTTGTTTTAATCCTCATTTAAATTCTGCAGCATTCCTGATGCTTCTTGCACACTCTGCAAGTCTTCAGATATCCAATAACCAGAGCAATTATTGAGGGAAATTGTTCTGTGGCAAAATACTGGGGCAAGTTGATTGAATTACTTTGTTCTAGATAGATCTGTCCATAAGAATGTCACTGGAAGAGATTAAATCTGTTTTATGTGAGAAGCACCTGCACATAGATCACCATTCTGTGTTCCCTTTGTTGTCATCTAAAAGAGTTGGCTGGTAATAGGTAAGGTGATTCATCATTCCTTTGAGTCCCTGAGAAATGGCCCAGGTTGACTTCAGTGAAAGTGGCCAATTAGCAGCACCTCAGGATTTATATACCTGAAAAGAACATATTCTGAAGAGTCTTCTTCACTTTTCATAACCACCAGTGCCACCTTCCCCCTCACAGTTAATGCAGATCCTACGTTTCAGGATTTAATCCTTTGAAAACAGGTATGGATGAATTGAATTAATAATAGAAATGTGACCCACGAAATAAATATTCAATTGACCCAGACTTTTCCTACATGGTTATTCATCACTCTGCCCTACTACAGTAGCTATTTGGGGCCCTTACGGGTAGAAGATGGAATATAGACTGATATCATTTTTTTAAAAAAAAAGTTCTGGAGTAAAAGTTGCAGTGCATTGTTATCCAATACAATGGGGCAGCGTATGGTTCTCCTTTGAAGGATTGTATCAGGCTTCCTTTTGCTTTTCAGTGATAGTTTTTCATTATTATTTTTTCCCAGATAATAGTTTTTTCCAAATAATATTTAATGACAGTTTACTTGTATCAGTAGGAGGAATACCCAAGGGATTTCACTTATTTAGCTAAACCTATTCAGTTTGCCATATTTTTCCAGCTCTTTTGCTCTGATTACTGTTTCAGTGCAATGTAATGGCAGTTATACTGAGTTTTTTTAAAAAAAATGTGTTAAAAATAAAGTTTGTTAGACCTACGATTCACCTTGAGGTGGAGGAGCAAAGCTGTTTGCTGATAAGGCTTCTCTACCACCTCCTGGCTATTTTCTAGAAAAGTTTGAGAAGAGGATAGCGGGGAGGGAGAAGATTGCCTTGCAAACCCCCATGAATCTCTGGTAGAATTCCAAAGACCAGAAGAAATGTTGCAGGGCAATAAAGCAAAGTGAGAAAGCAACATTGCTTGTTGTTTTTCCCCCGTAACAGGTAATCTTCGCTTAGCAACGGCACTTACAGGTAGTCCTCAAATTACAGCAGTTCACTTAGTGACTGTTCGAAGTTACAATGGCGCTGAAAAAAGTGACATGATCATTTTTCACACTTAGCTAGGATTTCTTATGCCAGCCCAGGGCCAGTTCAGTTTTCTAATTCAATCCTAGGGATATCTAGTTCTTAAAAATTAATATCAAGTTATATTTAGTGATTGGATGATAGAAAATGTTTACTTGGTCTTCTTATCCATTCACAATTCCCACGGCTTATTCCACGGAAGGAATAAAGGAATAGAGTCCGGCACAACAGACATGCAAAGACTGTCAAAGATAGGGAAGACTGTTTTTGTTAATTCCTATTGTTCTTCTTCTTTATATTGCTGGAAATAGATACTTTAGGCCAGAGTCCTGTGCCTTTTCTTTTACAGTGACTTCCCTATTGTACTAGTGTCGGGGCATTCTAATATGGCGGGGCCTGGAATGGCTGCGGCTGCATTGGCTCTTGAAGGCGAATAGTTTTGGGAGGGATAGTAAGGGCTATAGGCCACATGATCAGGAAGATTTTAATGTGTTTGAGCAACATGGTGGAACTAAGGTAACATACGACATACGACCGACAATCTTTGCTGGCCTGGCGAGTTTCTAGTTGTTTTGGAACTGTTGGTGAGACCGTTAAAAGTCGTTGGCGCTGTTTGAATTTGTTCTACCAGCAGCAAGATCTGACTGTTGGCCCAGTGATGGATTTTACTGCAAATCAGGGCTGTTTCCAGAGGAGGCAGAGGAGGAGAGGACCTGGAGCTTATGGAGCGAAGGAACTGGATGAGGCTGTTGGCAGGCCCAGAGGAAGAGAGAGAGGCTTTTGGAGGAGTTGGTGGCGGCGGCAGCAGCATGCTCCAGGGGCGAAAAGAAGCAAGGCCACTTAAAGGAAAAGGTGGAAGAGTCAGGATCAGAAAAAGGAAAGAAGCCGAGGTTGTCAGAATACAAGCGAATTTGAGGGCTAATCCACATGGAGCCCCATTTCCATCTGTCCTGTTTGCCATCGTTCACTCCCTAGAGACTAAAATGGACAATGTGAAATTTGAGCGGGCCACAAACAAGGAGTATATATCGGAGGTGGTGACCCTTTGAGAGCTGTATGCAACGAAATTTCATTTTGATGTATGCCGATTGGTGTACATTCAAAGTGACAATAAAGTTATCATCATCATCATCATCATCATATTTCCACAGAACCCGCAGATATCAGGATGAAAAGAGTCAGTAGGGTCTGAGGATGATTGCTACTGTATTTGCAAAAATGTATCTTGCAAACTTTAAAAGTCTTCCGTGCAAGTAATTACAAATACCTTTGGGTTTCTCAGTGGCTAATAAAGCTAGCATGAAAAGAAGTACTCTCAGCCTCCTAACAATATAACTTCAAAATAACAGATGCCTGGGCAGGTGTTAAATTTTTATGTCAGACATAAAAGATTTTGTGAAATACACACATGTACTTTAATTAGCTATTTTCATCTTTGTAATCAGTATTCTTCTTTTTCTAGTCTTTTCTCCACAAAGCCTCCTATTCTGGGGGCAACTCTACAAAGAGACTTACAGCTGTGCTGTTATCATTGATATCATTATTGTAAATATAATAAAGGCATTTTTTTTTTTAAAAAAAAAGAGGAAAAAGCAACCTCATTCTGAAAAGCACAGCTGTGAGGTCCGTATCTCAAATTTTCCCATCATGCTGATAAATAATACAGGCTGCCAATTAAGTGGGAGGTTTTTTTGTAAGAGGCTCACTTAAAAGAAGATACGATAAATCATTTGCAAGGATTAATATTTGAATATTTGGTGCCACCTCCATTTCAGTTGCAATTTGTTTTCTTAAGAAAATAAATGTATAAGTGGATGGCATTTGGTGCAAGGTTAATTTTTTAAGAATTTTTTTTTCCTGGAAATGGGAGTAATTGAAAGCCTAGGTACTGTTACTATGATTTTCATAGAGTGTAATTAGAAATTAGCCATCCAGAGGAAAATGGCAATGCATAAAAATGAAAAGTAAAAATATGTATGTGTTTAAATTGATTTGCTAACTCTCTCAATATGGCCTGAACAGTTGCAGATTTTCAAAGGGGAAAGCACCAGGAAAAATCTCTTAACAAATGGGGGTTTCAGGCCTGGATCCCAATTGCCTACTGTGCTGGCTCAGGAAAGGCACTGAAATAGGAGACAGAGAGGTGACCAAATTACTTTTCCTTAAGGAAGCCAATGCCAGTGACTTTCTCTTCCTATGTCCTTTAGTTATAGAAGTCTTCGCCCATGAAGTTGCCAGGGTGCAGAACAAGAAAGTTCTGTTTCTTCAGAGCCTCCTTCCTTTAGATATCCTGAGAGTATCTCACCCTTGAAACCCTAATGCTGAGGTGTCAAAGTGCTGGCCTGCAGGCCGGTTGCATCATGCAGAGGCCGCGCTATGGCAATGCAAAAAAAAAAAAAATTGTGATACGTCGCAACACATCACATGATGCGGTGAGTTTGACACCCGTGCCCTAATGCATCCCCATTTTAGGTCATGCAGTAGGGAAAGCCTTCACATCAGAGCAGGCACTAGAAGATTATTTCTGGCACAGTTCGAGGGCTATGAGTATGAATCCTCCATCCTTTACTACTATCCCCACCCCCCCACCCACTACATTATGCTCAGTTTTAATACCAGTCTTGCAAATAGGAATAAATCTTGGTGAAGGTACAACAGATGAAGGCAACCTCTTGAAAGGCTAACTGATTTCAGGTAGTTCTTGATTTACAACTACAAGCGAGTCCAAAATTTCCATTCCTAAATGAGACAGCTGTTAACTGACTTTGCCCCATTTTACAACCTTTCCTGCTCTTAAGTTTATAACACAGTTATAAAGCGCCTCTGGCTTCCCCATTGACTTTGCCAGTCAAATCCAGATTCATCTAACAGTGTTACTAACTTAACAGCCACAGCAATTTGCTTAACAACTGTGGCAGGAATGGTCATAAAATGATGTACTTAACAACTGCCTTGCTTAGTAATGGAAATTTTGGGCTTAATTATGGTCATAAATCGAGTACTATCTGTATATGGATTAAGCTACCAGTAGTTCTGGCCAGTTCTTTCCATGTTGCTGATCAGTAATATTTGGAAGACCATAATTCCTCATCCCTGTTTTAGGGATTCTCCTTTGTTGTTCTGCACTGTACCTATAACTCTGACTTTCAGTTTCAATATTTTGTGGTGATAGAAGGTTTTGTAGAAGTGAATACATTTCTAAGCTGATCCAGATCACGAGGGGTATCAGCTTATTTAACAAAGATCTTTAAGAAGATGGAAAGTTATTGGTTTTGGTTTGTTTTTTCTCTTTCTGCTTTGTGATAGGAATCATTCGTACCAGACATTTCAAATATTAAAACCAAATATGCTACAATTGCTTGCCAGAATGTTTGGTATCATTATGTGTATGCATGTGCGTGTATATGTAAAAATGTTTAGGAAGATATGGTTTAACACAGAACTGGCAATGTAATCAACATGTTAGTTTACCCCTGAATTGTCCAAACAGAATTAGGATGAGTTAAACTGATGAATTGTGACATATGTCACTAGCATAATGTATAACATCATGTCAAATTTTGTGACATTATTCTGTTGGCAAATTAATTATAAGTTTGCTATTTTTATGCAACATCTTTCTCCCACATTGTTTCTAAAAGTTGTATATTTAGTACACTATATATAATGCTGTGAAGTTTATGGATTATACCAATATTTTAACACCCTACTTTTCCTTTCAAATGTTTCTGAATAAAACTTGAAAAATAAATACTTGAAAAATCCAGTTAAGTAACATCTTAGTTATAGCCACCAAAATGTCCAAATTACTTTGTGAGCCTGCATGTTCTCCAAAACACTGTATTATATAAAAGCCATGGGACAGATCAAGAAGCAACAACAATAACAAAAACAGTTAAAAAAAACCCTCAGAAGAAATCAGTTCACACAAAGGATTCTTTCACAAAGAAGTTAGGACTGATCCCTATTTATAACAAGATTTTTTTAACAGAAAAAAAAATGCATACACCATCTCTTTTAGATAATCTGCCAATATGAAAAAAAAATGAAAAAAGGAATTAAAGAGTAACATGAAATAAGCAAACCAAAAAGTTTGACTTTGTTAAATATATTCTTATAAATAATTGAAAAGATGATTATGTAAGTTTATTGTTGTTGTATTAGTGCAGTGAAGAATAATGATGATGATGAAGGCAAGTTTAAGCATTGAGAGTGACAAATGTTATATTGGTAAATAAATTGTAAGATCTCAGCCATTCAGGTTTTAATGAGCTATAGCAGGGGTGTCAAACTCAATTTCATTGAGGGCCGCGTCAGCATTGCGGTTGACCTCAGGGGGCTGGGTGGGTATGGTCTGGGTGGGCATGGCCTACTGGGTGGGCGTGGCTAGAGTGCGTATGGCCTACTAGGTGGGCATGGCCAGCTCTACATCGTTCTCATCAAGGGTGCCTATGGGGGCCTGGGCAGGAGTGGGACAGATCTGAGGCTCTCTGGCAGAAGGAGGGTCTCTGGGCCAGGGCCAAGGCAGTGGGGGCCATTCCCTCACTGTTTCCAGGATGGCTTTGCGGGCCGCATGAAACCACTTTGTGGGCCGGATCTGGGCCCCGGGCCTTGTGTTTGACATGTCTGAGCTATAGGATGGGAATACAAATGGGTGATATGCATAAGATTGTCTTAACTTTATATAGTTTTTTTATTATTTTCTATTATTTAGCAAGAAGTGGCATATGATTTATATTGATGTTTAGTTGTACTGACCTGTTTCACTTCCATCTCTTATCTTATTGCTATTCAATATTTACCCAATTTGCACTGTGTACATCCAAAATCATGTGACAATTTGCATGCTTCTGCAAGATAGAAAAAAGATCTGTTGGCATTATATCTGTTTTGCTGTCCAATATTGTCTGATACTTTAAGTTCTGGATTTCTGGATTTCATACAAATAACAGATTCTAAAGAAATAGCAATGTGTTGTGTTTTGCTAAAAAAAATTTCTTACCCACCAAGATCTTCAAGTTGAGCAGTCTTTTAAAACCATTAGCCAGAAGGCACTCTTTCTCAATTATACTTATTGTCTAACAGGAAAAAATAAGATGTAACTGTCTGTGTTCTTCAGTGTGTTTTAAATTTATGGGCACTTTCTACCTTTATAGGACATTACACAGATTTTTGCCCAAACAAAAAAAAAAAAAAAAAACCATACAAAGCCACATGTAGCTTCATCTTAAGAGCTTGAAGCTAATATCCTTTCTTGGAACAATTAAAAAAAAAATCAATTTGTTATATCCTTAAGCTTAATGTTCCACTTTCAGTAGGCAATAGATGAAATACATGAACAAAGATCTGTAATGTCCTACAGTACACAGATATTTAGTACATTAATTAAAATTGAGAAGATACAACTTTGAATTAGGGATTGTGGTGAATTTCATGACTCCTTATTTATTCTGGATATCCATCTCGTTTCAAGGACCATTTAAAACAACAGAATCAATTCAGGGGAGTTTTTGTTACACAGACCCATTATTTATGTTAATTTATTATTTATTTAATATAATTAAAAGATTATTCTTTTAGATTAAATATAGTATAGAGGCAAATGTGGGGATATTTCTTTTATATGAGTTGTAAGTTACCATACATGGCACGCAGAGTTAAGAATTGAAACTAGACCACTCAACAATTCACTATGAAAGTTGCTAAAGTTGCCTACACTCAAACAAAAGGTTAGATCAGGGATTCCGAACCTTTTGGACTTGGTATGTGAAATATTCAGAAAATGCCTAATCTGATTCTGCTGGAGTGTCACAACCAATGTGGTGACACACATATCATAGGTTTGATATCACTGAGTAAGATACAGAAAGTTCTAACTCTGCCTTTGAAGAACAAAACTCTCATGAAAGAATTTATCGGTTTTACAGCTTTCCCCTCTTAGATCTCAAGGATTTTGGTAGCTTCTTAGTTTTAGAGGGGGGGGAATGAACCAATTAAATTGTCACTAATTTTTGGCCCTTCACACGAAACATTTCTTAATAGCACTATGTGTGATTAAGTAAATAGTCTCCAGGGTGTGGATGTCAGGAAATGACCTAAGAACGTTTCTATGCAAACCTTGAGTTCCACCAGAGAGTTGTAATTCTTCTATTTCCTAAAGAAAAAAAATCAAATATATCCAGGAATATGCAAACTCTCATCCATCAGAGCTGTAGTAACCAGTTTGGTTTTATGTTTAATTGATCCCAGTGATCAGTGCTCAATTTCAACTCTCTCACTTAAGAAAACAAAATCTGTTAAGATGCATGTTAGGAAGAAACCTTCTAGGCTAAAGTTCTTCTTGATATTTTATTTTTTATGGGTAAATTTAAAATATTAAACAACTTTTTTAATGAATAAGAATCTTTATATTTTATTTCTGTCTCTTCCATTTCTATCCCCCCAAAAAGCAGAAATGATACAATCCAGCAACACCTAGGGAAACATATTCATGCAAAAGTAGAGTTTTCACATATAACCCAAAATCATGTGAGTTGTCTGATTTTGGCTTGGCATATTGTAGGAACCCAACTGTTGGGATTAGCACATCATGGTTGGACCTTACCATGAGCTCAAACCAACTCAATTTAATACTTTGGAGTAAAGGTTTGTACAGGTGGTCCTCAAGTTGGAGTCATTCGTTTAATGGCCACTCATGGTTACAACAGCAATGGAAAAAAAATACTTACAACCATTTTTCACACTTACGACTGTTGCAGAATCCCCATGGTCACATGATCAAATTCAGACGCTTGGCAACTGACTCATATTTATAATGGTTGCTTGCAGTTTCCCAAGGTGACATGATCACCTTTTGCGAACTTCTGCCAAACAAAGTCAATGGAGAAGCCAGACTCACTTAACAAACATGTCATCTAACTTAACAACTGCAGTGATTCACTTAATAACTGTGGCAAAAAGGTCATAAAATGAGTCAAACCTCACTTAATAACTGTCCTGCTTAGCAGCAGAAATTTGGGGCTCATTTGTGGTCATAAGTCAAGGATGACCTGTAGATACCATGACATGTCTGAATCCAGTTTATGACTGAAGGAATTCCAAAGACCCTAAAATAAAATTGTACTCAACTACAAACTTTTAAGTATTATGTATGAATGTATTATTATGTCCATAAGACCTAAAAATTCTGAACACATTAAAAAAAGATCTTGATCTGACTGCAAAAATGAAAATGATAGCAGATAAGCCTCTTGGAATGAAATTGGACAAAACAATCAACTGAGGAAGTGCTAATTTCAGTGGAGGAGAAAATATTCTTTAGAATGAATATTTACACATTTTAAATAACTTGGGACTCCTGAACACAAAAGGCCTAAACCCGCATTATACTATGCACTCAAAACAACAAATTGAAATATGTAAGGGAGTAAGTTCTGGAGAAACATTATATAAACATTATCCAGACAATTCTGAGTTGGTTCATCTGCATGGGACGTTTGCAAAATACCTGTTTTATATTTGGCTTTTTCATGCAAACACCCTTTGGATATGAATTGCGGTATTATTCCTGTCAGGATTTATTTATTTGTGAATTGACTTCAATACACCTACAGGTGCCAAAGGAGGTCATGGCTTCATTATATTAACCACAAAGCCAAGTATATAGTAAGCAAAAATCCTCCAGGTGGAAAGAAAGAAAAATAAAAAGAAAGAAAGAAAGAAAGAAAGAAAGAAAGAAAGAAAGAAAGAAAGAAAGAAAGAAAGAAAGAAAGGAAGGAAGGAAGGAAGGAAGGAAGGAAGGAAGGAAGGAAGGAAGGAAGGAAGGAAGGAAGGAAGAAAGAAAGAAAGAAAGAAAGAAAGAAAGAAAGAAAGAAAGAAAGAAAGAAAGAGAAAGAAAGAAAGAAAGAAAGAAAGAAAGCCTTTACACAAGTAAGAGGCAAAGAGAAAAGAAAATAAAGACCTCAAAAATGAATTAGCTCGCATAGCACAGAATTTAGTCATTCTCATAGTTTCATGTTGAAAGGAAGTAAAATGCATGGACCTGCATGTGTTCCGGGATTTCTGAAAATGAAAACTTTTTTCATCTCCTCTCTCTTTCTAACACACACACATACACACACACAGACACACACACACAGACACACAGACACACACACACACACACACACACACACAGAGAGAGAGAGAGAGAGAGAGAGAGAGAGAGAGAGAGAGAGAGAGAGAGCGCTCTGCATTTCAATAAAGAACTCTTAGTTCTAAAACCTTTCAAGTCGAAAGAGAGGGTTTTTTTTAAAAAAATACACCTACTCGGACACACTTGTTACAAAGAGAAAGGCATGTTGCTTTATTTTTTTATCGTCTGCATTAACTTTAGATTAGTAGTTCTAATTGGTAGATAGTAAAAGATGGAGCATCATATAAGAAGAACTAAAAAAATGGAAATGGTAGGATAGTCATTGCTATCTCTAAGGTGAGATTGATTGGCTGTTTTGCTGGATTTATTATCAAAAACCAAAATAAAATATAGATATCACTTAAAATAATAAATGGCCAAAGACATTGAGGGTTAGGTAGCATACATGTTTAATAAACAAACTGATGAATAATCCCATTAGAAAGATTGGAGGCGGTAGTCTTAAAAATGTTGTCACCAAACCATCTAAGCCTAAGTATAATTGAAATCCCCCCTATTCTGACAGAAAACTAAGTTAAGCAGAATTTAGCAACGTCCATAGAATTGTAGATAGAATGGCTGGTTAGTTGAATTTGTACAACCTCCTTTACAGATCAACCCATTCATTTAATAAGGAGAGACAATATGAACTCAGATAACTGAATGTGGTACAAAGAAGAACACCACAAAACATGAAACTGGCTTAAGACTCGTGAGAGTGGATGAAGGTCTTCGGGATATGGATCCCTTCCAGCACGTTTAAAAGTAACCCCTTAAACCACACTAAACTAAACATCCTTCAGGGAAAGATGGTGAGGATGTTGATTAAAATAATTAAGCATGGCAAAAAAAAACCTACAACAGGGCACAGGCAACCTTAAAATTTAATAATTTATTGGGAATCCAAGGAAACAAGGATAAAAAAAGGAAACCTGAAAACCTGGCTTTTCAATCTATCTAGCCTGGACTGAGGGTTTTTTTAGTTTCAAGTTTTTAACATTGTTTTATTGTTGGGCTATTAATTAATTTAATTCTTTTTAATTCTATTTTTTATCTTAATTTTATATTGTCTTTTAATTTGATTGTGATTCCTACTGAACCAGACTGAGAGACCATTTAAAGGCTCAGGAACCCTTTGCAGGTGTTATGGCTTAATTAGCTGATTAGAGTGGGACACTTTGAGCCCAGAATATTGCACCTTTTCACAATATTCTAATTTTCTGAGATTGTGGATTTGGGGTTTTCATAAGCTATAAGCCATAATCTTCACAATTATGACAAATCAGGGCTTGAACTATCTTGCTTTGCATGTAATGAGTCTATCTCATATATTAGTTTCCCCTTTTAAGTTGCATTACTGAAATAAATGAACTTTTGCATGATATTCTAATTTTTCGAGTTTTACCTGTACAAAAGCCCTATTTTGAAGTAATGATGAAGTATGTTAAACTAAGAATGTCTCCAGAAAGCGCTTTAACTTTTTGTGTTTCAGGTTTTGAAGCTGAGATGCAGTGTTTTAACCATTGGTTACTGAGCAATCACAGGGACTGTGTTCACACATAACGCTAAACTGTAAACTATGGTTTAAAAGTCATAATGGCTTCATTCACAAAAAGATGTTATTACAGTACAAGGAATCTTTGACAACTCACTATCTTGTACCTTGTAAATAAAATTATATACAAAATGGTTGTATATGTAAATATTTAAGATCCAATCAAGGATAACTGTCATACAGCACTAGGAAATAATATTATACGGGGATCCCATTCTTTAAATAGGATCCTTTTATGGCAATAAAGATTGTATTTAAAAGAAATAGTTCACTTTTTAAAAATATCAGAAATTATATTATATCTTGAAGGTCAAACTTTAATTTAACTACATGGTTCATTTCCTTTTTACATTCATATAAAGCAAAGGAAGCTACTGCTAATTTTCAGGCTTAAAAAGATATACACAAAGTCCAAATTTCCATGGGAAAATTATGTTTTATATTGTTTTATTTTGTTCTTGATTTTGTATTGTCCTATATATTCATGCACTTTATGATTTTAACCTTTGCTTCATGAAAAACAACCAGTAAATAAATGAACTCTGGACTTTAATAAGACAACTAATAGATTATAGCAAAGACTTAGCATTTTTGTGTCTCTAAATGGTTGTCTTATTTGTTTTAATATATTATCACATTTGTGTTTTTTTCAATAATTTTTCTTGCTGAATATGTTTATACACAACTAGTCAACTGAGATTCTTTTGATGGAGTCATTTCATGGAGACCGTTCTTTGGCTCCAATAGAAGAGTGCTGTTTTCTTAAAGTTAAAATAAAATGTTTTCTTCGAAATGTGGTTTTATTTTAATTTTTTCCAGAGTGGTAGACACATTTACCCCCTTAGCTTTTTACTGAATGCAAAGTAACTTACACTTTCATGAATCAAAACAGTATAGCCAACAATTGCAAACCACATTTTGTATTGGTATATGTAACTCATGTTATACCTCTTCAGTATGTAGCGCCAATATCATTAATGTCATGCTGGAGGTTTAGCAATATGATACAGAAACATCACATTTTTTGAGATATTCCAAATTTCTTACTCCTGAGGTTTATGTATGTTTGCTGAATACAACATTCTCCAAATAAACATTTTGTTCATAAAATTAGGTGTTATATAGTATGTTGTCAACATATTTCAGTTCATTTAATGACCTGCTTTCATATAATGTGAAATTATTTCAACAATACATGTAGAATATTTATTCTGTAAAGTTTGGTTGTTTGTGGATTAAACTCTCATTTTGAGAACGAGAAAATTCGAATTGGCTGAGTGTGGGTACACTTTCCATAATGTGCTTGTATAAATGAAATGCTTTAAGCATTGCAATTATATCAGTATCATTTAAATATATAATTAAAAAGTACAGTAAATAATGTCGGGATAGTCCAGAATAATACACAGATGTTGAGAATATAGTATTGAATGCTATTTCCATTCATGCTGAATATATGTTGCTTTCTAAACTGTACTTTATCAAAATAATCAAACAAAATTGGCAGTTGCTTCACTATCTTCAAATGAACACTTTTTTTTGTAGGTTGACTGGCATGAATCTGCCTTCACCTGTTATCAGCAGTAAAAACTGGTTACGGCTCCATTTCACTTCTGACAGTAATCACAGGCGGAAAGGATTTAATGCTCAGTTCCAAGGTAAGAATTACATAAGACTCTATCAGGACAAATCTGTTTTTTCTAAACCTGATAAAATAAATATTGAGACTGAAATGTTCTCTTTCATACTTATTCACCTGGGAAATAAACAGATCCTTGAAAACATAGATTGGCAACCATTCTCACTCCAAAAGTGGAAGTCCAGTTGAGATTTGTTTAAGACCCCTGGGTTTTCTGCAGTATTTCTTTTAAAAATTAATCCCCATGACATAGCCATTATGTCCTTTTGGGGATTTTGTGTGTGTGTGTGTGTGTGTGTGTGTGTGTGTGTGTTGCTTGCAAACCTCTTGCCAGATCACAGAGGTACAAGGCAGAAGTGGTTAGAAAGAAAAGTCTCTTCAGATAAACATTATTTCTTATATTTCCCCAAACTCCTCATTATTCTTGACAACAGCATTGCTACTATGTCCAACTCATTCCGTCTACATGAGAGAGAATTGGGAATCTGGACTCAATCAATAGGACAGTGACTTGGTGCTTTTGATTTCTTTATTCCATTTGTCTCTGCTGAAACACAAAATAAACTTCCTAAAATGTAGCATGTTTTGGAATGAACATTTATGAAGACTGGCATAAAATGACAAATTCCATAACATTTATGTGAAAAACTTTCAAATGCACATAAACAAAGCACAACATAGGATCAAGCAAGGTATTTTGGATCTGTTTTGCTTTTATATACTAAAATAAATGTGGAGGGCGCAGTTGATTTCAGTGTGGTTAGAGAAAGGAATTACGGTAGATAATTTCCCCTGACTTAATATGTATTTCAAACCACCATCATAAAGATTATTTATAAAAATGTGGAAAAGCCTATAGATGGCATCAGAACAACTGGTTTGGAGTGTTGAGGGTTGAGAACCAGGAAACTGGAAAAGATGTTTAAATATGGAGGTGAACTGAATAAAAAGATTTGGGACAACAATTTCTTTGGACAAAAAAAAAGAACTTACGCATGCTACATATTTTATATGAGAACTAGGTTTATGCATCTTACTAAAACCATGATTTAAGCATGATTTATTGAATAGACTGCAGTTGGATGGCTTCATACACAATAATGTCATAAACCATGACATATTATAAGATCTGAATAATGGACCAACCTAAAAGGAACAAACCACATAATGTGATGCAGAAACCAAACCGAACTGAATACAAGATAGTCCTTGTATTTCTGTTGCCAAATGAAACAGTTGTTGAGTCAGTTTTGCCCCATTTTACAACTTTTCTTGCTACTGTTGTTCAGTGAATCTCTGCAGTTTTTAAGTTAGTAACAAAGCGGTTAAGAGAATCTGGCTTCCCCCATTGACTTTGCTTGTCAGAAGGTAGCAAAAGGTGATCACTTGACTTTGGGACACTGCAACCTTCATAAATATGAACCAGTTGCCAAGCGTCTGAATTTTGATCACCTGATCATGCGATTCCTGCAAGGGGTGTAAATGTGAAAAATGGTCATAAGTCACTTTTTTTCAGTGCTGTCATAACTTCAACCAGTCACTAAATGAATGGCTGTAAGTTGAGGACTACCTATAATTCTATCAACTATTTGTTGTCTTGGGGAATACGAGTTCAGTGCTTTTACACTTAACTTCTTCGTCTACAATATGTAAGCAAAATTGTTATGTTTTTTTTTCCCCAACTGAGAAATGTGTTCCTCAGAATCAAGTTTTATGATAATTTGAGAAAATTAGAAAAAAAAGCGCAAATGCTTCCATGGGTGTTTTCAAATGTTTATAATTCCAACTTATAACAAAAAGTCAACTTTTTTAAACAGAAGAATCCAGTTTTGTTTACACTCAGAAGTCACTTCTGCACTTTATGCTCGAAATAGAAGAGAAAAAAAATGAAACTTTGACTTTAGGTTTTGAGGATTGGGTTAAACTTGTAGCTATCAAAATGGCGCAAAGCAAAAAGTTTTTATTTTATTTTTTATTTTTTATTTTAATTCCATTTATATCCCGCCCTTCTCCAAAGACTCAGGGCGGCTTACAAGCTTAGCAGTAGCCTTCATTCTATGTATATGCCTGCTTATTAGGGCTTTCATACACCCCCCAAGCGGCATTATTACAAAGTCAGCTTAATTGCCCCCAACAATCTGGGTCCTCATTTTACCTACCTCGGAAGGATGGAAGGCTGAGTCAACCTTGAGCCTGGTGGGATGCGAACCTGCACTAATTGCAGGCAGCTGGTGTTACTTAAGGAGGCATTAGCCCACTGCTCCACCAAGGTACCAAAGTTAATATTGTAACTGTACTTAGTATTTTATTGTACTGAAGAGTCAGAAGCCACCCTTTTCTTCCCTTTTCTTTTTGTCTTTTACTCCCTTTTCCCTTTTTTTTCCTGATCTTTAGTTTCATATATATTCTATATTATAAATAACGGTACTAACATTTTTTAAAAAAAACAAAACAAAATAATTTCATCTTAAAGTTTATTTTTTTTAAAAAAAATACCTAAATTAGTAAGTAGATTTTAGTGCTTAGTGACTTGTTTGGATGGGGAGAAACAGGCTCCGACTCAATCCTACCAAGACTGAGTGGCTGTGCGTACAGGCATCTCGAGTGAATCATTCTATTCCATCTTTAATGATGGGGGGTGAGGTGTTACCTCCTGTCAATAGGGCTCGCAACTTTGGTGTCGTCCTGGACTCGCGGCTCAGTTTTGAAGATCATATAGGAGCCGTGACCAGGGGGGCTTTTGCCCAGGTTTGCCTGGTGCGCCAGTTGCGGCCCTATCTGGAGTGAGATGCCTTGCGCACAGTCACTCATGCGCTCGTGACCTCCCGGTTAGACTACTGCAACGCTCTCTACATGGGGCTGCCCTTGAGGACCACTCGGAGGCTTCAGCTGGTGCAGAATGCAGCCGCGCGAGTTGTGATGGGAGTCTCCCGATACTCCCATGTAACACCTCTACTCCGTGAGCTGCATTGGCTTCCGGTTGCCCTCCAGGTGAGATTCAAGGTGCTGGTGATGACCTATAAAGCCCTAAATGGCTTGGGTCCGGGATATCTGAGGGAACACCTGCTCCCGGCATCAAGTTCCCTTCATCCTGTGCACTCCCACAGGGAGGGCCTTCTCAGGGTGCTGCCGGCAAAGGATTGCTGGCGGGCGACACCCAGGGGGAGGGCCTTCTTTGTGGGCGTGCCTGCCCTTTGGAACCAGCTACCCATAGAGCTCAGGACTGCCCCTGATTTTCGTTCGTTCCGCCGGGACCTGAAGACCTGGCTCTTTGAGCTTTCCAGCCAGGACTGAGAATTTTTAATTTTTAACTTATTGTAATTGGGTTTTTTAATCAGAGTTATAGGGGTTTTCAATTTTCAATCAAGGATAATTTAATGTATTTTAATTGTTATTAACTTTTTTATTGTAATATTGTTTTAATTGCCTTGTGAACCACCCTGGGTCCTACGGGAGAAGGGCGGTATATAAGTTCAATAAATAGTAATAATAATAATAATAATAATAATAATAATAATAATAATAATAATAATAATAATAATAATAATAATAATAATAAAAGTTTTTTATCAGTGTCATTTTAATTATTGTCATCAAAGTCAATGACCAAACCCCATGAGGATCAGTTGTCAGCAAGTCACAAACTCTACTGGATGTGACATGTAATCTAATCCTCTTAGGAAAAGCTCTTTGCGAGCCCTAAAGTTAATTATTAACAGACAAGGGAGTCAAACAATTTTCCAAAGCACCAAAAGGCAAGACAAGAAACAATGGATCGAAAATAATCAGGGAGAGAACCAACTAGAACTACAGAGAAATTTCCTAAAGGTGAGAGCAATCCACCAATGGAATGCCTTGCCTTCAGAAGTTGTGGATGCTCCATCACTGGAAACTTTCAGGAAGAGACTGGACATGGGTATAAGAATGGTATAGGGCAGGGGTAGGCAACCTTGGCTCTTTTATGACTTGTGGACTTCAACTCCCAGAATTCTTGAGTCAGCATAGCTGGTTCAGGAATTCTGGATATTGAAGTCCACAAGTCATAAAAGAGCCAAGGTTGCCTACCCCTGGTATAGGGTGTCCTGCTCGAGCAGAGACTAAGGCTAAAAGACTTCCAAGGTCCCTTCCAACTCTATTACTCTATGTTCCAACATAACCCTCCACTTCAGGGCATTGTGTTGTGATAATCCTAGGACTTCACTGTATTGGGGGAAAAAACCCTTGATTTTAAATGAAACCCTACTCTGATTGCTTTCAAATTAAGTAAAGCCCTATTTTTTTGAATTTATTGTTGTTGTTTTTAATCTGTCCCTTTTTTCTGAAATCATCACCTTAAATACAGGGGGGAAAAACTTTTTAAAACCACAGTCTCTTTTATTAAAAGTTAAGAACACATTTTCTTGCAAAACTTTTAGAGCATTCTTTTTTTTTCTTTGTTTGAAATTTAAATATCTCCACATGTTTTTCAGAGCTTAACTGGAAACTCACACATAACCCCTTCTAACAAGCAATGAAAAAAATGAACATAAGTGAGCAAAGAGTTTTTTTCTGAAAAAAAAAGATCAAATTTCATTTAAAAAAAACCTTTAAGCTACTGTGTGCACAAGGTTCAATTATAGGACTGCAGTTGGGCTAAGATCAGTGGTGAGATTCATCTGGTTCGCACCACTTCTGCAGAACCGGTAGCTATTTTTTTGTTGCCCAGGCCCAGAATGGACTTCCGGAAGTGGCATCCACTCAGAGAACCAGTTGCTCCCATATTTGAATCCCACCAATGGCTAATATAATTCGTATTTTGTAACAGTGAAGTGACCAATTGGTCAATTCATGTTACAACCAATTGATCAACACTCAGTTGATTAAAACACACACACAAACACACAAAAAAACACCACCCCACCTTGACCTTACACATTCAGGAAAAAGCTAGGAGAAAAAATAATATTTTAAAATTCAATGGGAGAAGATTAACATCTTCCTATAGTTGACTGGACTAGCAGTTTGACTTCTCTTCTTTTTGAAACTAACAGGCAATTCAGACTCATTATTAAAAGTGAATTAGTGTTCTCCTGAACATATGAAGGTTGTCATTTCAACACCAGTGTTTTCTCTGAGGCACAGTTTATTCAGCTTGCCAGAAACATTTATGTTGATCTAAAGGGCCTGACGTCTGGAAAATCTACAGCAAAACCATTTAATGAGCTGTTTCAATGAAACCATCAGCTTCTTCTTGGTCACATGCATAACCCATTAGACAATTATGAAGGATTTTTATCATACTGTCTCTCAGAATACTGTCATGTTAATATTTTGAGGCTTTGCAGTTTCTAAAATAATGCAAAATAAAATAAAATTAGGTTTCTGGGTTGAAAATTAACCGGAAGTGTTTTTCTTGAACTTCAGACTTAAGGCAGTACCAGGTAGTCCTCATCTTACAACCATTTGTTTAGCAACATTTGGAGTTACAACAGCACTGAACAAAGTGACTTAGGACCAGTCCTCACACCTATAACCATTGCTGCATGCACAGTCATGCAATCAAAATTTAGGTGCTTGGCAACTGTTGTGTATTTATGACAGTTGCACTGTCCTGGGGTCATCATTTGTAACCTTCCAGCTGGCATCTGACAAGCAAAGTCAAAGAGAGAAGCCAGATTCAATTAACAACTGCAGTGATTTGCTTAACAACTGCGGCAAAAGGTTTGGGAAAAGGGACACTTAACAACTATCTTGCTTAGCAAAGGAAATTTTGGGCTCAATTATGATTGAGGATTACCTATATCAGAGGTCCCCAACCTTTTGGGCACCAGGGACTGGTTCCATGGAGAAAGGTTTTTCCACAGACTGGAGAGTGTATGGTTTTGTGAGCTGCCTGCATCCCACGGATGGGGCTTTGCTTGTTTGTGTGGACTGGTTGCTGGCATGCTACAGCCCAGTACTGGTCCCTGGACTGGGAGTTGGGGACCCCCAAACTATATACTGTAACTCCATGATTGTATGGCTCGGCAGTGTGGGATTATTACTTTCCCTTTGATCGTCCTTTTTCTATGAAGCAAACTTTTAGCAATGCCTCTTGGATAAATGCCTCCACTTTTCCTCAGGCATGGCCGAACATGTAGCCAATGCCCCTTTTATTAAGTAACAGAGCTTAACTCTGGGCACGTCTAGAGCGGTTGCTGTGGTCTTGCTTAAACGTAACTGATCTTTGCACAAGTCTGCTATTCGTCTTCAGTTTCAGCTTCATTTTTTTAACTTGTTTGCTGGAGAGTTGAAGGTAGTTTTGTGTGTTTGTGTATGTGAAGGGAGGGTAATTACATTTGCAAAACTAAAGGCATGGATTTAAATTTCGGAAAAGCAGGCTGAAACTGTCCAAATATTTCTCTCTCCCTCTTCTTCCCCACCAGTATTTAAGATACTGAGTAAAGGATTGTGTTAATCATTAACTTTAGGCCTGACAAGAAGTCTTTCCTGAAGAAATAATCTAATAACATATTATCTCCAGTAGGGTTTGTGATCTAGTGATGTCTGTAATATTTTATTTAATTGTCAGATGCCCAGAGTCATTGACAGAGATGGGCATCTATAGAAATTGAATAAATAAATAAATCTGCAGTACCTGAATTTTGATTATTTCCTTTGATGACATAACTGATTCAGTAGATTTTTATCCCATTTTTTTCATTTTTAGTTTACAGTGTACATACCTCATTTTCCCTCCTACTTTCCTTTCAACAACAATCCTGTGAGGTGTGTTGTGTTGAGGGAGAGTGACTGGCCCAAAGTCACCCAATTGGCCTTCATGGCTAAGGCAGGACTGGAACTCACGATCTCCTGATTTCTAGCTAAACCATTACTCAAACTAGCTCTTTTAAGGATTTATAGATTATAAAATTATACCAAACTGACTCCCTTATAATCTGATAGATTATAAATTATATTTATTTATTAATTATACATGAGTATACACTAAGCTACTTTCACATCACTGTAAAAAAAAATGACATTTATCTCCCAGGGAGCAGACCTAAGGCAGAACCATTAAAATGGATAAAATTAAAATGATGATTGAAGGAAATAGAACATTTCCAATTAATTTTTATGGGCATCTTAATGAATTTTACATATTGAAGTAGCACCTCTGACTGATAGTCCTGTTGATTATCTGTAATAACACAATCACTTTGTATAAGCCATTAGTCTGAAGTGTTTAGCGAACTCTATGGGCTGTTGGTTTCTTTGAAGCCACATGGTTAAAATTATCTGAAACCACATGGAGGGCTTCTTCGTAAAACTAGCTCTTGCTAGAGTTTTAGATTTTATAGGAAAACAAATATCTAAAATGGAAGAAATGCATGTTTATAAGTAATGAAAAGCAGGGGTAGACCAGTGAATATTATAAGTCACTGAAATGGCATAGTTAAACAATCATCCACATAGGAAACATATTGATAACTCTTTCCTTTTTTGTTACTGATTAGCACATAGGCCATATCAAAATACAAAATAAAATATTCAGAATAAAACATAAAGCATGCCACAATAGAACTATACGTAAAAGTGAAGTGCAAGAAACAAATTAAATAGAAAGGAATAAACAAGGAATACAATATCACCCCTACAATTTACCCCAATCAGATCACAATGTCTAGATCTCAGCCAGACTGTTTTATCCAGATAAAGGGCTGTGTTGTATGTGATTTTTGGGTTTTGACTGCACATGAAATATGTACTTCTAATACACTGAGAGCTTCTTCACCAGAGACAAATAGATTGTGTGTCTAATCACATTTGGCCAAACAAAGTATTCAATTCAATATGAGGTCCCAATAATTTGCTCGTCTAATGCATGATCCAAGATACTGGTCTCTGTCGTGTTGATAGCCCATTTGTCTTATGTCCTTTCTTTTTATCCTACATTCCAGATAATAATTTTCTCCTGAAATGGAGCACAGCAATCTCAGAAGCTAGAAATGAAAATAAAAAATAAAAACAAAAACATAAAAATAAGCGTGAGGAGAAGGGAAGGAAGGAGAGACTTCTCTAAGGCCAGAAAAGTCATCTCTAAGCTAGCCTTTGGCAACTCCAGCTTGGCTACCATCCCTTGGTGGTGTGCTTGTGGAATAGCAATTGGTGCTTCCTGATGGATGAGGCCCGAATGTATTCATCTCGGCTCTCTAACTTAGAGCAACTTGTCAATAGTACAGCATCTTGAAAGGACAGAGCTGCTTCTTTCCTGGATGGTGTCAGGGCAAGGTTGGTCTTGCGGTTGCCGTGACATTTTTCTTGGGAGGCCATAAGTCATTGGGGATGCAATCATATGTCATAGTCAGAGACCTAAGGAAAACGAAATATAAATATTGATGATGTGCAGTGTTTCCAATTCGGATGTCAAAGGGCAAACACGGCATCTGTTTGCAGCACTATAAAACAGCCACTCTTCTTTCCCAAGTTTCCATACTTGCATTAAGAGGTTGCTGAGACACACTTCCTCATGCTCTGAATCACTTTTGGGAGATTATGTTAACCAAGTCCTAGGTAATATTGCTATTTTTCAAATTAGTTTAGTGTTTGCCAGTGTTTGCCAAATGACTGAAATTCATTAAAATATAGGCACCGATATACGCAGTGGTGTGAACAGGTTAATCCTGTTGAGTTTGTTAAATTCAGTGGAACTGAATCAACCTTTGTGCAGATTTTTCAGCTGGAATTTTTAAAAATAAAATAAAACAGCTATGACTGAGTCGGATTCGAGATGATTTGATGAACCAAGCATCATTATTTCGTTATGTGAAAAGAAGCATATTTTAGCAACTTGTAGGACTAATAGTCCTAAGCAAGCCATCTGATTTAAACTGGCTGCCCAAGATTAGTTTAGATTAATAGTTTAGTTTCAGATGTTTGAAAGATTGATTAGAATAGATTAAGCTACCATTCCGGCTGTGCTTTTGTAGGCCACACTTGCCAGTGAAAATTGTAATATTGAGAATTTATCTTTTATTCAATGGTGCTTCTCATATGCAGTAGTTCTGGAGCTAATTGAAAGTGAAATGATACCTATTGTTGGTTACTTTCAAGACACAAATTTCTGCTTTCATTTGAAACATGCTCAAAATAAAACTGATTTGCCTGGCATTATTTGTTGAGTTTGCACTCTTTCCTAGACACGCAAACAAGTGATAATAATCAGTAGAAATATTTGGCAGTCAAATATGGTTTTCTGCTTTATGAAAAGCATTGTCTTTGCAACTTTGGGAGAAAAAACTGATTATTGTGTTGAGGGGACAGAATCAGAAGATTTCAAGACTGAGGTAGGACAATATAATTGGAAGAGCTATGGGCAAAAGCATAGTCACAGCAGTAACATCTTGAATCTTTTCAAGTGATCTCATATATTAAGAAGCTGTTACACAGACTTAAACAGATGGTAAATACAAACAATATATAGGGCTCAGATTTTCAGTTAATCTCCCATAATTATTACTGGATGATATAGACCGGTCTCTCTTAAATATATCTCTTTCTGTCAGCCCTGCTATGTTTTTGTTTCCAGTTTTTTATGGTTTTCCAAACTAGAAATTTATCTCTGTCTCCTTATTGGCTAAATTCTGCATGCAAATTCCCATCATCTGTGCATTGGTTATTGTTTTTTTTTACATTATTTTCATTTACATTTTACATTGTGCATCAGTGTAAACGTCCCATGTAAACTGGAAGTTCAAGTCCCATCTTAGGCCTGAAAGCCAGCTGGCTGACCTTGGCCAATTGCTCTCTCAACCCAACACACTTCACAGGGTTGTTGTGGGTAAAAAAAAAGGAGGAAGATATGTTCGCATCTTAATTGTAAAAAATAAAAAGGCGGGATATGAATGAATGAATGAATGAATGAGATTCAATGAAAACATATTAACAATCCCAGATGGGCATACACATTAAAAATGCAATTTAGTTGCTTGCTCTCAAAAGTGTACAGATACAGTACATAACACACATTTAAACATGCTATATACAACATAGGTATAAATCTTCACCCTTACATATAAATAACACATAAGTATTAATCACTGACCAACTTGAAATACAGAAAGAGGAAGCTTTAGTATTCACAAGGTTAACAAAGGATTTACATATGGTTGCTCATAACATATGGTCACCGGTTAGTGACCATAGTGGGTCACTATGGGACCAGCAATTCAGTCATTAAGTGAAGCAGTTGCTAAGTGAAACTGTAACAATGCTTACTTTCAGCTTTTCTTTGCTTTACAGGTTATTCTTTAAGTGGAACGAATACAAATATTGCTATCATAATACCGTGTTTCCCCAAAAATAAGCCCCACCCTGAAAAAAAGACCTACCTTGATTTTTGGGGATGGGCCTAATATAAGCCCTATCCCAAAATAAACTCTAATTAGAACTCAGCCCACTCCATCCCACCTCACTACCACAATGGGCAGGAGGCTGTGAGGCACATTGCACCGCTTCCACAACAACGAGGTGAGGAAGATGGGAGAGGGGGTGGAGCTGCCCCATGCACTCCACACCCGCTTCCTTCAGGGCCCCCCAGCTCAGTGACCTTCAATTTTACTCCCCTCCTGAGCCAGACTGCCATGCTATGGAAGATGGGTGGTGTAGACTCAGTCCCCCTCTACTGTTTTGGAGCCAGGCGGGAGTGACAGTGAAAGGCTCTGCTGCCTCTGTGTGCTACTGGAGGGGCTTTCTTCATGCTTCACCCCACAGATCATCTGCCTGGCGGCAGCCACCACCTCCTCCTCCTCCACCAACTCTCCCGTGGATTGCGCCATGACTGGGCAGCACAAACCTTCCCCATCACCTCCCTCCACCAGCCCTCCATTGCCGCCACTGGAGAGCACAAAGAACAGGGAGCGGAGTGGCTTTGTGCAGAGATGCAGAGCAGAGAAGAGCACTTGCTTGCTGCCTTCCCTTCTCCATTCTGGAAATGGCAGTCCCGCTTTGCCTCCCGGGGCTACTGTATAGAGTTTGGCGCACCACCGCCCAGATCTTCACTAACTTGCTTTCCAGCTCTGGCACATTTCTCTCCTGCTGCAGGAAAATGGAATTTGTGGGAGTAAAAAAAGTGCAGTCAGACTTCTTATGAAAAAAAATAAATAAATCTCAAAGCATGAAGAAAGCCCCTCCAGTGGTGCACAGCTGCAGTGGAGCCTTTCCCTGTCACTCCCCACTGGCTCTGAAATGGTGGAGAGAAACTGGGCCTACCCCGCCCATCCTCCGTAGCATGGCAGTCTGGCTCAGGAGGGGAGCGAAAGGGAAAGTCACCAAGCAAGGAATGGCCTGGCTGATGGGGGCCTGAAGGAAGCAGGTGCGGGGTGCATGGGGCAGCTCTACCTCCTCCCCCACCTGTCTTGCCTCATTGTGCTGGCAGCAGTGTGACATGCTCAAGAGGCAATAGCAGATGTTGGCCAGCAGCCACGTGGGCTCCTGCTGGATGGGTCTGTTGGCCTCACCACCGCAAGGCAAGGCAGGTGTCACAAAAAATATAAGACACCCTCCGAAAATAAGACCTAATGCTTCTTTTAGAGGCAAAAATAATATAAGACCAGGTCTTACTTTTGGGAAAACACGGTATACAGTATATGAATCTTATGTAAAATTCATTTTCAGAACAGAACAGAACAGAACAGAACGGAATAGAACAGAATAGAATAGAATTCTTTATTGGCCAAGTGATTGAACACACAAGGAATTGTCTCCAGTGCATAAGCTCTCAATGTACATGAATGAAGGGTATCTTCAGCTACCTCTTAATATTCTTTAGGTAATACATTTTGAAAGATTTTTATCCACTAAACTGAATATTTTATATTTTGCATAATAACCTGACTCTGCAAAACACCTGAGAATAGTCTTCATTTCTCTACAACCATCAGAATCTTTTTTCCAGTTGACATATTTGAATTACCCCAATGTATTGTATAAATAAAAAGTTTAGCAGATAACTGTGTCAGTTTTATATTTTAGGTAAAGTTTATTAATAATCATTAAAATATTTTGCATATTCAAACTCAGCCAAATAAATTATTTTAACTTCATAAGTTTATCTCATAGGGCATGCCAAAATTAGGAGATGAAGGACATTCTTGATATATTTCACATGCATTTTCATTACTGGTGAAATCATTTAATTGGTAATTATATTAACAGAAGATAAAAATCATAATCCAAATAAAGCATTTACAAGAAAACAAATTCCTCAGTACTTGAACCAAAAATTATTTGAACTATGTCAAAACCTTTTTCCATATTCAGTGAATCTAACACCATAGATATGTCATATTGGCATTCAAGTTAGTGTATTAACTTGCAGTCTTATATTACACTTGACATCATTTCACAAAAATGGAATGTTCAAAATAATTTATTCTAGGTAATACCTTTGTAAAATTAGAATATTGATACATAATGGCTTCCATTGAATTCTGTATATGTTTTTTCCCCAAATATGAACATGTTTTTGACAATTGAAGTATATTTTCATAACTTGTATGGAGTGCCAATGAAAAGCGTAAAATATTCTGGGTAGCTTTTACCATATACAGTGTATATTTAATGAGAATATAATATTTGGTAATGTTTAAGAAAAGAAAAGAAAAATAGTCAGGTGCTGTGTATTCAGCCTTCTACTTCACTTTATAATAAATCATCTTCCAGAATTATTGGGCTTTACAATACTGTCATCCAATACTAAAAAATACTTAGACCTAATTAGTATATTTTTAACAATTTTAAAAAAAATAGTTATCCATTTTAGCAATTACTGCTAGAATAATATACAGTCAAGTTAAAATATTGTACTAGTTTTCTCTAATATATATTCATTGTAAATTTAATATTTAAATCTTCATTGTCATTATCATCTCTGGGCAAAAATGTTTATTTCCATGGTTATTCCCATTCTCTACTACTTAAATTGTGCATCCATTTAATCATAGTCTCTAACTTGTCACCCAAATTAAGTAGTTGGTTTGATAGGTTGGTACTGCCACTCCATCTCCTTAATCTAAAGCTTAACCCTGAACTTTCTTTAGAGAATAAATTCAGTTATTCATGTCTGCTACTCATTTCACTTCCTATTGGAATCATTTAATATAGGAAGCTATTCATATTTTTTTCTGCTGCAATTCTTGTTAACAAAGTTTCTCCCTCTTAAAATATCTGCCATTATATTTTTTTCCATTAAGAATAATTATTCTTAAATAAATCTTTGTTGTTTTCTGCTAACTAAATTCCTAGGTTCTTGACCTTTTTAACAGCAATATTAAACAGCATTATTTGCAGTAGATATTACTTTTTTCTTCTTCAAGTAAATTCCATGTAATCATTTGAGTCTTGTTTTTATTAATGCAATATCCTGATACTGAGCCATATTGCTGTATGTATCCCATTATCAGTTCTAGAAATTCCTTTGGAAGAATAATTGTCAACAGGAGGTCGTATGCATTTATTTATTTATTTCAAATTTGCTAATTTAATTCCTGTAGTTCTAACTTCCCAGTAAATGTTCTAATGCCAGGAGAAATGAAGAAGGAGAAAAGGGAGAACCATGTTTGTCTCCTTTGTTTTATCACTTTGTTTACCATTTTCCTTTACTTACCCGTTTTCAACCTCATTTCTCATTCATTCCAATGTCTTTCTTGTAGTCAGTGTGCTTATCGTGAACCTTCACTTTCTCTCTCAGAACATTTTCTGATGTAACAACAGAGATCAACTTTCCTGTACGTACATAAATATTCTAGAGAGGTTTACATAAAATGGATTAACTTTTGCTTAAATAGGCAGACTGGTTCAGCCACAAATCACTTCAGAGCAGACTGCTACAAACATATCTTTAATGGCTTCTATTTCTTGATGCCATAAAAATGAAAATCTGACCAGTTTTTTCCCTACTTTTTCAACCTTAGATGCAATCCAAGTTTTCCTGGCAAGCCATCAGCTCTTTAGTTATTGTTTATATTTGGCCAATGAGAAACTAATTGCAGCTTTGTTGGCCAAGTTTGGCTCCTTGTTCTTTTAACTGCTTCTTCAAATATTGTATTTGTTTCAACATTAACAGCCTCTAATACAGAATAACAAGAATTGGAAGGGACCGTGAAGATCTTCTAGTCCAAACTCCTGCTCAAACAGGAGACCCTATACCATTTCAAACAAATGGCCCTCCAATCTTCTTAAAAACCTCCTGTGATGGAGCTTCCACAACTTCTGGAGGCAGGCTGTTCTACTGATTAACTGTTCTCACTGTCAGGAAATTTCTGCTTAGGTTGGATTTCTCTTTAATAATTTTCCACTTATTACTTCTTGTCTTGCCCTTGGATGCTTTGGAGAATAGGTTGCGCTATTCTTTATGACAGCCTCTCAAACATTGGAACACTTCTATTGTCACTCCTAGTCCTTGCCTTCATTAGACTAGACCAGGGCTTTTGAACCAGTGGTACGGGTACCACCTGTGGTACAATGGCACCTGGCGGGTGGTATGTAACCATCCTAGAAAAGTGGTAGCAGGGGAGGGAAATGAGCTGAACCTGTGGCAGCACTGCACAAGCCTGAGCAAGAGATGCCTGGAGTTGCAGGACAGTCAGGGCTCAGCGAAAGTGCCAGGATCAGCGCTTCTTTGGGGCTGTCAGGGCTCAGTGGAAGTGCCAGGATCAGCACCAGGATCCAGCTGGAGCTTGGCGCTGATCCTGGCGCTTCTGCTGAGCCCAGAAGAAATGCCGATCAGCTGGAATGTTGCAGCGTCTCCAGGGTCTTGTGATTTACATTCAGATGCTTGGCAACTGATTCATATTTATCACGGTCACAGTGTCCCAGGGTCACGTGAAGTGACCAAAACCTGCTGCAACCACCCAGTAGGGGGGGGGATAAAAACCAAACATACCCCACCCCACCCCCACTGCCAATCCTCAACAGAAATGCTCACAACAATGAAGATCTCAGACAGGAGGAAGAGCACCGCCAGGCGGGCAGGCAGGTGTCTTGCTCGGCTGTGCCTTGGGGGGCTCTTTTTTCAGTGCCACTGTAACTTCAAACAGTCATTAAGCAAACTGTTGTAAGTCGAGGACTACCTGTACTTCATCACTTTTTTTTTTAGTCATCAAGTTTTTGACACCTTGCTAGGTGACTGGTGGTACTCAGATGTTGCCATATCCTAAAAGTGGTACAATGAGTGAAAAGATTGAAAAGCTCTGGACTAGACCATACCCAGATCCTGCAACTGTTCTTCATATATTTTAGCCTTCAGCCCCCTAATCATCTTTGTGCATTCTTTTCTAGAATCTCAACATCTTTTATCATGGTGACCAAAGTGAAGTATTCCAAGTGTGGTCTTATCAAAGAAGTTTATAGCAGTATTAGTGTTAAGTGTGCATATAAATGCAAATAATTCACTTACTTTGCTTTCATCCTGGCCAGTGAAGACAGGCACCCCAATTATTTTCCATAGATTTTAAACACACTCCAAGGTTGCAACAATTACAGCTAGTCCTCGACTTACAACTGTTAGTTCAGTGACATTTGGAAGCTACAACTGCATTGAAAAATGTGGCTGGTTATGACTGGTTTTCACACTTGTGACCATTGCAGCATCCCCATGGTCACATGATCAAAATTCAGGCATGTGGCAACTGGCATGTAATGCCAGGGTCATGTGATCATCATTTGTAGCTTTCCCAGCCAGCTCCCAACAAGCAAAGTCAATGGGGGAAGCTTAACAACCACATGATTCACTTAACAGTGCAGTGATTCATTTAACGACTGTGGCAAAGAAGATTGTAAAATGAAAAATAGCTCATTTAACAACTGCCTTGCTTAGCAACAGAAATTTGGGGATCAACTGTGGTCCTTGGTCAAGGACTACCAGAAGTCTAGAATTGGTGATTCCTAGACTTTTTCAAATCGTATTCATTGTTGCCAATTAAAATGTTTGAATCATTATACACCAGCTTTTATCTCCGTCCTCTATTTGACTACTTTGACAAATTCAAGGTTTAACCAATTAAGATTTCTGAAGTCAAATGCTATATGTAAGCAAAGCTGTATTACATACCTATTTACTGAAACTCTTCGGTAAGAAAAGCCTGTCTACAGAAGCAATATTAAACTCTGTGATCAGAACTTGTACTTGGGCCCCCATTTATTTTAGCTGGAGGGCACAATCCATGCATTTCAGTAAATGTATATGTTCTTCACTGTAATATCATCTACTAGATCAGAACAAATTTCTTATGAGTCATTCACTGCAGGGCTATTCACTATAGCTTTGTGTGACAAAGTGTGGGTGAAAACAAAATTAGTTGTTGAAATGTTTTACTTTTTCAGAGGCAATCAAAAGTAGAAAGCAAATTCAATTATGAGAAAGCATTTGTTAAATCTACACATGCTGTTTTTTTTAAAGTTATTGTTACTCAGTGATTATATAAGCAGTGTAGTAATTGTTGTAACACAAAAGCTGGTCCTGAGTTGGAGGAGCTGATCTCGCATGAGATCTCCCAGCAGGATCCTTTCATCTCTTTTGCAGATTTATTTTAAAGAAGCCTGCTGTGAAATCTTCCCCCAGCAGGGTGGGGATAGGGAGCTCTCAGGGACAATTTCTCTTTGTCATGTTGCTGTCTACTAAGGAACTGAGCCCTGGACAGCTTCTAACTACACAATTGATAAAAAGCTTTCTGAAATGTGAGCAGCATCACTCAGGTATGTAAGAACAAGTTGCTAAAAAAAACTACTGTGTTTCCACGAAAGTAAGGCCTACCCTGAAAATAAAACCTAGCTTGGTTTTTTGGGGCTGGGACTAATATAAGCCCTACCCCAAAAATAAGCCCTAGTTTTGGGGCGAGGTGCATGCCTAAAAATCAAGCTAGGGCAGAGGTTGGTAGAGCTGCCCCATGCATCCTGCACCCACTTACCATTGCAGCCAGGCCTCCCATGAATCGAAGCCTGCCTCACCTCAGTGGCCCACTTCTTCTGCAGCATCCCCCAGCCTGCATTTTGACATCAAGGAAATGCCTCTGCAGCTGAGAATGGAGCTCCAGATTCTCCCTCAGCCTGCATTTCTCCATCAGAGGCCTTAAGGAAAGGCCTCTGCAGCCGAGATCCGAGCTACAGATTCAATCTGTAGCTTAGTTCTTGGCTGCAGAAGCCTTTCCAGAAGGCCTCTGATGGTGAAATGCAGGCTGGGGGGACACTGGGCACATCAATCTGGAGCTCCACTCTCAGCTGCAGCGGCATTTTCTTCAGCCGCAGAAGAAATGGGCTGGCTGGGCAGGGCTATTAATGCCACTGCTGTGAGGTGAGACTGTGGAAAAGACACCACCCAAAAATAAGAGCTGGTGCCTCTTTTAAAGGCTAACAACAACAACAACAACAGGTATTATTTTCAGGGAAACACGGTACATGTAGACTGAACAGTCTTCTGAAAGCAAAAGTACACAAATTCCCTTTACCCCATCAAAAGCACACATCAATTCAAATATAGGTAATCCTAAGCTTACCACCACAATTGTGCCCAAAATTTCCATTGCTAAGCAAGACAAGTGGGTTAAGTGGGTTCTGCTCCATTTTACAACATTTCTTGCCATCGTTATTAAGCAAATCACTAAATGAATCCGGCTTCGTCCATTGACTTTGCTTGTCAGAGGTTGGCTGGCAAGGTTACAAACGGCGATCACATGACCCTGGGACAATGCAACAGTCATAAATACGTGCTAGTTGCCAGGTGTCCAAATTTTGATTGTGACCATAAGAATGCTGCAACAGTCATAGGTGTGAAAAATGGCAATGTCACTTTTTTCAATACTGTTGTAACTTCAAATGACCTATAAAGCCCTAAATGGCTTGGGTCCAGGATATCTGAGGGAACACCTGCTGCCGGCATCAAGCTCCCTTCGTCCTGTGCGCTCCCACAGGGAGGGCCTTCTCAGGGTGCCGGTGGTAAAAGACTGCCGGCGGATGACACCCAGGGGTAGGGCCTTCTCAGTGGGTGCGCCTGCCCTCTGGAACCAGATGCCCGTGGAGCTTAGGACTGCCCCCGACCTCCGTTCATTTCACCGGGACCTGAAGACCTGGCTCTTTGAGCTTTCCGGCCCAGGCTGAGAGTTTTTAATTGGGCTTTTTTATATTTTTTCAGGGATCAAATTTAATTATTTTTTTTTTTAATCTTTGTATGGTATTGATGTTTTTAAACACCTGTAAACCGCCCTGAGTCCTATGGGAAAAGGGCGGTATATAAATCTAATAAACTTAAACTTAAACTTACCTAATGAACAGTTGTAAGTAGAGGACTACCTGTAGCAGGACAACAATCAAATATAGCCCTTTCTTTGTTCAATGCTGGGCCAAGGGAAAAGAATACCCCAAACCCAGAAACATATTATCATTCTCCTTACTTCCTTTTTAAGAATTCTAGGCTTGGCTCCGCTTTCCCTTTTTCTTGGGCTATTCTCCAACCCTCTCTAGGAAGTTTTCTCTCCAAGGTTTTCTGAACCCTGTGTTCCTGCCTGCCTGCTAAGTGCAGTCACGTCTGCTCAGGTAGAAGATGGCTTGGAACCACAAGCTGGGAAAAAGGTGTGTGCAGGTGCGTGCATGTGATTGGAAATTGCAGAGAGTGGTGAGGATGGCCGAAAAGATCATTGGCAGTTGCCTCCCTCCCATCCAGGACATAGCACAGAAGTGTTGTTTGAAAAGGGTCCTTAGGATTATCTGGGACACTACTCATCCTCTTCACAACCTGTTTTCCTTGTTACCTTCTGCAAGGAGGCTTCGTGGTATCCGCAGCAGAACATCCAGATTCAGCCATCATTTCATTCCATACATTAACCTTGTGAACTCTCAGGCTTCCTCCTTCCATTATATATTGAAGACAGTGTTTAATAATTTATTGTTATGTATATGTAGGGGTGTGGGTCTATACCAGGGGTCGGCAACCTAAAAAAGAAAAAGAGCCACTGGGAACCGGTTCCATCACAAATTAAAAAAAGAGGGAGCCGCGTGCGTGTGTCCATGCACGCGCATGCGCAAAAAGGTTTTTTGCGCATGCGCGGACGCACGCGGCTGCCATTTTTTAAAAAATGAGATGGAACCGGTTCCCGGTTGCCCGATGGCGACGGCCCGTCTGCAAAGCTGCCACTTTCGGCAGCTTTGCAGACGGGCCGCGGCAGCTTCCTGAAAAAGCGGCACCGCTGCCCGTTCGCGCGGAGGTACGCGCGCACCTCCCCAAAGGTTTGGGGAGGTGCGCGCGCACCTCCGGTCGTTCGGAGAGGTGCGCGTGCACCTCTCGGAATGGGCAGGGGCGCTGCTCTTTGCGGAAGCTGCCGCGGCCCGTCTGCTAAGCTGCCGCTTTCGGCAGCTTCACAGACGGGCCGCGGCGGGCTTCCTGAAAGAGCGGCACCGCTGCCCATTCGCGCGGAGGTACGCGCGCACCTCCGGTCATTCGGAGAGGTGCGCGCGCACCTCTCGGAATGGGCAGGGGCGCCGCTCTTTGCGGAAGCTGCCGCAGCCCGTCTGCTAAGCTGCCGCTTTCGGCAGCTTCACAGACGGGCCGCGGCGGGCTTCCTGAAAGAGCGGCACCGCTGCCCATTCGCGCGGAGGTACGCGCGCACCTCCGGTCGTTTGGAGAGGTGCGCGCACACCTCTCGGAATGGGCAGGGGCGCCGCTCTTTGAGGAAGCTGCCGCGGCCCGTCTGCTAAGCTGCCGCTTTCGGCAGCTTCACAGACGGGCCGCGGCAGCTTCCTCAAAGAGCGGCACCGCTGCCCATTCGCGCGGAGGTACGCGCGCACCTCTCCAAAGGTTTGGGGAGGTGCGCGCGCACCTCCGCCCATTCGGGGAGGTGCGCGTGCACCTCTCCAAACGGGCGGTGCCACTCTCCATTTGGAGAGGTGCGCGCGCACCACTGCCCGTTGGAAGACCTGTGGTCTATACATATGTTGTATATAGTATGTTTTAGGTGTGTGTCATGTATGCGTTTCACTTTGAGAGTAGACAACTAAATTTCATTTTTGATGCGTGCCGTTGTGCCCACAGTAAAAAATGACAATAAAGATTATCTTATCTTATCTTTATTTTAATTAATATTTTACATAAATGGAAGTCTTTATGTGTGTGTATTTTTCCATCCCAATTTTATTAATGTTTCTTGGGCTTTGCTATTTCCAGTGCAACAAGATTACTCAGCATTTCAATATGCCATTTTTCTTTGTTTTCAGTTGGATGTTAGGAAACAAAGACAGGTGAGAAGGAATTAGCCATTAGGAGTTTTCTGGGATGAAACCATAAATCATGAGGCTTGCATACACATGCTCAGATCTTCATGTAACACTCAGCAATGAAGGCCAGAGGTTAGGGGGATTGCATAATGTATCTTTTATGTAGTTGAGTGGATGTGTTTATGCACATATTTATAAATGTGCATGTATGTGTCTAATATATCCTTAGGAACCCAAAGGTTACCTGATGCTACTGCAATGTGTGGGTTATAGAGAGTTCATGCATCACACTTACATCTTATCAGGCATAAATCCTTTTTCTGAAACAGCTTGTATTCCCCCAACATAACTGCTCCTCTTCTAGCAGTCTCTACACCATATAGAGGAAATGCAGAATGTTTATTTATTTATTTAATTAGATTTGTATACCGCCCTTTCCCGAAGGACTCAGGGCGGTTTACAGGGTAATTAAAACAAGAAATACAAAAGTTAAAAACGATTAAAAAAAATTACAACAGTCCCTGAAAAAGTAAAAGCCCCCAATTAAAATTAAAATTAAAATTAAAATTCTCAGCCTAGGCCAGAGAGCTCGAAGAGCCAGGTCTTCAGGTCCCGGCGAAATGAACGGAGGTCAGGGGCAGTCCTCAGCTCCACGGACAGCTGGTTCCAGAGGGCAGGCGCACCCACTGAGAAGGCCCTCCCCCTGGGTGTTACCCACTGGCAATTTTACCGGCGGCACCCTGAGAAGGCCCTCCCCGTGGGAGCGCACTGGATGAAGGGAACTTGATGCTGGCAGTAGGTGTTCCCTCAGATATCCCAGACCCAAGCCATTTAGGGCTTTATAGGTCATTACCAGCACCTTGAATCTCACCCGGAGGGCAACCAGAAGCCAATGCAGCTCACGGAGTAGAGGTGTTACATGGGAGTATCGGGAAACCCCCATCACAACTCGTGCGGCTGCATTCTGCACCAGCTGAAGCCTCCGAGTGGTCCTCAAGGGCAGCCCCATGTAGAGAGTGTTGCAGTGGTCTAAACAGGAGGGCATGAGCGCATGAGTGACTGTGCGTAGGGCATCTCGGTCCAGATAGGGTCGCAACTGGCACACCAGGCGAACCTGGGCAAAAGCCCCCATGGTCACAGCTCCTATATGGTCTTCAAAATGTTATACTGAGGATAGGAGAAGGTAGTATGAACAACAGACACATTCTGGTGAGAGAAAACCAGTGGTGGGATTCAGCCAGTTCGCACCAGTTCAGCAGAACCGATAGCTATTTTTTTGTTGCCCAGGCCCAGAATGGACTTCTGGAAGTGGCATCCACACAGAGAACTGGTTGTTCACATATTTGAATTCCACCATTGGAGAGAACTTCCCTCAGGATGGGGCTCCAGCACAAGTCTGAAAGCTCAAAAGACTAAATCTCCGGTCCCGGTGGCCGACCCAGACTGGATTCTGAAACATAATCCCGGGACACGTATATTTGCCTTCATTCACAGATGTTATTGTTGAATAATATACAAGGATGTTGCAGGATGTAAACTGTTCTGAGCAAAACTGCCTTTGCAACTGAGTGGTGGTGGTTTTGTCAATGCTGACAGTGTTCAAGCTGTGCTCCAGACATTTTGGGATTGCACCCAAGGCATCTCTTACTATTGGTGTTCCCTTTGCTTTCTTTTGCCACAGTCGTTCTATTTCTATTTGCAGGTCTTTGTATTTTGTTACCTTCTCCAGTTCTTTCTCTTCTACAGTATTCTGCTGTCTCCATTATCTTGGATAATGACATGACACAGCATTTCACAGCAAGTGTCTTTCTCAGCTAATGTAGTCATTGTTTTAAGATACTGTAGTGAACCTGTGTGTGAGTCTGTAGGAAAAAGTGACTTATTTGAATCCAGGGACAGGGGGTTAGAAGAAGGCAAGAGTTTAGTGCAGACTGCATACATAAACGAGAACAAGCTAGACATTTTTTTAAAAAAAATAGAGATAGTGTGGCAAATTAGAAATTGACTAGAGGGTTTAAAACTGGATCTGTCAATAAGGTTGTCCTTGAAATCTGCTCATCAATTCTGAAGTCAACATTGGGAGGCATAGCTCCCACGAAATGGGAATTTCAGCAAGGCAAGACAAAATGTGTGTGATTTGAGTCATGCCCTATCTGAGCCGAAAGAAGATCAGCTTGGCTGCCTAAGGAGAATGAGGTTTTCAAAACACTAATATAGTGCTAGTGCTGAATCAAGCAAAAATGTCACGTGTGACGAACCAAATATCTCACTCAACAAGAATGGATTAGGACATGTTATTTTACTCTGCTGCATGAATAAAAATTTCCAAAAGGACTATTTCAATTTTCATATAGGCTATGTGTGATCTGAGTATAGGAGCATACATATTGATCTAGAAGCATCAGAAAAGCAGAAGAGGAATATAGTTCTCCCTTTTAATATAATAATAGCAGTCAGACAAAGGGGAAAAACAGACAAAAAACAATGATGGCATATTATGTACATTCATGGCAGCTATACGGAAGAATGCTCGATAAAATTGGTTTTTCTGATGTCCAGGTTTATGAAGGTGACTGTTAGTATTGCTCAAAATTGTTTTATGGCTTTTCTGAAAAGAAATGCAGTAACATGTCTTTTGAAGCAGATAGTAATATTCTGTTTATCCCTAAATGGTTTTCTCGGAAGATAGCCTAATACATATACAGTGAATTTTGCCCCATTTTACAATCACTGCAGTTGTTAATTTAGTAACGTGGTTGTTAAGTGAATCTGGCTTCCCCAGAATGTGGCAAAAGGTGATCACACGACCCCAGGACACTGGAACTGTCATAAATATGACTCAGTTGCCAAGCATCTGAATTCTAATCATGTGATCATGGGGATGCTGCAACAGTCATAAGTATGAAAAATGGTCATAGATCACTTTTTTCCAATTCTATTTTAACTTTGAACATTCACTAAATGAAGCATTGTAAGTCAAGGACTACCTGTATATCTGTGCATTAGTGATAATTACTATTTTTGTACAGGGTGGGACATGAAATGGCAGTGAGCAGCCTTCCCTACCTGGTCCTCTACAGATATGTGGATTAATTACAAAGGGCCCCATCTAGTGTGATCCCAAACAAGCTGGGGATGATGGAAATGTTATTCTATCAAAGCTGGAGGATGCTCCCTTCTGAGAAGGCATTATCAGCCAAGAACAGTGCTGAAGCAGATTGTCATCTTGAGTTTTTGATACTGATAATCAGGAAAAGCAGGAAACAAGGCTGAAAAGTGCCATTAACAATTAAGAAAGACCATTTCAGTAGGTAACAGACAACCAGACAATTGGGATGGAAGGAAATGTGTTGAAGGTTTGTAATATGTCACTCTCTGTGCCTCACATAGAGAGAACAATCTAAAAAGGTGGTAATGCTTCCATGAAATTCAGTAATGAGATCATTAATAGCCATTTGGGGATTTCAAGCACATTGAAGGAAACTGTCAGCATTGCTTTCTCCTCTTCCCCATCCCCAAAGAATGGAGTTAACTTATTTCAAAGACTTTTTAATGGGACACCCCTGGGTCATCCATTCATTTCAAAAGGTTTACTAGGATTTGCTATTTTGAAAACCTGGTAGAAAGTAACTTGCACAAAAGGACCCCAATATAACTAATAATACATCAATCAAAATCTAGAAACTACTTTAGTAAATGGTTTACCAACAGTGACATGTTCAAAACAAGTTCCCATGCCAGTTCAATTGCAGCTAAGATATTAGAAGATGTTTACACTGCTGCTGTCATAAATGATCCTGAAAGATATTTCAAGGAAAATGCCACTTCTTGGTGTGACTTGGTATACTTTGGGGGAGGAGGGATTGTGTAGCTTTCAATATAATGACGCGATTTGGACACCACAGTGGAGATAAAGAGCTGTGTATCTATCTATGATGGATTAATTTAAGTTTCTAATGGAAGAAATTTATGGCAAAAAATATTTTGGACGATGGTACTATTTCTGTTACACTATTATGCCCAAACCGTGGTTCACTTAAAGCAATCAAATCATTCTGAAGATACAATATAATTTAATTTGCATGTAATCAATAAGTCTCTGTCTGTTTCTCTCTGTCTCTCTCTGTCTCTGTCTCTGTCTCTGTCTCTCTCTGTCTCTCTCTGTCTCTGTCTCTCTCTGTCTCTGTCTCTCTCTCTCTCTCTCTCTCTCTCTCTCTCTCTCTCTCTCTATATATATATATATATATATATATATATATATGTATATATATATACTGTATGTGTGTGTGTGTGTGTGTGTCTGTGTGTGTCTGTGTGTGTCTCTCTGTGTGTGTCTATTTGTCTGTGTCTGTGTATTTGTCTGTGTGTATATTTGTGTGTCTGTGTATATGTATATGCATATAGATATATATGTATGTGTCTGTGTACACACACACACACACACATAAAATGTTGTTGTTATTATTAGCTGCGAAGTCATGTCCGACCCATCGTGACCCCATGGACAACATTCCTCCAGGCCTTCCTGTCCTCTACCATCTTCTGGAATCCATTTAGGCTCACGCCTACTGCTTCAGTGACTCCATCCAGCCCCCCCCCCCACTTTACTGAGTAGCCCTGAGCAAAAGCAGAATCACAGCATATATATTTTTGACCTACTCCACTGCAAAGATAAAACAAAGGAAAAAGGCAGACAGTATACAGTAGATTTCAACTTTGGGTTAAAATGTTTTAGAAAAATCCATCTGAGTGACCTTATGGCTATTTATCCCTTCCTACTAGATTAGCATGTAGCCATGCTATCACTGAGATATGGTCAGTGAATATTTGGGCTACTGCGTCGTAATTAACATAGGTTTGGTAGTGAATGCAGCTTACATATGTGTGTGGGGGAGGACCTTTTACCATTACAACACCATGCAGCCATTTGAAGTCTGTATATTAGTCAACTCATTTTCAGTTATTGCAAATATGGAATGTGTATATTGTACTAGTATTTTAGAAGTTACTATCACATTATCTCTTTAATCAGGAACAAGAAAAAAAAAGAAAAAAATGTTCTACAATTAATTAATACATACAAATAGATAAATAGGAACATGGTTCATGGTTTAGAATGGTGAAGGCAACTAACTGTTCTTCATTCCAGCAAAACATTGCTTAGGGTAATTAATAAGCCAGCATCTGCTTATCAGGGTCAGCATTAAGGAGATGCATAACATATTAAATGTTATAACTACAGCCAATAATATATTCAGATAATTTTTGAAACAGATGCATTTTTTGGCACTTCCTTGACTTAATTTCTTATAAAGGATAAACACAAAAGGTATACTGTAGTTGCTGGATCAGACCAGAACATCAGATTTATTTATTTTTTTAAAAGCAGGCATATATTGAGCTGACATAAGTGCAGAAGCAGATTTTTTTTAACAATTTGAAAAAGCCAGAGAATCCTATCAAATGAATTTGGAACTTTCAGAAAAAGATGGAGGAATCACAAGAAAGGCTGGAAAAGGAAAGATAAACAGGAGAAATCTTTATCCCTGCTTCTAAAATCTGCTGGATCAAAAGCCATCCCCAGCATAGATTCCAATTGTAGATGATTATAAATACAGATTAATTGCCTTTTTCTCCATAAAAAAATAATTCTGAAATGGAGCATTTGGAAATAGAGAACTATCTCATGGGATAGGGAATGGGTGGCATGAATATGTTCAATTCACTATTTCCAACAAGCAACTCCTTCTTACAGAGATTCAAATTATTACTGTGAACATCTTGTGTCTATTCCCCTTGGGCACTAAAAGGACTCTCAATGTATAGAATGGTTGCTGGCTCCCATTTTCTTTTTGTGAAGTATCTTTTAAATGGTTAAGGATGATTTCTTAGGCTGCCTTATTGCTTCATTAATCTACTTGCTAACCCTAAAAGCATTTCTGGCTGAACAGCAGGATAAAAATGCTTAAAGAAATCTTGTAAGTTTGGAATGTTTAAAGAGAAAAACTTGGGCACAATGTGAAACACAGAAATTGGGAGAAAAGTTTAAGTAACTTTGTCTTATATTGGTTAGTTCATCATCTTTCCCTCTCTGCTGATAATTTCCTACAGAAAAGGGATTGATGAGATACAGGCTTTGTTTTGGCTAATGTTTTTCTTAAGCTCCATGTAATTACTGAGCTGCTTGCTTAAGACATGACACATAAGAAGATTCCTCAGCTCTTCCTGTTGATCGCTTATACAGAAATAATAAGTTGCAGCATGATGGGGAAAAGGCAACCCATTTAGCAGTGCTTTTTTTGCAAAAGAAAAAGGTGCCGGAACTCACACACATCATACAACCCGCCTTGCCTACTCTACAAGGTTCCATCCAAAAAAGGTGCCGGAACTCCGTTCTGAGCGTTCTATAAGAAAAAAAGCCCTGCCATTTAGTATCTTGTACTTTGAGTTTGATTTACTACAATTCATTGCAATATCTGTATCCATTTTCACATACCATAAATGAATATTCTGCAAGTTAACAGTAGAACGATTGAGAATTTTTGATAGAAGAAAAATTGTTTCAGTAAAACTTAATTTTAAAAGGTGATAAAATGAAACATTCACTTACAGACAAATGCATTGATATCTTTCCATATTAACCTGAATAGATCTTGAGTGCAGTATTTCTTCCAATATGAAAAAAATACATGTTTTGTTTTCTTTTACAGTGAAAAAGGCAATTGAGCTGAAATCGAGGGGTGTCAAGTTGTTGCCCAACAAAGACAACAATCACAAGAATTCTGTTTGTAAGTTTATCATTTTTTCTTTAAAGAATTAAGTCCTAAATCCACAACACTTTAATAGAGGACCAGAGTTTTAAGGTAAAACATGCAAGATGGTTAAAGTATCAACTAAAAACACCATACATTAAACAAGATGCACAACAGCCACCATTAGATTTTTCTGTGTTTTGTTAATCTGCAAATTGTTGACCTGCTATGCTATGTTATGTTTTGTTACATAGACTCCCACAGAGGAACATTCACTAGGCATCATCCAGCTCTTTCTCTTGGTCAGTCCACATCTTATATGTGATCTTGCTTAGGGGGAATTGGGCTACAGGAATATATGCCACCAACAAGGAGTGAGGCAGTAACAACATGGAGCTATTAACCTGAAGAGCAACAGTTTAGGCCTATTGGCCCTCTGTTTCTTCCTCAGAGGAAAGGAATAATTGAATATTCAGTTTGCAAGAACCAGACTGAAATGGCTAGATAATCTCTTGAAGAGTAGGAATTTTCTCTCTCAGCTACATATAACAATGGATCTTGATTTGCTATGTGCCCAGAAAAGACATTTGCTACCCCTTCTCAAGAACAAAATGCCTTAGGATAATTCCAATGTTCTCTGCTGTATATTCTTAGGAAATTAAGACAATGGAAAGAGAACAGTGAATACAATTTTCACAGCAGCAATATTTCAAATATTTTAATGGTTGTCCTTCAGCATTTTAAACTGTGGGGCACTTAAGGCAAGGCTTTTATTGTGAACCTGCTTTGTCTTATTCTAAGAATGTTATGAATCACCTTAGTGTGTGTATGTCTTCATACATATAGTGCCAATGTTTCCACAACTAAAAAATGTTCAGTGAGACTTTCTTCTTGCGGAAAAAAAGTTCTTGTGGAAGAAAAAAAGATCTCACAAAGTTGCAAGGTCTGACTTCACTTTTTTTAGTCTCACAAACTCTGTTTCCTGCAGTGGGAGACAAATGCACCAGAGCTGGAAAGCAGGCTAGTGAAGAATTTTATTTTGCTTTCGGAAAGAGGGAGGAGCTGCTCAATGGTGCGCCAAGCCCTATAGCAGTGCCGGGAGGAGAAGCGGCAGGAAACAGGGCTGCCATTTTGAGAATGGAGAAGGGAGATGTGGGGTTATGCAGGGCGGCAAGCAAGTGCTCTTCTCTGCATCACTGCATAGAGCCGTTCCCCTCTCCATTCTTCATTCTCTCCAGTCACAGCGATGGAGGGCTGGCAGAGGGAAGCGACAGTCATGGTGAAAGCCACGGGAGAGTTGGTGGAGGAGAAGGAGGTGGTGGCTGCCACCAGGCAGGTGATCTGTGGGTTGGAGTGTGAAGAAAGCCCCTCCAGCAGTGCACAATAGCAGTGGAGCCTTTCTATGTCACTCGTCCCTGGCTCCAAAACGGTGGAGGGGGACCAGGTCTACCCTTCCCATCCTCCATATGGTAGCATGGCAGTCCAGCTCAGGAGGGGAGTGAAAGGAAGCAAGGAATGGGCTGGCTAGGGAGAACCCTGAAGGAAGTGTGTGGGGGGCATGTGGGGCAGCTCAACCCCATCCCCCACATGCCTTGCCTCATTGTAGCAGCAGCAGTACAATGTGCCGCATGTCCTCCTGTCCATTGTGGCAGCCAGGTGGGATGGAGTGGGCGGGATCCTAATTAGGGCTTATAGTTTGAGTAGGGCTTATATTAGACCCACCCTCACAAATCAGGGTAGGTCTTTTTTTCGGGGTAGACTTTTTTTCGGGGAAACACAGTACTAATGGAGTACACAGTGTCTTTTACCCACAGATGTTCAATTTTGGGAAATAGATTTAGTTGGTGGACAGCTAAAAAGAAAGTTAAGAAGTCTTTACTTGAGTCAAGTGATAATTCTGACACTGACTGATAAGCATCACTTATTCATACTTCCATAATTTTGGAAGAACAATCAGGGTTCTGTTCTGTTCCATTCCCATCTTTGACTGCACTAAAACTCTGCAAAACCAAATTAACAAAAGCATTGCTTTGTATTACTATTATAATTATAATTTCCAGAGACACCCATAGACACATAATCACATCTTTACTTTATTATTCAAACTTTTTTCTTCTGCTTTGCCTGGTTTTTGAAATGCCAGACCACCTTGTCCCAGTATTGCTAAGCGGGTACCTCAGAGAATTAGAGGTCACAGTGTATTTAAACAAATGTCTGCTTCATGTACCTCTGTTGACTATTGAGTGAGTTCCCAGGTCTGCATATTTAGCATAAATGAATGTGATCTTTCAATGTTTTATGTAAAGGGATATCTTTGGTGTGATCTTATTAACTAGAATTTGCCATACTTTAGAAATTATTGGCTTTGGATAAAGTACTCATGAAGGGTTGGGTTGTTTTTTTTTTACATTGCAGTTTTTGAAGGCAGCAAATTCTGCCTATGATGCAAATCTTTTAAAATGTAGCATTTAATTACAGAAAGTAAAAAAGCTGCATGTAGTCATCTCACAAACCACTGCTGATCAGACCATCCATTTGAATTATTAATGGAAATGGTCAGCTAATTAAGTTCAACTTTTCACTAATTCATTATCGTCGCCAGAGCTATAAATAATTCTTGCCAGAAATATTATAATATTACCTGCACTTAGACTTTATTGCAAAGTTTCTGTGGAGAGGTCTGGGTGTGGATGTGGATCGGGGAAATAAGGCAGTAAAAAATAATCTTCCTGGAAAAGGTTTCAGAAATTCATTAGGACAAGAAGGAAGAATTGGCATTCCATAAGGCACAGCCTTATATAGAACCAGTTTGATGCAGTGGTCAATGCATCAGGCTAGAAATCAGGAGAACATAAATTCATGAAACCAGCTGGGTGACCTTGGGCCAGTCACTTTATTTCAGCCCTTGGAAGCAGGAAGTGACAAACCACTTCTGAGAAGCCTTGCCCAAAAAACTGCAAGGACTTGTCCTAGCAGTCTCTGAAAAGTGAATGGAAATTTTAAAAAAGGCACAGCACTACCTTATTTGATAATATTGTTGCAGTTGTGTATAGTAGCTGGAAGTCTCTTGAACAGGGTATCTATGGCATTTTGCTATAATAATTGAATACTTTATTATACACATATTATTTATGTATGACGTATTGCTCTGTTCAGAAAGACTGGGACTTGCTAATGATTTTGTGGCAGATCACCTTGCTTTATTGCCAAATATGGACAGTTTTGTCTATGCACTCAGTTTCCTCCGTAATGAAAATGGGTGAAAATTAGTTCTCTGAACAAGACAAGGAAGGGATATCTAAAAGGAAAATATTCATTTGCTTGCCATGGCCTGCAGGCAGAAATGTTGAATATTCTGCAGCTAGTGCAGCTTCCTTACCTTTGTAGTGTTGATATCCCATTTAGTGTAGAGATGAAGAAAATTGAGTTATTCTTAAGGCAATGTTTTTTGCCATGTAGAGGCAAAGAACAAATGGCTTTACAGATTCAGTATTGATCTGCTGTAACACATTTAGATGAATTGATGGTACATGCTGTGTTACTCAGCAGCTGATACTCAAACAGCTAATTCTGGGCCATAATATCCCTGCTGATTCACTGCTGGATGTATTGGTAAAAGGTGGTAAAAAGTATGATTTATTTTAACTGTTTGAGGAAAATTATAACTAGCATAATCCATAGGGATAAACGCATTTTAAGATAAGCATTGTATACCATTGTGTAAATATCTGCCTGATTTATCACTGTGTTCTTAGTATTATATAACAGCTTTGAAAAATTAAAATTGTACATTTCATCAATTTCTCATCCTATCCCCAAAGTACAACAAAATATTTTTTAAACTTTTTCTACGTGCAAAATATGTGCATTTATTATATTGTGGTACATGAAGGCTGCAGTCTTCTGAATAGCTGTTTTGGGATATTGCAAATTCTTATGAAATGCATCTTTATTCATTTATCAATAGAAGTAAGATTACGTCACACTAATCTGGATATGCAGAGACTATTTTTATCCCTTTAGTGGTCACTTCCTGCTTTGATTGATATGGTGATTTATTTCTTCATCTAGAAGGGTGAATGTATCTTTCTTCAGATGTGGTTGAGAGATTCAACACAGGCCATGCTAGCTAGAACTACTCAGGGCAGCTTCTGTAATGTCACATGATTCCTTGTAGTACATTTCTTGAGGATTTTCATTAAAACTTCAAGCTTTCTCCACTCAGAGCTTTCAAAAAGTGAGTCAGGGGAACTCTCACATGGATTTCTTGCATTTTCATTGGATAGATTGAGTAGCCATATAAATTCAGTGAATAAGTGCATAATAAATAATGATGTTATTACTGGTGATGCAGTGGTTAGAATATAGTATTTGCAGGCTAATTCTGCCAACTGCCAACAGTTCAATTCTCACCAATTCAAGGTTGACTCAACCATCCATCCTTCTAAAGTCAGTAAAATGAGGACCCAGATTATACAGAGTGTTGTAAAGCACTGTGGAGCAGTATATAAGTCTAAGTGCTCTTGCTATGTTGATTCCTAATTTGAGGGGTCTCTGCAGTTATGTTTTCTGGGCTTTTGTATTCTCTTTCACAGAGGGAACCTTAATTTTGCTTTGCTTTGTTAGCTTTGACAATATATCAAGTGCACATAACACTTGCTTTCAAAGATAAGAAGGGTGCTAAAGATAGATAGTATTGTTGCTGAATGAGGAAAAACCTAAAATGATGCTTTGCTTAATTTTGTGATACTTTTGTTACCTTGGTGAAAGAATGGGAAAGGGGGAAAACGAGCAACTGAGAGTAATCACTAAAACATTACAAGAAGTAAAACCTAAGAAAACTTTGTCTTGACTTGGTAACTGGCACATCTAAATTTTGGATGGTTCCCCCTGTTTTCTCGGTTTTCCCATTCTCCTGAATACATATTTCCAGACAAAATTCATAAATAGGATTTCAAATAGAGCCTGGAATTGTTTGTCTAGTGACTGGTCTGTCTTTTATATAGTTCTTGATCATTGTAAATTATCCTAAGAACCTGAAAACTGCCCATAGAGAGATGGTTTAATATATCCAAGCACCAAGTCTAAATAATTATAGTAATATTTAATAGAATATTAAATAGAAGATATAAATCAGATGTTAATACTATGTTGACTGAAATATATTGAAAATAATCAGGATTTCTCCTTAGAACATAGTTCTTTGGCCCCAAAGAGGATCAGCATGATTTCAGACTGTGGCCTTTGACTTATAATGCATAATCCAGTTTTATAATTTATAGCTCAATTATACAATGGAGATTACTAAAAGAATAAAAATAATCAGAAAAAGGATGCAATAACAGTCAGAGAATTAGCTATACATGGCATTTATGAAATAACTTTTCCCCTAGTCATCCATCGGGTAATAATAATAATAATAATAATAATAATAATAATAATAATAATAATAATAATAATAATAAGAAGAAGAAGAAGAAGAAGAAGAAGAAGAAGAAGAAGAAGAAGAAGAAGAAGAAGAAGAAGAAGAAGAAGAAGAAGTTGAAAGGGACCTTGGAGGTCATCTAGTCCAACCCCCTGCTCAGGCAGGAAACCCTATACCATTTCAGGCAAATGGCTGTCCAGTCTCTTCTTAAAAACTTCCAGTGTTAGAGCATTCACCACTTTTGGAGGCAGGTTGTTCCACTGGTTAACTGTTCTAACTGTCAGGACGTTTCTCCTTAGTTCTAGGTTGCTTCTCTCCTTGACTAGTTTCCATCCGTTGCTTCTTGTCCTGCTTTCAGGTGCTTTGGAGAATAGCTTGACTCTCTCTTCTTTGTGGCAACCCCTGAGATATTGGAACACTGCTATCATGTCACCCCTCACCCTTCTCTTCCTTAAACTACACATACCCAATTCCAGCAACCGTTCCCTATATGTTTTAGCCTCCAGTCCCCCAATCATCTTTGTTGCTCTTCTCTGTACCCTTTCTAGAGTCTTGACATCTTTTTTACATCGTGGTGACCAAAACTGGATGCAGTATTCCAGGCGTGGCCTTACCAAAGCATTGTAAAGTGGTATTAGTACTTCACTTGGTCTTGATTCTATCCCTCTGTTAGTGCAGCCTAGCACTGTGTTGGCTTTTTTGGCAGCTGCAGCACACTGCTGGCTCATATTGAAGTGACTGTCTACTAGGACTCCGAGATCCCTCTCACAGTTACTACTATTGAGCAAGGTACCACCTATACTATACCTGTGCATTTCATTTTTCCTGCCTAAATGTAGAACCTTACTTTTTCCACCATTGAATTTCATTTTGTTAGATAGCACCCAGTGTTCGAGTCTGTCCAGATCCTCCTGTATCTTAAGCCTATCTTCTGGAGTATTGGCTATTCCTGCCAGCTTGGTGTCATCTGCAAATTTGATGAGTTCCCCATCTATCCCCTCATCCAAATCATTGATGAAGGTGTTGAAGAGCACTGGGCCCAGAACATAGCCCTGGGGCACCCCACTACACACTTCCTTCCATGTGCAGTTCCATTGAGGACCACACGCTGAGTACGGCCTGTCAGCCAGCTACGAATCCATCTGGTGGTGATGCTATCTAACCCACATTTTTCTATCTTATCAAGTAGTATGTTGTGATCTACTTTATCAAATGCCTTACTGAAGTCCAAGTAAATTATATCTACAGCATGCCTCTGGTCCACTAATTTTGTCACTTGGTCAAAGAATGTAATAAGATTTGTCTGGCATGATCTGTTTCTGACAAACCCATGTTGACTTTTAGTGATGACTTTGTTTGTATCAAGGTGTTTGCTGATTTGTTGTTTGATTATCTTTTCCAGAATCTTCCCAGGTATTGAGGTCAGGCTGATAGGTCTGTAGTTTCCAGGATCTTTTTTGAAGATGGGAACCATATCAGCTCTCTTCCAGTCCTCTGGTAGTTCTCCAGTGCTCCAGGATCTTTGAAAAATATAGTTCAGTGGTTCTGAGATCACGTCTGCCAGTTCCTTGAGAACCTTGGGGTGTAATCCATCTGGTCCTGGTGAATTGAACTCGTCTAGGCTGGACAGGTGTTCACTTACCATTTTTCTGCCTATCTTAACTTGCGTTTCTATTCTGTTTTTTATGGCACTGGTTTTGGTAGGTTGGACTGTTTTTTCCCTTTGTGTAAAGACAGATGCAAAAAATGAGTTAAATAGTTCTGCTTTCTCCCTGTTGCTTGTCACCTTCTTGCCACTTTCCCCCACTAATGGACCAATCATTTCCTTAACTTTTTTCTTGTTTCTTATATGTTTCTTGTTTCTTATATCCATTTTCAGAGGATGCCGGGGAAAAGGTTTTGTGGATGAAAATGAGGTTCATGGAATGAACTTTTGATATAAAACATTTATATTGCCTCGTGTCTTGTAACCAGCTCTGGATGGCTTCCAATCAAAAGTAAAACAACATAAAAACCTAATAAAACTATAAAACTAACTCACATTAAAAACAACAAAAACCTGGTTTTAAGTCATATACAGATAGTCTTCAACTTACAACAATTTGTTTAATGACCATTCAAAGTTACAACAGCACTGAAAAAGTGAGTTAGGACCATTTATCATACGATTGTTACACCATCCTCAGGGTCATGTGTTCAAAATTCAGATGCTTGGCAACTGACTTATATCTATGATGTGTCCCCGGGTCATGTAATCACCTTCTGCAGCCTTCTGACAAGTAAAGTCAGTGGGGAAACCAGATTCATTTGACAACTGGGTTACTAACTTAACAACTGTAGTGATTGACTTAACAGATGTGGCAAGAAAGGTCATAAAATGGGCCCCAAACTCACTTAACAAATATCTCCCTTAGCAACAGAAAATTTAGGCACAATTGTGATCTTAAGTCGAGGACTATCCATAGACTCTTATCCTATCACTTAGAGGGAAAGCCAAGTCTTCCACTTACACTGCAAGTTGTTTTCCTCGCTCTGGAATATGTATGTTGTCTTCATCTGGGGATTTGAGCACAAATCATTTCCTAGCATAATAACAATGACAATTAAAAGTCTATTTCAACAGACGTCTTAATTCTTCTTAATGCCCACCTGCCTAGAGATGGCAGATTCACTTCTGTCCCTTTTTGCAACATGAATCTACAATTCCATCTCTTTTGCTGATATGAGAAGCGTCCTACACACCTTGCATAATGTAATTATTTATATACTTTGAAAACTCCTTTCAAATAGAATGCTCATATATTTGGCAAAGAAAGTCAGGAAAGACAGGAATGGCCAATTGAAGAGGTAAAATACCCAGGAGTTGTTTTTCAATGTATCGTTGCACAGGAAGCACACATTTCATCTCCCTATTAAACTGAGGCTAATGTGAGCTCTAAAACCTGGGTTTCTGTTAAGGATAAGAATTGCTGTGCTCTCCCTTTGTCCTCTCTCATTGGTGCTTGGGTCATCTCTCATTTTCTTCTGAACAATTTTCGCTAAACTTCCTTTTTCTGCTTCTTTGTTGTAGTACTGGTAAATAACTTTAGGAGTTTGCTTAAGTGCTTGTATCTTAGAATTCAACTTGATGCCAGTTAGTTTTCCTAACTCTTAATGATAGAGTGAAATCTCAGATGCATATGTGACTGTTGCCTGACTATTACCCAGCATGGATGGTGGCGATGATTTATTTAAAATTGTTTTTTTTTATTGAAAAGTTTTAACATACAGTTTATCTTTAACAATCCCCCCTCCCCCTCCCCTCTCCCTCCCCCCTCCCTCTCCCCCCTCCCCCCCTCCCCCCCAACTTCCCAGAGCTAAATACAAGGTATTTATATAAAAAAACAATCATAAACAACCATATACTAAAAACCATAAGCTCTAAAATCCATCACTCTCTAGCTTATATAGGATAAAACAAACCTTAGTAATATTAAGTATATATAGAAAAGCTAAAATAGAAAAAGAAAAAAAAGAAAGAAGACTTATTCAAATGCTACATGAAACTTCTTGACCCTATACTTGTTCTGGATAAACTCAATCCATTTTCTCCATTCCATGATATAACGTTCTTGCGAGTGATCTTTCAAATAAGCCGAAATCTTTGCCATCTCTGCCAGGTCGGAGACCTTTAAAGTCCACTCTTCTATGGTCGGCAGTTCCTCTTTCTTCCAATACTGACCTATCAAAAGTCTTGCTGCCGTAATTAAGTTTAGCATCAATTTAGTGTCCACAACCGTAGCGTCCGTAATTATTCCCAACAAGAAAAGTTGCGGACAAAACTTTATCCTTTGCTTGAAGATCTTCTGCATATTCAACCAAATTTTTATCCAGAAGGCCTTAAGCTTTTTACAAGTCCACCATACATGAAAATATGTTGCATCTTCATCACCACATCTCCAGCATTTTGGCTGATAATTCGGATACATACTTGCAAGCTTTTTAGGATCTAGATGCCATCTATAAAACATTTTATAAAAGTTCTCTCTTAAATTTTGAGCTTGTGTAAATTTTACGTTCCTCACCCAAATCTTTTCCCACGTGTCCATTGTGATAACTTCCTGGATATTTTGGGCCCATTTTATCATACAATCCTTAACAAGTTCTGTTTCTGAATCAATCTCTATCAATGCAAGATATATCCGTTTAATATGTGCTGGTCCCTGATTTCTAATTTGCTTCATCAGATTTTCATCAGTCATTGTGAAACCATTTTTCTGATCTTCTTTCCACCTGGCCCGTAGCTGAGTATATTGAAACCAATTTTGAACAATCTTCTCGTCTCGCAAGAGACTATATGTCTTCAAACACCAAACATTCCTTTCCAAACTTAGAATCTCCTTGTACGTAGTCACATCATGTTTGAAACCAGCATGTATATTTTCTATTGCGTGTTTTGGAATTGCCCACAATGGTATCTTACAATCTAACTTATGTCTATACTTCTTCCAAACTCTCAGCAATGCCTGTCTTAAAATATGCACTCTAAACACATTATCTACCTTCTTATCATACAACAAATATGCATGCCAGCCAAACAGCAAGTCGTAGCCCTCAAGATTTAATAATCTCTCTTGTGTCAAATTAATCCAATCACTTATACCTGCTAACGCAGCAGCTTCATAATATAATTTAAAATTAGGCATTTTAAGACCACCTCTTTCACGAGTATCCTGCATAATCTTAAGTTTAACTCGTGGCCTTTTCCCTGCCCAAACAAATTTGTTGATACCTCTCTGCCATTCCTCCAAATTAGAATCTTTCTTAAGAGCCGGTATCATTTGAAATAAAAATAAAAATTTAGGCAGGACATTCATTTTTACTGCTGTGATTCGCCCCAACAAAGACAATTGCAGTTTTTCCCAACTCTCCATTTCTTTTTGTATTTTTCCCCATAATTTTTCATAATTATTTTTATATAATTTTGTATTAGAGGGCGACAAAAACACCCCCAAATATTTAACCCTTTTAACAATCTCAAATCCAGTTAACCCTTCTAAAAGGGCCTTTTGCGATGCTGTCATGTTTTTAGCCAAAATTTTAGTTTTCTGTGCATTAACTTTAAATCCAGAAACCTTCCCATATTGCATTATTATCTCCATCAGGTCCACAACAGAACTCTCCGGCTGGGTCACTGTAACAACCAGATCGTCTGCGAACGCTCTCAATCTATAATCCTGATCTCTAATCTGTATACCCTTAATTCTTTCCGAATTTCGTATTTTTACCAATAATATCTCCAATGTTAACACAAATAACAAGGGCGATAACGGACACCCTTGCCTTGTGCCCTTCTCAATATTACATACTTCTGTCAGGCTATTGTTGACTATTATTCGGGCTGTTTGTTTTTGATATAAAGCCCTGATTGGTTGCAAAAATTTATCCCCAAAATTCATAAATTCATTTTGTCTAAAACTTTCATCAAAAATTGCCAATTCAATTGATCAAAAGCTTTTTCAGCGTCTAAAAAAATTAGCGCCGCAGGGATCTGGTTGTTCCTTTCCAAAAATTCCAACACATCTACTATATGCCTCACATTATTTTTCATTTGCCTACCACTAATAAACCCAGTTTGATCCCCATGAATCACCCGTTGCAGAACCCTCATCAATCTATTAGCCAGCACCTTAGCAAATATCTTATAGTCTGTATTTAATAATGATATCGGTCTATAGTTTTTAACTTGAGTAACATCTTGGTCTTCCTTCGGAATCAAAGAGATAAAAGCAGATCTCCAAGATGGAGGCACCTTTCCCCCTCTCTGGATTGTCTGGAACAATTCCTTTAACGGTTTAACCATCTCTAATTGTAAATTTTTGTAGTAGGCCTATTTAAAATTGTTATAGCTGCACATGCTGGAAGACTCTATGAATCGAATCCAGAAACAATAACAGCAGTTTAAAACATATAGCTACACAGATAACCTAAAGTAAAACAATCCTTATAATTACTGAGATGTAAAGATTACTTGGATCATTTGCACTAATCTGAAATTAGTGAGCATCCATTTCCAGCATTGTATTTACTGAATGCCTATCAACCTCCCATTTAATGTGCATGTCAGCAATTACAGCATTAATAGCTGTATATAGATTTGACTCCTAAGTCTACTGGGTGGTGTCCTGAGTATCTGCTGGATGGCATCCTGGGTAGTTTGATTTTCTCCAGCAGATTTCTGTAATGTGGTCATTTCCCACAAAAGTCTCAATTTTAAAGGGGCTTCTTTCTGTAAAAGTGTATCCCTACAGCAGAAGCACGCCTTATTTTACTCCGTGTGATATGTTCTACCCCTATGGGCAGCACAGCTGCCTGTAGTATTCTGGATCCAGGCGTCCTTGCCCTAGAAAGAAATTCTTACCTTATATCCATCTGCTTGCTCATTAGGTTTCTTCAAATATTGGGAATGTTGGCTGGTCAGCTCCATCACGCAGACTGAAAAATTACAGGCCTTCTCCCCCCACCCCCCTTCTATTACTTAGCAAGGTAATATGCCTCATGGAGCTACAAATAAATATCTCACAAACCTTCATCCAAGAAAAGCCAAATGCCAAGAGACAGATAACCTTTTAAAGTCAAAAATGCATTCTATAAGTTCCTGTCCCATTTTGTAGTTTCTGCCAGAAAATATAAAGCATTCAGCAATAATAATAGGCTGGGATTTGTAGTTGGTGCAGTTGGGCTGCTGTAAGTCTGCGATGTGAGCTCTGTGAGCTTCACAGGAACACAGAATTTTCAGGGGATTATATGACCTTTTCAGGTAAAATGGTAAGAATACGGCCATCCTCTTTTCTTGAGGAATAATATTTGCAGCAAGCCACCTCTCAAGCCTATCTCTTTTAAAAGTTAGCTCCCCTGCTGGTTCAGAAAATAGTTGCTCTTGTACCCATTACTCACTGCGGTGCAGATAATGTGCACAGATAACTTTCCACCAAAACACTTTGACCTGCATTAAGCTGAGGGACAGAAATTCTTCCTTTGTCATCAATGTAATAATTTTAGGATTCTGTTAAAGTGATCCCAAGTAAGAGGCATTTCTCGGTCAGCAGGGGAAAAAAAACTGTGACGAGAAGGGTGAGGGGTGACATGATAGCAGTGTTCCAATATCTCAGGGGCTGCCACAAAGAAGAGGGAGTCAAGCTATTCTCCAAAGCACCTGAAAACAGGACAAGAAGCAATGGATGGAAACTAGTCAAGGAGAGAAGCAACCTAGAACTAAGGAGAAACTTCCTGACAGTTAGAACAATTAACCAGTGGAACAACCTGCCTCCAGAAGTGGTGAATGCTCCAACACTGGAAATTTTTAAGAAGAGACTGGAGAGCCATTTGCCTGAAATGGTATAGGGTTTCCTGCCTGAGCGGGGGGTTGGACTAGATGACCTCCAAGGTCCCTTCCAACTACTTCTTCTTCTTCTTCTTCTTCTTCTTCTTCTTCTTCTTCTTCTTCTTCTTCTTCTTCTTCTTCTTCTTCTTCTTCTTCTTATTATTATTATTATTATTATTATTATTATTATTATTATTATTATTATTATTATTATTATCATTATTATTATCATTATTATTATTATTATTATTATTATTATTATTATTATTATTATTATTATTATTATTATTATTATTATTATGAACTGCTACACAGCCTAAGTAACATATCCTTTTGCCATATTTCTTGATGCATCAAACTCTAAATCTTTAATTATTCCCATACCCGAATTGCAACAGTGCTGCACAACCGTGAAATACTAAGCAGGCAACCTAACAATTGAAGTCGGAGAGGGGAACACCTGCATTTATTTATTTATCTCTCAACACAGTCAGTTTGACTCTTTCTAGCTTACATGATATAATAACATTTCAGAGCATCTGCTATTTGCCTGAGAAATAAAAGCAATTCAAAGTGAAGCAAACCCTGTAATTCTAACAAACAAGCTAAAAACAAAACAACAACAACAAAAGAGATGGTGCAATCTTAATTAGAATGGCTCAGCCTTCCTCAGCTTCTCAAAAAGGAGCAGGCAGTCTACTGTAAGAACATTCTACCAAAAAGCAGCGCCTCCTGGCTTCAGCCTCTTGTATTTCCTGAAAGTAGAGAACTAGAAGCCAAGGGGGAGGAATAAAAAAACAGCCCCAAAGTTTGTTTGTTTGCTTGTATGGCTTCCTCATTCCCACTCCAAGCTTTTTAACTAATGTTCCAGTGATTGCTTAGGAGACTTGAAAGGACAGGTAGGGATTAGCATGGAGAAAAAAATCTATCTATGTAGTCATTGGCAGTTCTGGAGGATATCTTTAAATCTGGCTAGGTGAGAGTACTACCGAAGAAACTCTGCCTAAATAATGATAATGATAATGATAATGATAATGATAATGATAATGATAATGATAATGATAATGATAATGATAATGATAATGATAATGATAATGATAATAATAATAATAATAATAATAATGATGATGATGATGATGATGATGATGATGATGATGTCGGAAGGGACCTTGGAGGTCATCTAGTCCAACCCCCTGCTCAGGTAGGAAACCCTATGCCATTTTGGACAAATGGCTGTCCAGTCTCTTCTTAAAAACTTCCAGGGTTGGAGCATTCACTGGAAGTTTTTAAGAAGAGACTGGACAGCCATTTGTCCAAAATGGTATAGGGTTTCCTGCCTATATACTTGGATTATATTGTTTCTCTACTGTAACGGACACCAAGAAAGTTATCAAAAGGTACGTTTGGGATCTTGATTTTCCAAAAGTTTTGATTACCACTCTTGAAATGCTTTCCTTCCCAAAATCTTTATTTTATTGACAAAGTATTTGAATATTTTCTTTTTGTTGTGAATGAATGTGATAAATAAATTACCGCCATTTCTTCAGTGATTGTGGTGAATTATATTAATATATTAATATATATTATATATTAATATATATTATATATATAATATAGTATATTAATCTCTACAAATTACATAGCTTTCAAAGGGAAAGCTTTTTATTTCTACCCCAAACCACCCCAGTGATGCCCTCTCCATGATGTCCCGTTGCCTGGAGGCAGTCTGGGTCTGGATGGGGAGGAACAGGCTTCGGCTCAACCCTGACAAGACTGAGTGGCTGTGTGTGCCAGCGTCTCGGGAAATTCAGAATATTCCATCGTTAATTATGGGGGGCGAGATATTACCCCCCGTAGATAGGGCTCGTAACTTGGGTGTCCTCCTAGATTCACAACTCTCCTTGGATGATCATATAGGAGCTGTGACTAGGGGGGCCTTCGCCCAGGTTCGCCTGGTGCATCAGTTGCGGCCCTATCTAGACCAGGATGCCTTGCGCACAGTCACTCATGCACTCGTGACCTCCCGTTTGGACTACTGCAATGCTCTCTACATGGGGCTGCCCTTGAGGACTACTCGGAGGCTCCAGCTGGTGCAGAATGCAGCTGCGAGAGTGGTGGTGGGGGCTTCCCGATACTCCCATGTAACACCTCTACTCCGTGAGCTGCATTGGCTTCTGGTTGTCCTCCGGTTAAGATTCAAGGTGCTGGTTACGACCTATAAAGCCCTAAATGGCATGGGTCCGGGTTACTTACGGGAGCACCAGCTGCCGGCATCAACTTCCCTTCGTCCAGTGCGCTCCCACAGAGAGGGCCTCCTTAGGGTGCCGTCGGTCAAAGAGTGTCGACTGGCGGCCCCCAGGGGGAGGGCGTTCTCTGTGGGCGCGCCAGACCTTTGGAACCGTTTACTGGTGGAGCTCCGGACAGCTCCCGACCTTCGTTACTTCCGATGTGACCTAAAAACATATTTATTTGAACAAGCCGGCCTGGTCTGATGGGTTTAAGGGTATTTTAACATTTTGTATTAATCTATTGAATTGGGCTGTTGTATTTAATATTTCTTTTAATTTTTATATATTGTATTTTATTGTTTTGCCCTGTACACTGCCCTGAGTCCTTCAGGAGAAGGGCGGTATAAAAATTAAATTATTATTATTATTATTATTATTATTATTATTATTATTATTATTATTATTATTATTATTATTATTATTATTATTATTATTTTCAAATCTAATCATATACCTGCCTTTAATTCTCAAAAGCAAAGGTTCACTACATGTTTTAGTGTGATTTGATCATATCATTGTATAAACAGTAGGTTCATTATTGGCATTAGGATTTTATGAAAGAGCTGGCAAATGTTAACCATTGTACCATATCTTTCAGAAATCCTGGAGCACTGGGGAAGTACCTGAGGATTGGAAAAGAGCTGATGTGCTTCCCATCTTCAAAAAAAGGGGGGGGAAAGAGCCCCAGGAAACTACAGACCAATTAGTTTAACATCAATACCTGGGAAGTTCCTAGAAAAGATAATAAAAAAACAGATCTGCAAACAACTAGAAGCAAACAAAGTTATAACTAGTAGCCAGCACCGGTTTGCCAAACCAAACTTATTTCATTCTTCGACAAAGTGACTAAACTGATAGACCAGTGAAATACTGTGGGTGTAGTAGTTATGTATTGGGCTCAAGTGTAACACCACGTGGTTAGCTGGAGCAGCTAACGGCTCTCCAGCAACCCAGACTCCAGGTCTCCAGTGCTGCTATTGGCTGCCCCTAGGCGGCAATGGGTTACTTTAAATCTATTGGCTACCGCCTAGGGGCCAGGCTATAAATTGCTGCAAGCTGCAGCCCAATCCTCAGTTCAGATCCTACAAGCAATAAACCATGAGCTTTGTTGAACTCACTTGCCTCTTCTTTTCTGCACGAAGAACTCACAACATAACACTGGCGACGAAGGTGGGATCCTGCTTCTCATGCCTGGAGGGAAAAGGCATTTCCCCCCACCCTTTGGTTGGCTAGCAAGCCACGCTAGCGACCTCGTGCTCAGTGGATTCAGTCCTTGGGCCTCAGAGAAGCAGGATCGGAAACCACAGGAACCAGCTGAAGACACCATGCCAAAGGTCGGAAGACTTCACGAATTCGATGTCAAGCATCCGGAGGGATGGCCTTCCTACTTGTCCCAGGTAGAGAGCTACCTCCGGGCAAACCAAGTTGCAGAAGATGGGCTAAAGGCCGCCACGCTGCTCTGCGTGTGCGGCTCGACCACATTCAACCTGGCCGAAAATCTCTTCGCACCGACGCCAATAGAGTCAGTTTCCTACACTGACCTCAAGAAGAAGCTGGCAGAGGATTTCCAGTAATTGCTTGGTGTTTCAAGTTTGAACAGCGACTGCAGCAGCCTGGTGAAACAGCCTCAGAATACATCATGGCCTTGAGGCAGGCCGCACGCCTATGTAAATTTTCTGATGTGGAGAAGTGACTGCGAGACCAGTTCATCTGTGGCCTTCGGAATCAAACGCTCCAGCAAAGACCTTTTGCCAGACCGAATTTAACCTTCATTGAAGCTCAAGACGAAGTAATGACAGATGAAGCTGCTGGGGGTACAGTCCAAACAGTCCAGCCAGTAACAAAACACGAAGAAACAGTCCACCACGAGGATGCCAAACGCTTAGAGGAATTTTTGGAGGAAGAAGATCCTGAAGTCAACAAGCTTCACAAGCAACCTGACGCACAGCACTGCAGTAGCAAACAGCAAGAGAACACTTACAAGGCAGTTCTCTTACCTAGATGTAAGGGCTGCAGCGGCAACCATCAACGCATTGATTGCAGATTCCGGTCAGCCACGTGCAGGGCCTGTGGCAAAAAAGGCCACATCACAATGGTTTTCAGAGCTTGCCAGAGGGACCGGCCACCCAAACACCAGTTGGAAGATCCGACCAGGAGAGGTACTGGGGCCCAGGGTCCATTTAGTGTGGGGTTTTGTAGAAGCCGTAGAAGTTTATGCTGCACCGGGGCCTGACGCCCCCTCAAACCTAAGCTCAAACTGCAGGTGGAGCTACAAGGAGTCCCTTGTAAAATGGAGTTGGACTCTGGCTCTGCTGTCTCCATTATCTCCCAGGACACCTTCAATTTCGTGTGCAGTCGCAGTAGGCAATGGGCCAAGCTAAGCCCCTCCGACATAATTTTAACTGACTTTCAAAACGCTCAAGTCAAAGTTCAGGGAGAAGCCACCTTGGCTGTAAAATTTAAGGGGTTTTATGGGTACCTGGATGTCATAGTAGTAGGGGGCCAGATAACGAGTCTCATAGGACTCGATTGGTTTGATGCTTTAGGCATTCAAATAACTGGTATTAACCAGACACAAGCTGCGAACCTCTCTTCAGTTTGCGAGGATTTTGCAGACATTTTTGATTCAGCCCTAGGAACATACACAGGCCTGCCTATCTCATTCAAGCTAGATCCGAACGTAGTTCCCATTAGGATTAAACCTAGAAGAGTTCCCTTTGCCCTAAAGCATAAAATTGACTCAGAATTAAGACAAGCTTGTAGAACAGGGCGTTTTACAACCAGTTGATAGTGGGGAGTGGGAAACTCCTATAGTCACACCACTTAAGGCCAACAGAGAAATTAGGATATGTGCAGACTATAAATGTACACTGAACAAAGCCCTGAAGCTACATGCTTACCCTGTCCCAGTGGTGAACCACATTTTAGCCTCTTTGCAAGGTGGAACCATTTTCACTAAATTAGATTTAGCACAGGCCTATCAGCAACTGCCAGTTGGTGAGGCCACAGTCGCGGCTAAGATGATTTTGACTCACCAGGGGGCCTTCAAATAAAGCATTTACAATTTGGAGTTAGCGTTGCCCAGGCATTTTTCAGGGAATCATGGAAGGCATTCAGGGTGTTTGCTCTTTTTTTGATGATGTACTTATTGCTGGGGAATCCACAGAAGTGTTAGCCAGCAGGCTCAGGGCTGTCTTACAGAGGCTTCGAGAAGCAGGCCTCAAATTAAAGAAGAGTAAATGTAGTATTGGGGTTCCTTCAACAGAATTTCTTAGATTTCGAATTGATGCAAATAGTATTCACCCTGCTGAATCCAAAGTGAAGGTCATTAAATTGGCTCCTAGCCTTAAAATCAAGGGAGAGCTACAGGCATTCTTGGGCCTCCTCAGTTTCTACCCTGCTTTCCTGCCTAACAAAGCTGCATTGGCAGAGCTTCTTCACAGGCTCTTAGATAAAAAAAGCTCCATGGAAATGGACTAGCACTCATGAGAAAAGCTTCCAGGACTTAAAGGCACTGTTGCCAGTCAAATCCACTGTAACTCATTTTAAGGAGTCTAAACCAGTCTGTTTAGCATGTGATGCATCTCCTTATGGGGTGGGGGCAGTCTTGAGTCATTTAGAAAAGAATAGAACACAACTCCCTATTGCATTTTATTCAAGGACACTGTCCTCTGTTGAGCATAACTACGCTCAAATTGACAAAGAGGCCCTAGCCATTGTAGCTGGAATAAAAAAAAATCCATGTCTATTTATATGGCAGAGACGTCACGGTCTTTACAGATCACAAACCACTATTGGGACTTTTCACAACAGACAAACAAACCCCCCACAAACTCTCCCTAAGAAAGTTGAGATGGTCTATTTTCTTATCTGCATACACATTTAAATTGATTCACAAACCTGGTAAAGAAATGGGCCATGCTGATGGCCTCAGCAGACTCCCACTGCCACTAATGGAACCAGACCTGGCCCTTGCGGCCAGAATTCTTTGTCTGCTTTATGAAACCTGCCAGAATTTCCCCTCCATGCTGGGGACATAGCTGCAGAAACAGCTACAGATACAACACTTAGTAGAGTGCTTTCATGGGTGCACACAGGGTGGTTAGATAAAAGCCCAGGCTCTGAGTTTCAGAGTTATTTTGTTAGAAGACATGAGCTATCAGCTCACAAGGGGTGCATCCTATGGGGAAACAGAGTCATAATCCCCTCTTCACTGAGAGACAGGGTTTTACAGTCATTACATGAGGGCCATCCAGGCATTGTCAGAATGAAAGCTTTAGCAAGAAGCTACCTTTGGTGGCCTGGCCTTGACAAGGACATTGAGGCACAGGTACATGGTTGTTATACATGCTAGCAATCTAGGCCTGAGATGCCACATGCCCCAGTTCACAGGTGGGAGGAAACACACACTCCCTGGTTTAGAATTTGCATAGACTATGCTGGGCCCTTTCAGGGACAGCTCTTCCTCATAGTGGTGGACAACCACTCTAAATGACTGGAAGTAATTCCAGTTGCAAACATGACTACTGCTAGGACCATCCAGGTGCTGAGAAAACTCTTGAGAAAACACATGGGTTGCCAGATGTCTTAGTTTCAGACAATGGGGCCCAATTCACTGCTGCTGAATTTCAGGCCTTCCTAAGAGCAAATCTTATCAGACATGCAATGTCTGCCCCTTTTCACCCGTCTTCTAATGGTCAAGCTGAACGAATGGTGAGGACCATGAAGGAATCACTCAAATGCATTGTAACAGGTGACTGGCATCACAGACTGGCAGATTTTTTACTCTGCCAACAGTCTACGCCCTGCACTGCTACAGGCAAAAGTCCTGCAGAACTTCGTTGGGGGAGGCGACTGATCACTAAACTGGACAGGTTGCATCCAGATAGAGTGGCAGCAGAAGCCTCTCGACCAAAACCCCCAAGGGGGCTACAAGGGGGCGATTGGGTATGGGCCAGAAACTATGGACATGGGAATCTGTGGGTTCCTAGTAAAAATACCAAATCATCTGGTCCCCTTTCTTATGAAGTTGGGCTGGAGGGAGGGCGAGTTGTCAGACGCCACATTGATCAACTCAGAAAATGGTTTCCAGAACAGCCACTAAGCGAGGACTGCATCATAAGTCCCTCCCAAAGTCCCCAAGCTGGCAGCCAAGCCAGCCCATACATGGACTCTCAAGACTCTTCCTTCTTAAACAATGAGGAACTGGGCATAGAGATGGGGAGTCCAGAGGTGTAACTTGGATCCCCTGACGGAGCAAGCCAACCAGACTTTAACAACTGCTGTGCCAACTCTGCTGATCAGTCTGACTCGGGGGGGGGGGGCAACCTGGAGAGGCCAGCCAGAGAGCATCTAATTCCTTTGACTCAAGTGTATCAAAAGACAGTGGGTTACCTGGCCCGATGGGTAAGTTGGTAGACTACAAAGTGACTGGAACCCCGAGACGTTCCACAAGGGCACACAAGCCTTCTTCTTATCTAGCTGATTATGTTGTAAAATAAAGGAACTATAATGTTGTAACTTGTCACTGTACTTAAACAATAGTGGAGCTATGATGTTAACTGTATTGTGTACTATAATGGAAGATTATTCATTCTGGCTATCTGATGCTATAATGTTAACTGTATTTCACAAATAGTTTATATGATGTTAAGTCTTGTAACTTGTTTGTTTACTAATTATTGCTATGATGTTGTCTGATCTAAGAGGGGAGGGGTGTTATGTATTGGGTTCAAGTGTAACACCATGTGGTTAGCTGGAGCAGCTAACGGCTCTCCAGCAACCCAGATTCCAGGTCTCCAGTGCTGCTATTGGCTGCCCCTAGGTGGCAATGGGTTACTTTAAATCTATTGGCTGCTGCCTAGGGGCCAGGCTATAAATTGCTGCAAGCTGCAGCCCAATCCTCAGTTCAGATCCTGCAAGCAATAAACTATGACCTTTGTTGAACTCACTGGCCTCCTCTTCTTTCTTGCGCAAAGAACTCACAACATAACAGTAATATACTTAGATTTCAGTAAGCCATTTGATAAAGTAGACCACAACCTACTCCTTGGTAAACTAGAAAAATATGTAATAGACAACATCACCACCACTTCGATTTATAGCTGGTTGACAAACCATAATCAATGAGCATCCACATGTAGAGAAGTAAGCAGTGGGGTACCATAAGGTTCCATCTTAGGCCCAGTACTCTTCAATATCTTCATCAATGACTTAGATGAGGGAATTGAAGGAGAACTCATTAAATTTGCAGTGCAGATGACACCAAACTGGCAGAAGTATCCAACATCCCAGAAGACAAACTCAGGATCCAAAAAGTTCTTGACAAACTTGAACAATGGGCCCTATCCAACAAAATGAATTTCAATGTGGAAAAAAGCCAAGTTTTATATTTAGGCAGGAAAAATCAAAGGTACAAGTACAGATTGGGCAAGACCTGGCTTAAAAACAGTAACTGTGAGAGGGACCTTGGAGTCCTAGTGGACGATCACTTAACCATGAGACAGCAGTGTTCAGTAGCAGCCAAAAAACCTAATACAATCTTGGGTTGTATAAACAGAGGCATAGAATCAAGATTGCTTGAGGTATTAGTACCGCTTTATAAAATCCTAGTAAGATCACACCTGGAATACTGCAGCCAGTTTTGTTCACCATATCACAAAAAAGATCTTGAGAGTTTGGAAAAAAATCAGAGAAGAGCAACTAAGATGATCAAAGGCCTGGAGACTAAAACATACGAAGAATGGCTGCAGGACTTGGGTTTGGCTAGTCTAAAGAAAAGAAGAAATAGGGGAGATTTGATAGCAGTATTCCAGTATTTGAGGGGCTGCCACAAAGAAGAGGGGGTCACGTTATTCACCAAAGCACCAGAGGGCAGGACAAGAAACAAGGTTGGAAACTAATCAAAGAGAGAAGAAACCTGGAATTAAGGAGAAACTTCCTGCAGTGAGAACAATTAACCAGCTTGCCCCCAGAAATCGTGGGCACTCCATCAATGGAGATTTTTTTTTAAAAAAAGGCTAGACAGTCATTTGTTTGAGATGGTATAGATTCTCCTGCTTGAGCAGGGGGCTGGACTAGAAGACCTCAAAGGTCCCTTTCAGCTCTATTCTATTGTATCCCCCAAAAGAAGAAGTATTTTTATCTTAAAAGTTAAATATAAGTGGTAAATTGGTTGCAAAGAATGTTATTAACTGAAAAAGTGTTATTCATTGCCACTATTAATATAGTACTGAAAAATTAATGTGCTCCTGCAAGCTCATTCTTGCTTTAGTAAAAGGCATGTTGGAGTAATTAAAATACAAATTATTTAAGTATGTAAGAAAAAAATCTTACACACTTACATAAATACTTATAGGAGGATTGTTTAACCATTAAGACAACACATTTTTATACAATAGGGTCTTTTTTAATATAGCAGTGATTAGCATACATGAAATTAATGTTCTGTTTTGCACAGATATAAAAGTAAAAGCAATAAGCCATTGAGTAATTCCATTGTAGATTAAATTTCTTGACTGTTGATTCCTATAATCTATACATTGTCCTCTGTGTTTACACCCAATAAAACTATGCGGAATAATAACAGTTCTAAATAAAGGAATGAACAGTATATGGATAAAAATATTATATGCATCCATATTTTCCCAAAGTGTTTTTCCCCCTCACAGGCACTTCTTCTGGAGTAAGATTTGGATCAGGACCTATCAGTCTTACAAGGTACATCAAACAGGAAAAGTAATGAGCTATTTCTATTTCATTGTAAATCTACTTTAAGGAAATCTTGCAAGTCTGAAAGTACATGTCTCCCCAATCCCATCTTCTATACCAGAGGTCCCCAACCTTTTGGGCACTAGGGACCAATTACACGGAGAGAGGTTTTTCTGCGGACCACAGGGGACGTGGTTTTGTGTGTTGCCTGTAAGCTTGTGGATGGGGCTTTCCTTGTTTCTGTGGACCAGTTGCTGGCATGCCGTGGATGGGACCGGTCCATGGACTGGGGGTTGGGGACCCCTGTCCTAAACAGTCCAGGAAGGGTCTCTTTGTAGCTTCTTACCCTGCTCACATTCCCGTTGTGGGCTCAACTGCCTTTTATCTGACCATTTCCTTGTCTTTTTGCTTAACCTCTCAAGGTCATTCCCATGTATTATTTATAGGATTTGAGTATGGGGAATGTCTTTTTAAGCACTACAGGTAGTCCTTGACTTTTTGTCAAGGCTGTTGTAATTGACAATGGTCACTAAATGAACTGTTGTGAGTTAAGGACCACCTGTGTTATTTTGCCCATTTACCCTTACTCATGCTATTAGCTAAAGAAGGACCCAGAGGAATATGCTTATTAATATATAATATATAGCAATTGGTTGATTGAGTCTTTTGTTAATGAAGGTCCATCTATAATCATGGCCTTATCAAAGAAACTTAAAAGGTTTTTTTTTAAGGAATATGCTAAAAAATGGGGACCACTATCTTTTTCACAGAAATAGATCCCAGGATCTAGCTTTCTTTGACAATCTGGAAGACGGGGACTTGATAAAGTTTTTTTTTCTGTGTTATATTTATTATTATTAGTAGAATTCCACTTTAGATAGATAGCTGACAGTATCAACATTAAAATACTTCATTCAATATTAGTCCAATGGGAAGTTAATGGTTTCAGTCTGCCTTTGCTGAGAATTGTAGATGTTGCAGTGGAACTACTTTTGACAGTGGGAAAAATAACAGCAGCATTAAACTCTCACAGCTGCATAAAGCTTTAATGAAACAAGAGGGATAATTACCCAGATCTACTTTGTTCCATCATAAAATGTAATAATACAGATTTTCCCAAGTGTTAGAAATGTTAGCATTCTCAACTATGAAACCTATCCCTATGTAATAATATTATGTAATGTTATTTTATTAAATTTTGGAAATTGCTCCATAAATCAAATTAGTAAATTATACTTGTTTCTGCAAAATAGGCCATTGTCACTGCAGGAGCTAAAATATCCTTCAAAGTATTGTTCACAAATCTACAGTAGCTGTGAAGAGAAATGCTGTCTAAATGTATTTGGGAATAAAAGTATCACTTGCCAACCAGAAATAACACAAGGTGCTTGGTTTGTCAATTATTAATATTAACATATGACTAGGAGAGATAATTTTGAATTAACTAGGGGAAAAAAGGATAAAAGAACGTATTGTCCTCAAGGGCTCAGGGAAAGAATTGTAGAAGCTGAATTATCTAACATTTTATGAATATTTCTTATATGTAATATCTAATGAACAGCCTTTTGAAAGTAGGATATAGAATGTGTTATACTCATTTTCCTGATCCACTGTGGAATAAGGCCTCCTCCTTGAAGATCAGTGTAGTCCTTGACTTACAACCATTCTTTTAGTGGCCGTTTGAAATTACAGTAGCACTGAAAAAAGTGACTTCTGATCATTTTTCACACTGATAAACTTTGTAGCCTCCCCATGGCCATCAAAATTGAGGTGCTTGACAACTGGCTCATATTTATGAAAGTTGCAGTGTCCCAGGGTCATGTGATTGTCTTTTGTGACCTTCTGAACCAATGGGGAAGCCAGATGCATTTACAGCCATGTTAAAAACAACTGTGGTGATTCACTTAATGACTGTGGCAAGCGAGGTAAAATCGGGCAAAATTCACTTAACTGTCTTGCTTAGCAGCAGAAACGGGCTCAGTGGTCGTAAGTAGAAGACTACCTATAAAACAGTGCTTCCAAGGCTCACTCAAACCAGGTGTTCCAGAAGAATACATGGGCAAGGGTACTGAAATCTGCCAAGGTATCCAAGACAATTGGCAAGGCCACACTCTTCCTGTCCAGTTTCTGACATAGGTCATTCAGCAAGGCAATGATCAGTATGATATCCTGGCTGAAAGCCTGACCTAAATTGATAGAAAAAGACTCAGTATCATTCAGATGCAACTGAAACTGTAAGGTCCCTACTTTTCCATAAGCTTTCCCAGAAATGGAAAATATGTTTATGCCTGCCATATCAAAGGAGGAATTTTCCAGTAACTTTAATCCCTCCTTTAGACATTTGTTTGTGGTGGTGGTGGTGACATTTGTATCTAAGTGGTACTTTATGTAGGCAACCTTGAGATCCTAGAGGAAATGCAAGATGTAAATCTAACATAGTATTTGAGGGGCTGCCACAAAGAAGAGGGCATTAAACTATTCACCAAAACACCAGAAGGCAGGATAAGAAACAATGGTTGGCTCAAAGAGAGAAGCAACCTGGAATTAAGGAGAAACTTCCTAACAGTGAGGACAATTAATCAGTGGAACAGCTTGCCTTCAGAAATTGTGGGTGCTCCATCACTGGAGGTTTTTAAGAAGAGACTAGACAGTCACTTTTCGGAAATGGTATAGGTTCTCCTGCTTGAGCGGAGGCTGGACTAGAAGACCTCCAAGGTTCCTTCCAGATTCTATTCTATTCTATTCTATTCTATTCTATTCTATTCTATTCTATTCTATTCTAGTCTAGTCTAGTCTAGTCTAGTCTAGTCTAGTCTAGTCTAGTCTAGTCTATTATTAACACACATACACATATTTGTAGCTTCTAACCCATTCAAGCAGAAAGCAAAATTATTCATGAAAACTATCTATTCAAACCTGATGTTTCATGCACTTAGAACATAGAATAATGGAGTTGGAAGGACCTTGAAGATCTTCTAGTCCAACCCTCTGCTTGGACTATACCATTTCAGACAAATAGCTGTCCAATCTCCTTTTGAAAGACTCCAGTGATGGAGCACCCACAACACCTGAAGGCAAGCTGTTTCACTGGTTAATTGTCCTCAGTGTTAGGAAATTTCTCCTTAGTTCTAGGTTGCTTCTCTCCTTGGTTAGTTTCCACCCATTGTTTCTTGTCTTCCTTTTTGCAAAGAATGGGTTAAATCTAGTGATATATATTTCAATATATCTTCTGTTACAATTTCCTAGAGTGAGAACAATGTGCAGTGGCTGTAGCCCAAAGCATTGTAAAAATCTAGGACTTGAAATTCTGAACTCACAATCCATCAAGGCAAATCATCTAATGCAGGGGTCTTCAAACTCAGCCCTTTTATGACTCATGGACTTCAACTTCCAGAATTCCTCAGCCAGGCATGCTGGCTGAGGAATTCTGGGAGCTGAAGTGTATGAGTCATAAAAGGGCCAAGTTTGAAGACCCCTGATCTAATGCAAAGGATTTCCATGTGGGTAAAACTAAGTAGGACTGACCCATAAATTGGTGCTTTGGATTTTGGTATTGCTTATCTGACCTTTACTACTTCACAAAACTCAATTTGTTACTTTATTATGAAAAGGTTGTCATGAAAACTCAAGAGAGTAAAAATGAGGTCACTGATGGCCAATCACCCTCATTATGGGATTATAATAAGGCATTGTAACTAGAAATCAGGCAAAAGAACCATGCAACTTCTTATTTTTTCATCTTCATTTATTCAACCAGATTGTCACTTAGTTTTCCTGTTTTGTTTAGCTAAATTGTGAAGTTGAATGGTAAGATAAAAAGTATGCTTCCATAACCAGCTTTGTGATATAGATTATTAAATTCAGGAAGATTTTTATCTCTGCATTGCATAAATGGTGCCACTATGAAAAGTTGTGGAGGGTTTTTTTTTTTGGCCTTCCTTTATTCACAATGAGATCTTATCCTTAAATGCGTTAAATCACACTGTAGGCAGAATGCCCTAGATTGGAACAAGAAGTTTTATAATAATTCATCATGAATAATGCCTAGGCATGTCACCCTCTGTAGCAAAAATCTAGCCTCATATGATTTGCAATGACTTAAGAGGAGTCTGTATTAGTTTCCCTTAAGCCAAAAGGTCAGGGGTACGTATGTTTCATAGCTGATATGCCCTGTTTCTTTAGGGAATTGTAGTTTTCCATGACAATAATTTAAAATGCAGACACACCACACACACACACAGACACATACTCAGAAAGACACACACACACACAAACACACACACACAGAGAGAGAGAGAGAGAGAGAGAGAGAGAGAGAGAGAGAGAGAGAGAGAATTATAGCTACTTGGATAGTTTTTTAACCTAGTAAATGCTGGCCTCTTGAGGTAGTGTGCCCTGGATGTTGGATTGCTGATCAAAACAAAACAAACAAACAAACAAACAAAAACCCAGCTATGGATGGTTGTAAAAATACCAAGAGAGCTATTAGAGAGATTGTCTAAACTTTTCCCACTGGTGTTTTCTGCTAAAACATCTCTCCCTTTTATCCAGCAGTTTTCATCACTCTCATGCAGGGTTGCAGACATATATTTACCTTGACAGATACACAGCTACAGCATGCTGGGCACAAAAAAGTATTGGAGTTCCTGCATATGTTTGAAGTGCTAAAACAGCAGGCGGGATAGGGTTAAGTGCTGCATTACCTCTCATTGCTTCACTTTTCTGAACAAGCAGAGAATCTCTTTGGGGGGAAAAAGCTTACCAAACAAGAGGCAAGCAATGGCAGTTGGGTGTGACCGTCTATTCTCTGAACTGAGCCGCTGACCAGAGAATTGTTTTCATGCAAAAGAGGTCTCACACACAATCTCTGTAGTGTGTGCAGCTTGAAAACAAACACAGCCTGTTTAATCTAACCAGATTCATGATTGTGGCTTAATAATATCAACATTCTAGACCGTGTGTACTCTAATCTGAAACAGGCATACAGAGCATTCCCTCTCCCCCACCTGGGTACATCTGACCATCTCTCACTCCTGTTGTGCCCAAAGTATATCCCTCTCAGGAAGAGAACTCAGACAATCATGGAAAGGGTCAGAACCTGGCCAGCGGGTACTCTCAGTCAGTTGCAGGATTGCTTTGAAACCACTGACTGGAGTGTATTCAAAGATCAAGACCTGAACGTATATACGGATGCCATACTCTCTTATATCAAAACGTGCACTGACATCATAACAACAGAAAAGTGCATTAGAGTTTACGGGAATTGCAAACTCTGGATGACTGCAGAGGTATGAACACTCCTGAGAGCCCGGGATTCTGCCTTTAAGGCAGGGGACAGGGACACATACAGAGAGGCCAGGACAAATCTCAGAAGAGGCATTAGGATAGCGAAAGAACAATATAAACATAAGGTGGAGAACCATCTAGTAGACAACAATCTGAAGCAAGTGTGGCAGGGACTGCAGCACCTAACCAACCACAAGGCCAATACGAGGAACACGGTTAATACTGATGCCTCGTTGGCAGAGGAGCTGAATATCTTCTTTGCTCACTATGAGGTGAAAAGACCAGACCCCGTAGCCTCTGCTGGCTGGCCTTCTGATTCTCAGCCACTCACCCTGTGTGAACATCAAGTGAAAGCTGTACTGAAGGCTGTGAATCCCAGCAAAGCTGCAGGCCCAGATGGGGCGCTGGGGATAGTGGTTAAGAACTGTGCCGACCAATTAGCAGGGGTCCTGACAAGGATCTTTAACATCTCCTTGCAAACGGCCTGTGTACCATCTTGCTTGAAAGCAGCTACCATTGTCCCAGTCCCAAAGAAAACAGCAGTTGAGTGCCTAAATGACTACAGACCTGTTGCATTAACATCTGTAGTAATGAAATGCTTTGAAAGACTGGTTCTCCAACATTTTAGGACAAGCCTCCCACCGGACTTCGACAAACATCATTTTGCCTACAGGGGGAACAGGTCGACAGACAATGCCATAGCAACTGCTCTACACTCTGTAGCAAGCCATCTAGAGAAACCTGGAAGCTATGTCAGGATGCTTTTCATTGATTACAGCTCGGCTTTCAACATCATTTTGCCGAGCATTCTTATTGAAAAGCTGACTGACTTGAATTTTCCCCCCTCCATCTGCGATTGGATTAAAGACTTTCTAAGGGACCGGCTACAAACAGTGAGGATCGGGTCTGCCTTATGCACCCCCCTGAACCTATGCACCAGCTTGCCACAGGGCTGCGTGCTTAGTCCCTACCTGTACTCATTGTACACATACGATTGTGTATCGTCCAATCCATCTACTGAGTTAATTAAGTTTGCAGATGATACTACCGTACTGGGTCTTATTACAGGTGGAGATGAAACAGCGTACAGGGGGAGGTACAAAAACTATCCATATGGTGTTTAGAGAACAACTTGTACCTGAACATCAGCAAGACAAAAGAGATGGTGCTAGACTTCCGGAAGAAAAGAGAGGAACCTGCCCCACTTTACATTTGGGGGGGGGCTGTGTGGAAAGAGTTTCCTCCTTTAAATTCCTGGGAGTCAACCTCTGTGAAGATCTGACCTGGAAAGTCAATACAACCCAGGTGGCCAGAAAGGCCCAACAGAGACTCCACTTCCTCAGGGTCTTGTGGAAGAACAGGGTAGAACAATGGCTAATGACCTTCTTTTACCAGTCTACTATAGAGAGCATCCTCTCGCACTGTATTGTGGTTTGGTATGCTGGCCTAACACCCGCGGATAGGAAAGTATTACAGAGGGTGGTTGAGCACACCACAAAACATTGTGGGCTGTCCCCTGACACCACTGGATGACATCACCAGGGCTCACTGCCATGGAAGAGTGAGGAAAATTCTCAGGGATGACTCACACCCTGGTTGGTACCTCTTTATTCTCCTATCATTGGGTAGGAGATACAGGAATATAGCCAGCTATACCAACAGGCTGAAGAACAGCTTCTATCCATGGGCTGTCAGGCTCTTGAATGTGAAATCATTTTATAAATTTATGTATGATTGACTTGCGAGGCTGGTGTGTTGTGCAGTTAGCTCACATGGTGTAACAAGATGGTGGGTTTGTTGTCACTGTGAGTTGTGGTGGTGGGGGCATGAAGGGAGGCTCAGCCAATCTCAATATATCCATGGTTGTACTTTGACAATAAGGTTCATTCATTCATTGCCTATGTATGAAATGGAGCCGATTGGGAAAGTCAGCCAAAAGTGGATTGAATATGCAGAATGGTGGTGGATAAACCCTATTTCAGCAGAGATGATGCAATGTCAGAAGGCTGTAGTTTGAATTAAGTAATCTAGTGACCAGAAATTCCACTCGGGGGTCTGGGTTTTTATTTCCTGAGCTTTGGTCAGGTAAATGAGGTCATAACCCATTCCAATATGATTCATTCAGATGAATCACCATCTAGTTAGTCACTCACTAGCCTAAAAGACATTTATACTTTGCCTTCAATCATAGATGGATGATTTCCAGCTGTGGTTTCCAGTTGTTTGTAGAACTAGACAAGGAGGGATCTTTGATGATCTCTGGGCTTGGTTTCTTTCTTGCAGAAGTTCCATTACCCAGGGCTTTTTTTCTCATAGAACGCTCAGAACGGAGTTCCGGCACCTTTTTTGTTTAGAACCTTGTAGGATAGGCAAGGTGGGTTGTATGACATGTGTGAGTTCCGGCACCTTTTTCTTTTACAAAAAAAGCACTGCCGTTACCAAAACTAGGTAATATCATCAGTGCTAGAAGGGGGTGGAGTTTGCTCTCAATTTATGTTCTAGTGCAGGGGTAGGGAAAAGAACATTAGAGATGACATAAAAAATCTTAGAAGATGTGTTAATAATGAGGTACAGCAGTAGACAATATATTTCTGGGCCATGGATCTATTTTTCAGGAATTGTAAAGATTGTGCAAAAAAATCTCTTTTGACTGAATTATTGTATTTTTAGTATCTATTTACTTCCTTTTTCTAACTTCTTACTAATGGGAATGAAATGCTCAGAAGAAATTATTTTCTAAACACATGGTGATACTGTGAGCAATTTTTGAATGAGCATCTATACAGACATCAGCAAGCACTGCCAGAAACTGTAAAGGTTCAGGTCTCTTCAATTTTGCTTCATATGAACTTAAACCTAGATTTAAAAGGCTGTCTTAAATAATTTATTCATATGGGGGAAAAATACCTTATTCCAGACTTTTGCCAGTATTACAAGTAATGTTTAGAGAACACTTTGTTTTCAAGCATTCCAGTAGGATACTTTCAAGTACTCCTATGAGAATTCTGCCTGCAGCTCCAGTAAACTAAGTCATCCAAGACCATTTTGAACCATGACTGTTTATAAAAGAAACAAAACTAGCTCAAATGAACAGACCTTTAAGGGACAAATGCTAGATGCCTGAACAAGAAAAAAAAAACTTTTGTACTGGCAGACTTGCAAGGCATTTCTTGAGAAAAAAATGAAGTGACTGAAGTACCTACAGGATGATGGGGACTGGGGAGAGAAATTGTTGCCTTGCTCATGGTAAGCTTGAATTAGTGGGGTGTCTTTCTTTGTCATTGCATACCTGGTACCAGTCATTCCTTCCATGTTTCGGTCTAACTAATATATAATAAGGGACGCGGTGGCTCAGTGGGTTAGGATGCTGAGCTTGTCAATCTGAAGGTCGGCAGTTTGGCGGGTCAAATCCCAAGTGCCGCGTAGCAGAGTGAACACCTGTTACTCGTCCCAGCTTCTGCCAACCTAGCAGTTCGAAAGCACGTAAAAATGCAAGTAGAAAAATAGGGACCACTACGGTGGGAAGGTAACAGCATTCTGTGCGCCTTTGGCATCTAGTCATGCCGGCCACATCACCACAGAGACGTCCTCGGACAAGCGCTGGCTCTTCGGCTTTGAAACGGAGATGAGCACCGGCCCCTAGAGTCGGAAACGACTAGCACACATGTGCAGGGGAACCTTTACCTTTAATATATAGAACTAAAGGTGTGGGCGCATTTTTCTGTCTGTGTAGATAAATATCCACCATCCTAAGAAACCCCAAAGACATAATTGGGTTAGAAAACCAAGGAGTATACGAAATCCCATGCACCACCTGCCCCACCACATACATCGGACAGACCAACAGAAGAATAAGTGCATGCATTGAAGAGCACAAAAACTCACTCAGAAAGGGAGAACAAACTTCATCCCTGGTCCAACACTTTGAAGCCACGGGACATGAAATTGATTTTAAAAAAACCAAAACTATTGCCAAAATTGAACATTTTAACAACAGAATAATCAGAGAAGCCATTGAGATAGAAAAACGCCCCCACAGCATGAATAAACGAGATGATACCTCTCGTCTACCAGCCATTTGGAAACCCGCCTTGATTGACAGACGAGGCCCAACCACCAAGAATGATACCAGACCCAAACTCATGATAACATCACATGACATCACCACCACACAACCATTCAAAAAGCAAATCCGAACCCACAACGATAAAGACACACAACCACAAAACAGAAACCTAACTACAGCTGCAACATCAGCCACTTTAAACCCCTCCAAACCACACAATAAGCAAACTGACACCCACTATAAAAACATGACACCACCACAAACACGAAGCCAAACAAAAGCAGCACAACTCACCAGCTCAGGTCTGGAGCTGGCAGCTGAGACCAGTCCATCCACTCAGAACACCCCCCCCACCCAATCAGAACACACCCACCATTCAAAACACACTCCCACCCAATCAGAACACACTTGGTCCCCTACCCAATCAGAGCACACCTCCACAGAACACACCCCCTCTGGCAGTTTAAAAAAGAGGAACAAACAGCCACATGCTTCTCCCAGAAGAAGGAAGCTAAAGCCTGATGATGACGGATGGGATTCCGTCGAAACGTTGCGCCTACACCTTTAGTTCTACGCGGGGAAAAACCCGAAAAACCAAGGATCCACATACAGGTACCCGCGAAAACCTCAGAAAACAAATATATATATATATATATATATATATATATATATATATATATATATATATATATATATATATATATATATATATATATATATATATATATATATATATATATATATATATATATTTGGTCATTCGGGTGAATACATATATATGTATGTATGTATACCTCTTCTTCTCTTTTATATACTGTTTATGACTCTAAATGGCTTACAACTGCTGTTTTAAAGCTGTCCCATCTAGTCTTATTAGATTTTAAAGTGGTAGCTGCACACCTCCCTCTCCCTCCCCCCACACACATCCTTTAAACATTTGGAGGAACAATTGCTCCTGGTTAGGACTGCTCCTTGTTGCAAAAATGAGAGATCTTCTATCTAGTAGTATGTAGGCTCCAGTCAAACTGATTTCTCATGGGCAGATGATCTTAGACTGCTGTTGATCAAGATTTTGTATTCATTTTTCAGTTATTTTTGTGCCATTTTGTGAAAAGTGGCTATGGAACTCTAAGACTGAATGGGAGGATCGCACAGATACCATATTTGTTTGTTTGTATGTTTGTTTGTGTATTGGCTCTCATGCAATACATCACCAAGCTTTTGAGGAAATGTTTGTCAATTATGTCTGATTCTGGGAGACTGCCTGGACAATTTCCTGCAGTTTTCTTTGCAAGACTTCTCAGAAGTGGTTTGCCACTGCCTCCTTCCTAGGGCTGAGAGAGATTGACTGGCCCAGGAGCCCCAGCTGGTTTTGTACCTAAGGCAGGAGTAGATCTCACTAGTTTCTAGCCTGATGGCAAACTGGTGCTCTGGAAAGATAAAAAATTGTACAATTATACAATTTGTATAATGACCTCAGTTTAAGTATGAAATCCACTTCTGCTTCTCAAAAACTGTGGTTTACTCTTGTGTTTGAATTCAAAAAGTGTGAATTTTATTCAGCAGCTATTTCTACTACACCAGGCATTTTTATCAATCTTATTTTAAAAACACTAATTTATAAACGGCGGTATATGAAATGTGTCCAGGTGAAGATTTGGGAGCTCTGCAAACAGCTTGCATCTGTTATGGTGGCATGATGCCTATACACAAAAGGCTTGGGAAAATCCAAAAGTCTGCTTGCTGATTTTTGATGAAGCTCTTTGAGAAGGATAATTAAGTTCAAGTAGTTAACTGGTGTCCAGGTTTATCAGTTTTTTTAATTCAATAGTTCTGAATTCAATTATTCAATTATTCATGAGATAAAATAAATAAGAACACTCTGTTAAATCAATTTCTTAAAACTGTGTGTGTTGTTTAGCTGCTTTGTTTTAAAAACATAGAGAAATACAGCAATAATAAATTGGAGAGAAGTAAGCAGTGGGGTACCACAAGGGTCCATCTTAGGCCCAGTACTCTTTAATATCTTCATAAATGACCTAGATGAGGGAATAGAAGGAGAACTTATCAAATTTGCAGATGACACTAAACTGGCAGGAGTAGCCAACACCCCAGAAGACAAGCAGAGGACCCAAAAAGATCTTGACAAATTTGAACAATGGGCCCTATCCAACAAAATGAACTTTAATGTAGAGAAAAACAAAGTTTTACATTTGGGCAGAAAAAATAAAGGTATAAGTACAGATCAGACGAGATCTGGCTCAAAAACAGTAACTGTGAGAGGGACCTTGGAGTCTTAGTGGATGATCACTTGACTATGAGCCACCATTGTGCAGGAGCTGCCAAAAAAAGCTAATGCAATCCCGAGTTGTATAAACAGAGGCACAGAATCAAGATCACACAAAGTATTAGTACCGCTTTATAAAACCCTAGTAAGACCACACCTGAAATACTGCAACCAATTTTGGTCACCATACTACAAAGAAGATGTTGAGACCTTGAAAAAAGTTCAGAGAACTACAGCTAAAATGGTCAAAGGCCTGGAGACTAAAACATATGAAAAGCAGCTGCAGGACTTGGGTTTGGATAGTTTAAAGAAAAGAAGAAACAGGCAACATGATAGCAGTATTCCAGTATTTGAGGGGCTGCCACAAAGAAGAGGGGGTCAAACCACCGCTCCATCACTGGTTTTTAAGAAGAGGCTAGACAGTCACTTGTCTGAAATAGTATAGGTTCTCCTGCTTAAGCAGGAGCTGGACTAGAAGACCTCCAAGGTCCCTTCCAGCTTCTGTTCTATTCTATTCTTTTCTTTTCTTTTCTATTCTATTCTATTCTATTCTATTCTATTCTATTCTGTTCTGTTCTGTTCTGTTCTGTTCTGTTCTGTTCTGTTCTGTTCTGCTCTGCTCTGCTCTGCTCTGCTCTGCTCTATTCTATTCTATTCTATTCTATTCTATTCTATTCTATTCTATTCTATTCTATTCTATTCTATTCTATTCTATTCTATTCTATTCCATTCCATTCCATTCCATTCTATTCTGTTCGTGCCCTGGCACCCAATATTTTTACATCCTTTTTCAACAATTATTCAGTGAAAGGTGGTGGAAAATATGGATATTAGCCAAATAATAAGTACAATTGTGTTGGATGATGAAAACACCATAGCAACACTGTAAAATGTTTAAAAAGAAAAAAAGAAAAAAGGGGGGGGCGGCAGTTATACTTGGTAAGTGTTGGGCAAGTTACTAAACTAAAAAGAAAAATTAGAATACTGGACTGACCAGGTGGTGTTGAGGGGCTCCAGAAGGCCATTTGACCATAGGTCTACAAACATGGCAGTATCCCTTTTAACAGCCTTCCTTTATTTTGATGTGGTTGGATTCTAGACCTCTTGTATTTTAGCCTTATGCAGGTCTTTGCAGAAATATGTCCTGTTGTTTTCAGTACTAAAAATTATTATTTATTTTTTGTCCCTGTCTAAAAAGACAATGTTGTTGAATGAGAAAGTGACAAACTATCTTTGAACATGAATCTAGAAAAAAATGCCATGCAGAAAAAATGAATTTTGAAGTTAGGTAAAAAAATTACAAAGTTAATTTTAGGTATTTTACTGTGAATCTGAAAATGTGTCCTTGACTCTAAGCTATTTATGCCATCTGTGACTCACTGTGACAAAAATATTTAAGATTATCATTAAAAAAAAAGTTACTCCTCCAGAGGCTGTTCTGAATTTCCTTGGAGCAAGGCAAAACGTGGTAAAAAGCACAGCATAATAAGTCAGCAATTCATCATTCTTTCCAATAATAATGACTAAAGCAGAGGTCTAACATTATGAAAAAGTAAGCTATTACCTACATACTGTACGTAAATTAATCAATTATATATACTTTTGAAGTAATTTTATTATTAAGTTTTTCCATTAAAGGCCACTTGAGTTGCAACATTCTTTTAAACTAATCGTTGGCAACTTTGTAAATGGATGAATTAATCTACCAATAGTCTGTGGCAACCAGATACCAAGGCTATGGAATCTGTGAATTACTGCTGCAGTAATAACAGTAATTCAGTTTATGTTTCTCTATTTTCTACTTTCTCTGCAGAAGGTATTCAAGCTGGGTCTTGAAGGTTACATCTCATTTAAAAAAAAAGTTAATGGACTCTGAGTTAAGCCCTGGCTGAAAAGAAAGTGCTGTGGGAGAGGACCGGGGTGAGACTGAGGGCAAAGTCAAATGCATCATGAGTTTTGAGTCCCTAGACCCACTGAAAGAGACCGCTCTTGACGTCTTATCTCTTATTACAAATTTGCCTTGACCATTAGTAGATCAGATTCTTGTGTATCGGTTGCATGGAATAAACTCATAGTGCTTTTCTGAACTTTATCTTGGCTCCTGGTTTCTTGTGCCTAACAAGTGCTTGAATGTGTTTCTGAAAGTAGAAAGATGCATTAAAAAGTTGGTTTGAGAGAATATTTTCCACAGTTTGGAATTCTTGCACGAAACTGTTCTCTCCCATGTGCTCAACATATGAAAGTAAAAAGAAAACAGGGACATCTTTATTTTTTTTTGCCTCTAATCTCTTTATCTAAACTGGTTGTTGGTGACATAAGTAGTTTTTTCTATAGTCAGTCGTCAAACTGTGGGCCATCAAACCCAATGAAATAGCCTTCTCTGATCTTCTTGGCCTTTGGAAAAAATGTTAAAACTTGGCTCTTCAACTAAGCATTAGGGCCATGATATTAGGGGAGTAAATTTATCTATGTTCTTATGTTGCCCTTGGTTCTTTACTCCCCCCCCTTATACTGTATTATCTTAATAAACTATGGGTTTTTATATTAACTTTCTATGTCTTGTTAATGGTCCAGAATTATGTACTAAGTTAGGTGGATTTACACATTGTTTAAAATAATAACCTTAAATTGTGCCTGGAAAGCAGTTGGCAACTATCAGCATTTCACCACCATGCCAAAATTCTGAATTATTTCTCCCAACAGTTTCAGATAGATATTGGACACTACAGGGAACAAAATAAAAGCCTGTAGCCTAGAGGGAAAGTATAGTCCTCCAGCATTATCCTTTAGACACAACTTCAGATAAAACCTTGGTAGTATTCTAAAAGACTGTCTTATAGGTCCAAATCTACCAGGCAGTCCGTCAATTATTGTGAAGTGTTACCACCGTTAATGGTATCAAAAGTTACTGAGTGCTACTGTACACTTCATAGTGTGTATTCCCCTCACCATCTCCACATAGCTAGTCAGTCACCAGTAGACAAGGATGATGAAATATTAAATCCAATCAACTCTGGATAAGAAACACTTCTTTTAACACTGGAATACATTGACTGACCATAGCTCTCCACTGATTCAGGTTGAAACTAAGCCAGATTAAGAGATGCTAGAAATGAAATTTTCTGTATCTGACTGTGGTCATTCTTCAAGCACACTTAGCTGAAAACTCATGTAGACCATTAAATCCTTTGTCAATCTGGTTAATGACAGCCTTCTCCTTAAACAAACTGCCGAAGTCAATAGAAATACAGATTTTGTCAATTATATTATTTTTATCTTTTTTGCCATTGTTTTATATAAATTAGTGATAACAACAAAAGTGAATCTACTTTTCACAGAAGAGTAGAAGCTTACTGGACACTTTACAGCTTATCAAGTGCCTGCTGTTTGCAAAGGAAAGCTATCTTGTTTGGGGAGCTTGTAATTATTATTTTCTCCTTCTCCTCTGAATCCTTCTCCTTCTCCTTTTCCTCCTCCTTCTCCCTCTTCCCCTTTCCCTTCCTCCTCCTCTTCCTTGCTTTACTTTTAATTTTGAAAACAAAGTAATAAACAATTTCATAAATGTGATCTTCTTGAGTGGTTTAGATGCAGTTTTCATGCAAACTTTCTGGTTTAATCTTCCATGCATATTGGTGAGGCAATTGAAGCAGCCCAGGCGCATCATTTATTGATTAGGCAGCTGACAGTGTCCATCATGATATTATTGTCTTGTTGTTTGACAAAGATAACATCTTTTTAATCACTTTATCATTAAGAATGATGTCATTTGAATTGTTCATCAACCAACAGAACACAAAACAAAAAGAAATAATCATTCTGTTTCCAAGGTATTAAGAGCCCTACAGTGTCATTGCAAAAGAAATAGATTAATTAGCATCTTTATTTTTATACACATAACTAGCAAAAGAAGGAAAGTGCTAACATTTGAAGTAAATTCTGAAGAGACAGATTGCGTGTGGGAAGCACTTTGTTACATGTTTCCTTCGCCTCTGTAAGGTATGCTAATTCTTAATTAGTTTCTCTTTTTTTACTTTCACTAATAGTTTTGCAAATATAATTATCAATAATTTTGAACTGAAGCAATCTTATTTCAATTTGAATTTTAAAATTTGTTATGAACATTTATTATAGTTAGAAAGTAATTAAAGAACATGTCCTGCGTAGTTTCTCATCTCAGCAGTGCTTTAAAATGTATTTTCTTCTTTTAAAACAATCCAGAATTATATTTGGAAATACTATTAATTTGGATTTGGGGAAAGGGTGGGGAGAATTGCTACTTTTCAGTAGTTTAATTACAGAAATAGATGAGATGCACAGAGAGAGAAGGGGGTGGGTGGGAGAATCTAATGACAGTATTTCCTACCACATTCATAGGAAAAAAATTTGCAGCAAGTTTCCCCCCCCCAGTTTTAATTCAGTATATAATAGTAAATATATACATTAATTATACTGAAGATAGACAGAAGGAGAATAAAAATGAAATACAAATGATATTATTGGCCTGAAAAGGAGATTACTGGAAAAAACAGTTTTGAAAAAACCTGGAAGTTAAAACAAAACAAACCTCTGTTATTGTATTTCCAGCAAATCTAAGAAGTCCTTTCTATTTAAAAATATTTGAAAACCTTTCCAGGTAAAAATAGTATTATGTTTAAACAGATGCTTTAAACTGAATAGATAACTTTATAACCCTCATGTACTGTAGACTGTATATTGTATAATGTACTGTGTATTTAAAAAAAATGCCTGAAATTTGTTTCATAACAAAACACCTCAAGGAAAGCTTCTTGAAACACCTCTTCCTTGCCTTTCAGGAGAAAGATAACTAATTCAGATGTCCAAAAAAAAAAAAGGGGAAAAAAAAGTCAGCAATTGCAAACGTGGCATGAATAATCTTCCTGATGTCATATAATAATTCTTCTTCTAGCACTGTGCTGCCACCACGTGGCTGTTTTGGGAAATTATAATATGCTAATTGGGTCTGCCAGTACCTTCTCCCTTTGTGATGTATTTCCTATCCTGCTCATGATGCTGTACTAGGATCCACCCCTTCTGGGTTGGACTTCCTCCTTCTCCTTGTTCCCTTGTGTTCCATCCTCCATTGTAACATCTGAACACAAGCCATGCGGACAGTAATCCTGTTACTGTCTTTTGACCTTAAAGTACCGTCCAGACTTCACCTGACCACACCTTCTCTGCTGTAATATTCTTCTACATGCAAAATAAAGGTATTTCAGATGAACCAGGTACTTTACGAGTTCACTATCTGGAAAGGGCCGTTAAATGTGACTAAATTTGCTTAAACAGACCAGCACAAGTGTCTTAACAAGGAATTAAATCATGATCACAACGTGCTTTCGAACCAGAATAAGCACCATTCTCAAAGTATCCATAAAGATTGATGGGTTATGAAGCTCCAAATGCTATAGAAGCAGACTGTCATGGCCCATTTTCAAACTGGCTATGGTATCAAGACTGCCTTGACCAAGTTGCTGGATAATCTTTATTTAAGGACTGATAGAGGGAATATGATTCACTTGGTTGTTCTTGATCTGTTTGTGTATTACCAGCCATGTGCAGTGTTCTGTTGCAGTTCAATCCCTGATGCTAGCCAGATTTTAAAGGACAGCTGTTTAATGTCAATCCAGGCCTTGCCAGACCTACAATTGTAAATTGGCATGGTAATGTGACATTGTGCCTTAGAACCACGTTGCTTAGCAATTGAGTCCCCAGTTCCAATTACCATCAGCAAATAAGGATGACCTGTACTTGAAAATATTATATTCATTATTTTTTCATTAGATAAAATCATTCCCCAAACCAGCAAGCCCCAAGCATTTGTTACATAATCTGAACACATTCACCTACATTAGATCTGGGCAGTTTCCTCAGGTGAATCAAATTCAAGCTATCTTTCAGCTATTTCAAGTGTCAGACATGTTGCTCATATTGAGTAATAGACATTTTTATTGTGTTTTACACAGACTTTAACGATAACCTTTTGGACAGATTTTCAAATGTTGATTAATTTTTATTTTATGTTTGGTTTAAACATATACTGTATGTGGACAACTTTATTAAAGCATTTTATGTTATTTTTAAAAAATGTATTTTTCATAAAGCAAGAACAAGGATAAATATATTAAATTTTAATACCAAACCAGAACTCTGTTAATCAAAATTATATATCTAGAATACATTCGTTGAAATGGTCAATACCCACATGCAATTTGTTTCAAACTGAGAATAGATGATAATAATCAAGATATTGAAATATAACAATGAATATAGTATGTTTAATTTTCTAGTGATGATGTTGTTTTCCTTGCTCTTATTTAAAAATTCTGATTTGAGATATATGTATATACATATATACACATACATTCATACATACCGGTACATATTCATTGTAGAAAGATATGTTCATACCTGGGTTTTTCCCCCCCTCAGCCTTTGGCACAACAGCACAAACAGAATAACTATTCTAATTATCCTCATATTTATGAGAATATTGAACAAATTAGAAAATTGTCCCCAAAATGAGTGCATCCTAATTTAATTGATTTAATTGAGAATTACACTTCTGTTTGGATTTATCAAGAGACAAACTTGCAGGAAAACTGATGAAGCTTCTTGGATGAGAAGCAAAATGTTTTTTTTCCTCAAAAAAGAATCCATTTGCTTTTTTTTAAGCAGTTTTGAATGGCAAGAAAACACTACTGTAAGTGTAAAATAAAGATTCAAATGTCCTTAAAACTAACTGTTTTGGTTCACTATTTGGAATTTTCATTGTAATCCCTTCCCTTTTCAGTGATCTCTGATTTAAAACAACTTGACAGACAAGTTTGTTTCAACATACCTAGGTGGTTTACTATCCTAAATAAGCTTCCTTTTCTAGAACAATTATGGTGTGACGTTTCTAAAGAGAATATGTATGACAATGTACAAATATGTCATGCTTCAAGAAAGCATGTTGAAGTTCTTCTAAGCTGTTTCCTTTATTGTTCTTTGCATATAGAATTGGTTCTTTCCAAACTAAACAGACTACTTGCGCCATTAAACATGTACTTTGAGACCTACTAGGGAAGAACTGTCTTAACTCTCTTTTCCCCACACAAACTATCTCAACTTTGCTGTCTTTTGCTTCTCTGGAATGCACTCCCTCTCTCCTGAGAATCCAGACAACATTCCATCACAATATAGAATATTGCACCAAAATGACAAAGCTCTGAATATTTTTCATGGAAAGTCTGTGAAGAAGATATTATGTTATTTCCTTGCTCTGAGCATGTTTTCCTCAGGGGTAATCAATAAATATACATTACTTATTCTGACATAATTTTTAGGCACATTTTACTCTTCAAAGCAAGGACAGGAACATGTGTGCTGATTTGAATCCTATTTAAATGAAACAAAAATTGCTCAAAGACTGAGATCACAGTGTTCCCTTTTTATTCAGCAACTTATGAAGCTTAAAATAAGGAACAACCTCACACAAACCTGGGGATCGATGCTGAAAAGGTACTGTGATATATTAACCATGAAGAGTGATTTGGAAACAATGTTAAAAAATAACTGTATATTCAAAATAATTCTAGAGGATGTATATATTGCAAGTTAAAAATAATCTTCGTAGATATTGAAATATATATATATATATATATTGATTTGCTTCCTTGAATAAAATTAATAAAATAAAATAAAATAAAATCCAATCTAAAATCCAATATATTTAACAAATTTTGGTGTACTGAAACCTTTATGCATAATTTTGAAACACATGATGTATTGTATGATAAGATTCTCTGGAAAGTCATAAACTACCCAAAAATGCTTGTTGTTTTTCATAGGTATAGCAACATTAAATCAATTCACTCAATCTTGGGTATTTTCACTATAGAAATTATTATTGACCTTGTATTGGGAATTCTAGAAGTTTAGCAGAGCTGAACTGAGCCTTAAGCAGAACTATACTTCACATCCATGGAATTTTTAATTGTAGGCCTTTAACTACATTCCAAATAGGTAAAGCCAGGACAAAAATCTTTTTTAAAGAAAGGCTAAATGAAATATAACTAGGATATCCTTCCAGTCAGATGTTGTAAGACTTTTCAGTTTCTGTCACATTACAATTTGTTTCCAATGTTTGACATTTCTCAGAGCTATAGCCCAAGTTTTCAAGGCTTCTTTGTAGTTCTGGGTCTCAGGTTGTAAACTATATTGACATTAAAATGGGACAAGCTTCATATCTTTGCCAGACTATTCAAATCCACTTTTTCATCAGCCTCTAGAAGTATTTATGAGCCCCTAAACTCAACTGGATTGCTAATAAGCTCCAAATTTACAGCTATGTTAAGTAGAGAGGCCATAATCAATTGCCTAAGACTCAGTGTGTTGAGTTTTCTCCTGTCTATATGAACAAAAAGACCAATTTTCTATGTTGGCAGATGAACAATTTCTTTCCTTGGGTGTTCACACTTTGCATTAAGGTATAATAAGATTTACTTAGAGTGCTATGTAATAAACGTGGCATTTGTGTGCTAAAAAAGTATTATTGTTAATCCATAATTGTTAGGATCTTGTTGAGAAGGAGCGTGCAGTTAGGTACTTTCTGGCTATAAGGTCATATTGGGATTGAAAGAAATTCTAATGAAAAAGCACTTGAAAATAAAAAGGTTGAATCACTGGGGAATCTGAATGGGGGCAGCAGATATAAAACACAACATTATAAATGTCCTGTATCGGTTTTTCAGATTAGCTGATGCAGTTTGTCAGAAATTCGGAATGAAACCTTTTGCTTTAAGTGGTTGTTGTGTATATTGTTTGATTCTTGATACTAATTATAGTCATAATTAACTATAAAAAAGGTGAATAAGTATTTCCTAAACTTTGTTTGTGAAATACTATTTTCTCAGATTTTTACCTGTGTGGTAGATTTAAATTAATCTTCTAATAATATGTCACTGATTATTTCCAGTTTCTTATGCGGTCATAATTTCAACCTGTTGATGCTGAAAACAAATCTTGCCACAGAGAAAGAAAATATTCTGTAGAAATATAAAGAAAAATGTTAATGCATGTTAAGATTTCTCATATACTAGATAGAGCGGTAGAGGCCTTTCATGTCTTTTCGAAATAATAGTCTTGCCAAGGTAGACATTCTAAAGACTTGAATGTTAAAATGTGTCATTCTGATTTCAGTTTTAGTGGTTTATGGGGGAAATAGCACTAGATGCCAGAAACTGGTCACTTACAAGAGCTTTGTTCTCAATATGTGTGTCCAAGTATGTGTATGCAAAAATACATTATCTCTCAACATATATAATTTCTGTAATGCTGTTATTTCAATAGAAATCGATTTTTTGACAATGTTTCAGGTGTCAAGGTTCAGCTTTCAGCTAAAATTCACTATATTGTCTCAAGAAAACACAGTAAACATTTCTCATTTGAAGGTGTTAAACCCATTTATAACCTTGCTATTCTCTTCCTGTGAACCCACACAAATCCATATCATCTTATCACATTCTTAAAGGTACTGCAGCCTTCAAGAAAATAAATCAACCATTTCCCACAAGTATTCACAGTTTTAATGCCATTGTTTGTTGTGCATAATCCATTCCAGGTTTTCAAAGCCATTGTGGGCACTACACAACGCTCTATGACCATTTAAAGTACAAAAGTCCATCAATCCAATTCCTGGTAATGGTTTTAGTTCCATTGACTAACTTCTGGCTGCTTATGTCCCAATTCAGTCTCAAATAGGATTAAATCCTGTACCACATATCCTGTAGCATATATCCTGTGTAAAAATGGAGAAATCCGCCCCCCTTCTCTCCAAGACAGGATGTGTAAGTCAGGTAAAAATCCTGAACATAGTATAACAACATGTAATATCTAAATCTTTCTGCTTTGAGAGCTTAAGGGAGAGTGAATTATATCTACCATTCTGCAAGATTCTTATGAAAAGTTCCTGAAGAAGCCCTACTATTGGATTCACACCTCCAAGAATAATGTTTTTATGATTTCAGTACATTTTCTTCAAGTTTTATTGCTATTGATCAAATTTTGTTGGAAATTACCACAAGGTGGCTTTGGCTATAAATGTAATAATAAATAAATAATGTTCCAGAAATCCAATTGAACACTAAATGACAGCAAGGGTGTAGATATTGCAGGGCTGGGCTGGTAATTTTAGTGTAAGTAAAATGAAATATAATGAATCCATCAACATACTTCAATTTGTCTCCTGTGTGAAATATAAATCTATGCTTAATCTTAATTGAGGGAGCTCAGTGGTTAAGATGCTGAGTTTTAGACTGTTAAACATCAATAACTTAGCAGTTTGAGATCTGAGTGTCACGAGACTGAGTGAGCTCCTGTCACTTGCCCCAGCTCCTGCAAGCTAGCAGTTTGAAAATGTGAAATGTAAGTAGATGAATAGGTGCCGCATATAAACATGCAGGAAGGTAACAGCATTCCGTGTTTCTCCGTTTGCTCTGTGCTGTAGCATGATGTCAGGTTGCCCACATGGCTGCCCACTAGAGTTAGACATGACTAAAGGAGTAAAGAGACAGCTTACTCTTAATGAATAACACATTGAACTCTTTATGATTCTCATTGTCTTTCTAAAAAGTTGTATTTTAAGTGTAGCTTACCAAATGTGATTGCTCATTCTTTTTCTATTACAGTGAGTCAAGGAGGAGATGCTGTTGCCTCAGATATGTGTCCTGACCCAGGGATTCCTGAAAATGGGAAGCGAGCAGGCTTGGACTTTAGGTATTTCATATGGATTTATGTTTGCAACTGTTTTTATTTAGCTGTATGTGAGAAATGCATACTGAAAAGCTGATATTCTCATTAAAAGCTATCAGTTTGCATTAACATTATCCATTGCTTTTCTGTGACAATGACATAGTTAGATTGATAATTACACCTCTCCATGGATAGTCTTTGCAATTAAAGGTAAATTTTGCAATTAAATTGTAATTTTGAAAGTGAATACCATGGATATTCTTTGCAATTAAAAGTGAATTGCACTTTATTACTTTACAATTAAGATTGATCTTAAGCATGCATTGGAACATGAATAGGAATTTTATACTTCTAATAGTGGCATGTTTGCTACCAATATTGTTAATATTTAATATGCCTAAATATATATCTTGAAAATACTCAAAATTACTAGGAGCATTCAAAGTGACAATTATACAATATTTTGTATAATGGTTCATGTTAAGCTGTGGTGGTGCACTAGTTAGAATGAAGTATTGCAGGTTGACTCTGCCTATAGCCTGGAGTTCGATCCTGACAACTCAAGGTTGATTCAACTTTCCATCCTTCTGAGGTCAGTAGAATTAGGACCCAGAGGCAATATGCTGACATTTGTAAATCGCTCAGAGAATGCTGTAAAGCACTGTGAAGTGCTTTTGCTAAACCTAGTGCTATTGATAAACCTAGACATTTTAAGAAAAAGTGTTTGCCACCACAAAGGGCAACTTAGTGTCAATACTTCATATACCATCGTCCTCTCTACTATTTCTCACTTTCACTTTGTGTTCAGGCATTGTAAATTTCTTGCCTAAAAATTTCTCAGCTAATGATTTTGAACAGTAGATATTATAACCACATCAGTATATAGTGGAGTATGAGATAAAAAAAACTTTGATTTTTAATGAACATTTAGCTTTCCCTGAGGCTTGCCATTTCCTTTTTCTTGAAATATAAACATTGAAAAGAATGCTTAAATAGAATTTTCTGCTTTGGGGTGAAAGGGACTCAAAAAAATCAGAAAGACAAATTCAGCCATCTATAATGCATGCGAAATTTATTCTAAACTGTGCTGTTTTCTGTGAATTTGAGAAGGTGCAATTATTTACATTTCCTGCTTGCTCTGTGCCAATTTATTTTGCTTCAGTCACAATGGCTCTGAAGCACTTTTGACAGAGCTGCAGTGTTCCTTAATCATCCTGCTAAGCTGGAAAAGAGAACAGGCTTTTTATCAAACTTCAGTTCTCTTCAAGAAGCTGGAAATCACTCCTCTATCAGCAGGAGAGCAGAAAAAGTAATTTAGAAAGACCAAAGAATTCTATCAACTAGAAAAGAGGGCAGTTTCATAGACAGGGAAGTTACTCACCTCTTCAGTTATTTCCTCTTTTGTGGCATTTCTTCAGTGTTGGGCTACAGGGCAAAGGGAAATAATAAAACTGGAATTCTATTAACAATGACTAAAGTAGTGATACAGCATGTCAGAACAAGCTAGTGTCTAAAGTTGGAGGGGCCTTAATGGAACAGCCCATCATTTGTATGGCTACAGTCACAGGCAAGGACAGATGAATCTGATTCTTTCCATTTTTCCAAATAATTTCCCCTTGCCAAAATGCCTTTTGTATACTGATTTGGATCAGAGCCGCATTGCAAAATTCATAGCACTGAGGACACTAAAGGATAATTACATTTGGAGGAAGCCCCAAAAATTCCTTCCTGTCCTTAGTTAAGTGTTCTGTTTCCAGGAAGGAAAACCATTTCTAGCTAAGCTATTGGTCATAAATTAAATAAGGAAGAGTTTGATTGCATGAGCTAGCATAGAACAGTGCAGGCATGTGCACATGTAAAAACAGATATAACATAAAGGGAAAGTAGAAACATAGACATGATGTGTTATTTGTTACACAGAACAAAATTTAGATTTTCCCTATAGCCAATGCTCCTATATATCTTTTCCCTATTTTGTTATACAAATTATATCTAAATTATACATGGTTCAGGCTCCAGGATTCCAGTTTATCATAGTACAGTATTTTTATAAGTGGGAGAGGAAAGTTAAATAATATTGCTCAACTGCAAACAGATTGAACAACTGATTCCTTATGTAATATGTGGTATTATGTATTAAATCAACATATGTGGTCACTAACACTCAAATCCAACTTGATGACACCTTAGCATTGTAGGAATTCACAGATATTTCAATCATTGTAGCATGAGTTCAAAACATACAGGTATGTAATATTGTCTGTTTTCAAAATTCCCCAGTGTTCTTGTTTTACTAGCTTTACAGCTAGCCTGCAGGGAAATAAGAGAGTATAATGCTATCCTTTGTGGCTAAATATGAACATGATACAGACGTTTGTATACTATATAACTGAATATTAAAGCAGTCTGATCTTTTGTGTGAAATTTGTTTATATATAAATAGTATATTCAGTTACTGGAATCTAAACCAATTGAATACAAATGGATTGCTTCCTTAACAAGCAGTCATAAGAATGTGATTGTTTAAAAACCATAATCTTTTGAAGCATTACAGAGCAGGCAAAGATAATGGTAAAGAAATAGCTCTTGGCTCTCATTATCCATTAAATAAAAGAGATTTGTTCATGCAGCCAACTTTGTTGCCAGTATTGTCATAATTTTAGTTGAAAAGAATGGCCATCTCATTACATTATACTCTGTTTACATCACTTAATTGCAACCACAGGCTTGCAATTAACTAAGTTATAGCTTTGTACTTAGAAATACTGAAATTATCAATGCAGTTTTATTCCTCGAAGCAAGAATCTTCAGTTCACAGTACTTACTTTTTAAGCAAAGAACATTGAGAATTCAGATGCATAAATGAAAAAAAGTCCTAAGAAGCATTTAGTTAACAAATCAGGAAATAAATTAATTAAAATATTGGTCTACTTTGGTCAAATATACTTAAATGCATTGTTTCCAATGTAAGATAAAACATGTCTCATTTGATAAAACAGTGCTAGGTGTTTGAGGTTTAAATGTGCATTACCATTTTATTTTATTCTTTTCTTTATTAATCAAAATTACAAGGTCTCTCATCTATCCAATGAAATTTGGGAAACAAAAATGCAGTGTCAAACATTAGCAATAAAACTGCAAAAACAATAAAGACGTAGATTAAGGCCCCTCATTGAAAACACCAGACATGTGTGATATTCATCCATGCTAGAGCTCCCCAATTAAAAACTCAGCCTCAGTTCCTAGGGGGAAAACTAGGTCTTTGTGGTCTTCCAAAAGGCCAGAGTTGTCTGAACCTCTGGATGGAGCCTGTTTCATAAGGCACACACCACGACACACTTGCTTGGGCCCACTATGTGCCATTGCCTCACCAAGAGAACCTGGAGCATGCTCATTCTGCCAGATTTGATGGGAAGGGAGAGGTGGTTCCATAAATAATCGGGCCATGCTGACCTTCAAAGATGGCAACCAGTATCTTGAATTGTACCTAAAAGCATACTGGGAGCTAACACAGCTCATATAGTAGTTGTACTGTGTATCCAGTACTGCACATGCCGCTGCATTTTTTTGGACCAGCTGAAGCTTCTGAAGCTTCAAGTGCATACCCATATAGAACACATTGCAATAGTCCCCAGCATATATATCCCACAAACAAGTATGAGCATGTAGCAAACTGTTTGAGTAATTGATGAAGCTCTTGAGATAATCTGTTGGGTATTCCTAAAGGGTTTTACAGTATATCACATTACTCATTGACCAGAGTAGAGTCTTTAGGAGTAAGAGTACAAAATGGGGATAGACATAGGACACTGTTAAAACTGTATCCTTCAGTTCATGAGCCAGCACCAAGAAAAAATTATCAGTAATCTGTCTCAGTAATGAGATCAGCAAATGGTCCTTTCCTTACACTTTTAATGCAGACCAAGTTAAGGAAAATGATTGTTGCATCCCACTCTCTGAATTTCTCTTCCTACCAATTATCATTTTCTGGCAGGAAGAAAAATCACCTTTTTTCTTCCAGTATGGTGTGGCAGTGATGGTTGAATATATGTGGGTGCTTAATCATCTATCAAGCTGCCTAACAAGAGACAGACACCTAGGTTCTTCACACCTGTTATTGGTTAATTATGCTATTTCTGAATAAGAATCTAATGTGATATGAAATAAGGATTTGATAATGAGAGCTCCATCCTTCTTCACCCTGCAACAAGAAATTACACTATTGGCTTGCAATGGAGTATGGAATCAAAATGATGCCTTTCCCCAACCCAGTAAAAGGGGAAAGTCAGAAATTAAATATTTACCAATATTATTTTAGTGCTGTTTTTTATTTTCTTTTTTTAACATTCCAGAACAATGTAGTGGAGTTTATGTGTTTAATCTGAACAATCTATTTTCCTTCTCTTTATCATAAAAATAACTTAATGTGCTCTGCTTAGTATCTATGGAAACTATACACAGCCACAAATGATCAACAGAAAGCATCGATGTACTGTATCTCTAGACTGTGATAACAAGCAGTGACTTGTTACAGATATACTGTTAATCCTAAAAAGATGAAATCTATCAATGCTTTAAGTGGCTTGTACATATTTGTTCAGTTTTTGAATATCTGAGCAGGGAGTATAATCTATGCTGTGATGCAATCTAATTTAGCAAAGTAAATACATTAGTGGTGAGAGGAATCTTTTGAAAATGTTACATCTTTTTGCAGATATTTTCCTTAAAGCTACTCTATGGCTTTCCATTTAGACAGAAATATCCATTTAAAAAGTCAAAATAAAAACACAAAGATTTTCCCCGTCCCTTTAATGATGAAAATTGCATAAAACATACACTTTGAGTTTGTCCTTCATTACACATATCTGGATAGCCTTTATATCAAGGTTCTTATTTCCAAGAATTACAAAAAAAAATGGGTGGATGTCTTTTGCCTTTTTTTAGATATCCATGTTTTGGATCGTAGCCTTGATTAAAATAAGAGAGATGAAAGCAATTAACAATGCAGAGGGAATTTGTAGCATAAGCTTGACATAGTGTAGCTTTTCCACTTGTCAGGATGAACTAAATGACTGTATTTTACTTTTTTTTAAAAAAAATGTGGAGTATACATGACAAAGTTTTGTATTAATACATTCACATAAGGACTAGGAAACAGCTTTTGTACTTCTCAGGAAAAAAAATGATTGTGCTTATTAGACTGGACTGCAATACATTATTCAAAGGTTTTCCCAGTCTGAAGAAAGATATTTCTGTAATGAAATTGATTGGAAAAAGAGAGTTCATTTTAAAGCCTATAGTACAATATGATCACTACTGGATTAACACTGATTATTTTTTCGCAAAAAAAAAAAAAACATTTCATAGTTTAAACTATGGTAATGACTGAGACTTTGATCATTTCAAGTCTTTCACTTTTGTGATTTTAGCGATTTATGTTTAATAATTTTTTTTAAAATGGTTTGTCTTTTTCCTGTGTAAGCAAGCTTCCTTTTTCTTTGTTTCCTCCTTCCTACAAAGCTATCTGGAAAATAGTTTCCCAGTGGTTTAAGTGTAATAAAGCAATTTAAATTCTGTGGTGCCATTGCAATTAAACTACTGCTCAGTTTTTTTTCTCTTATGTATCTTTATTCATATTTTACATTTTTGTTCAAGTGATATCAGCCATTATATATTAGACTTTGAATCTGTTAAATTGTTTTGTTTTTTCTGCAGTTAGAAAATACAATATTTGTTTTGAACAAAGATTTTTAAACGGTCAATATTTTGATCCATGGTTTGTCCCTTTGAAAGAAACCAAGTTTACTTAATCTACATAGGTATCTATTAACTTCACACAATATCGTACTATAAAGAGTAAAAATTTTCTGTGTTCCTGAACTGTTAAATTGCATAGTGTAACATTAAAACTTTAAACTTGCCAGTTCACAATTAAAAAAAGTTTTATATTTTTCATTATTGGTCATCATGGGAAAGTCACTCATAAATTTTAATTTTAGATTTCTTTTTAGCGCTGGCAGGATTCCTCATATACTATTGTTTGCCTGAAAGTTGTAGTTCTGACATTTAAAAGTTCTGATAACGGATGCTTGACCAAGCATTTAGTCCTCTATTTCTTTATTAATCTTCTATTTTATAAACAATAATAAACAACTTTGAGCTCATTGCTTAAAGTATTGGAGATCACCTACTGTTTTATAATTATTGCACTTAAGGAAACAAAAGAACATACTTTTTTGAAATGTAGGATAATGTATGGTGTGGAGATACATCCTATTTGATCTTCCTCTCCAAGCCCAAAAATTATCAATAAGATCTCTGCTAAATATATTTTCATGGATAACTAATTTGTTCTTTCTGATATTTTGTAGAAAGATTATGCAACAGTGGTTAATACTTTTTGTTTTAATAGTAATAAAATCTTTGGGATATCATTAACATTGTCAGAAAATAATTTTGCCCAATATTTTATTGCAAATCAAATGTTAAATAAAACTATTTTATATATAATATTAATTGCATTGGTTGCTTCCAGAAATGTTCTGTTGTTAGTTGGTTTAAACAGGTTTGTTTCCTGCTCAAGTGGGTTACAATAAATTAGGAATATTTTTCTTCTATTAGAATATATGGAATATATGAAAAAATACTTTCTCTGGCATCCTGCAAACATGGATTGTCATTTAGGCTCACCTTATAACCATCTTCTTCAGCTCACATATAAATACAAAGCATTTGTATGACAAAGCATTTGAATTTATCTGAAATGTGTGCATTTGTGTGCTTTTGAATCAGTTTTGACTCCTGGTGACTGACTGGCCAATCCCCTGCAGTTTTCTTGCCAAATTCATGGAAGTGGCTTGCCCTTGCCCCCTTCCCAGTGCTGAGAAAAAAAAATGACTGGCCCAAGGTCCAACAATCTACAATATATATTTAAAATGTTGTTATGCTTGGGAGATTTGTTGGTATAAGGATATTTTTGCATTAATAATAGTATGGCAGTAATATCATCATTAATTGTTGCACCCCTAACTTCAGATACAGTTGATGCTCAGAAAAAGTCAGAAATTGGCTGAGGAATAGAAGGTCTGTTATTACAGTGGTGAAGGGGGTATGGAAGAGTTACCAAGCCTTTTTGATATGTGCCTCTAATTGGGATCTCTTTGCCTCTGAAGCAATTTTACCATCCTAACATTTCACCAGTGCTGTTGCTCTGTGTTTTTAACTGTGATTGAATGTTTCTAGTGGTCATCTGATATTGTATAGTGCCAGTTTATTAATTGTATACTTTACCTTTGTCTTTTTTTTTTGTATTTTAACTCTTATAAAAACAGGTAGTACTTGACTGATGACCACAATTGAGCCCAAATTTTATGTTGCTAAGTGAGACTCGTATTGTGATTTTTGCCTCACTTTACAACTTTCTTTCCACAATTGTTAAGTGAACCACTGCAATTGTTAAGTTAGTAACTTTTGCTTGACATTTCCTTGTCAGAAGATCACAAAAGGTGATCACATGACCCCAAGACAATGCAACCTTCACAAATATGAGCCAGTTGCCAAGTGTATGAATTTTAATCATGTGATCATTGGGATATGCTGTAATGGTCATAAGTGTGAAAAACAGTCATAAGTCACTTTTTTCAGTGCAGTTATAACTTTGAACAGTCACTGTATGAATGGTTATAAGTTAAGAATTACCTGTATTTTACCCAGATTCTGCACATTGGGGCAAGTTTCAAAAACTGTGAGATGAATAAATTAATCTGATCAGATCAGATCTTCCAATAAATACGAAAGGTCTGTGAATCACTTGTGATAGGATTTAAATCTGTGAACTGATTCATATCTATAAATTGATTTGAAGAATGAGCAATGTTTGATAAAAAAAAAATGTCCCTAGAAGCACAGATGTCCACTGAACCTTTGAATTGATTTGAAGGTACTTTATAGTGGTGATTTGATTTGAAGAATTGGGTGAATTTGTTTAAATAGCCTTTAAATTTAAAACTTCTTAGACAAATACGTAATAAATACAAAACTGACTACAGTATTCATGCTGTGAGAATATTTGCTTTAGAACAGTTTCCATCTGGAAATGGAAAAAAAGATGATTGAAGTATAAGGCATGTTTGTTTATTTAGATTTTGGTAAACCAAGGAGAAGCTCATCTATTAAAATTTTGCCTGCCAAAATTGCTCGGTCCATTTAACAATTTCAAATCTGCAGTCAGATATTGGCAATGCAGCCTATATTCACAGCTTATTTTCATACTTAGTATTTTTCTGCACTGGCAATATCCCTTTCCCAGGTGCACAGCCCAAGCTGGCTCAGGCACACCAACACATCTTAGAGGGAGCTATACACTTTAATTAAAAATAATGGTCGGTAATATAAAATAAAATTAAACAACACAATAATCTAAAACAATAAATCTTATGGTGAGCAATGTTGCTCAAGTTAAAAAACATCCCAAAGACTGTCCTTTTTGGCCAAATGTCCCCCCCACCAATCTCGTCGCCTCATAAACATGTCCTCTGCAGGACCAGTCAGAGGCCTGTGGAGTCTCTCTCTCATGGCAGCCAGGATATAGTCTCTAGGCCGAGATATCACCATCGCTCTTCCTTAGGGTGGCAATCTCTCTCTCCTTTTGAAGGAGTCCAGCCTCATTTCCTCATAGTTGCTTTTTTCACTCCCTTTCAGTCCTTTTATTCTGAGATGCTCAAATCTGTCATCCTACTCTCCAGGACTTTGATTTAATTCTTCCTCCTGAGGACTACATTTCCCAGAAATCTCCCCCAGGGCCTCCTCCTGTCCCAATTCCAAGGCCCCAACCAGCCAGCCAACTAGGGAAAGCTGCTAATGGGGCAGGCTTCATTAGGATCTGTATCTTGAATTTAGGCAGTTCCCATCTCTCTATATCAGAATGCAATGTCATGAAAATAGACTTACTCTCATGAAAATCTTACTGTTTTCCCCCACCCACCCTAATTTGTACTTTTCTTTTTCTTTCTGCATATCTGTAAACCACAAGAAATTCTTCTGGTTTATACTGTTAGCAAGGTTTCTTTTTCAAAACTTTCCTACCACACATCCATATAGTGAAGAGGAAAACAGGTTGCATGTTTACTTTTTTGATAGGAAAAAAAAAGATTTCTATTTCAAGAATAACCTTTGGTTTGCATACAATAATTTCAGTTTATAATGACATAAACCTGAAACCTGTTTGTATCTTTTTTTTTTCTCTCCTTTCACTAGAGTTGGTGCTAGTGTGCATTTTACCTGTGATGATAATTATGTGCTCCAAGGAACAAAAAGCATTACTTGTCAAAAGGTGACAGATACCTTAGCTGCTTGGAGTGACCATAGGCCAATTTGCCGTGGTAAGTATTGTTCAAGATGGAAACTGGTGGGAAGGGCTATTTATATTTATATACCCATCCTGTTCTGCCTTCATGAATTAATCATATAGCTGATACAGCCAATGGCCCCATTTGCTCTTGCCAAAACTCAGGAAATCTTTGGGACCTGTTGGTGAGAGCCATCCCAAACGTTAAAAATAATGCAAAAAAGTACTGAGATCTGTTTTTGAATAAAGTTTGATCCTTTGTGTTAGATTATGTCAAACCACTAAGGACTAACTCCCCTGCCTTTATGGAAAATTAGTTATCCTTTGAATCTTAAGCTTTTAAAAATTAATTACATCCCTTTGTCTGGCACATTTTGCATGATATATAAATACTCAATTAACATACCTTGCCCTATATTTATTTTCTGTTTAGTGAATTAATTATCAGTTAATTAATTATTAAAAGATCTTTGCAGCTCCACAGGTACTGTCTGATAATTACAAGCTAGTTTAGCAATTAAGGTATTTTAATTCTAAGGTAATATCCATATTATTAAACATCTTAGTATATAGAAATAAAATATTCATTTATCTTTATTTTCTTTTAGGCTGTGCTTGAAGGAAACAGAATCAACTACATACATTAGTATATGTACAATGTTACAGCTGAAGGACCCCTAATGTTTAAGTTAATTACTTGAAATTTTGCTTGTTTCATGTAGAAAGAAATTGATAGGTTAGAATATTGATTATAATCTCAAATTATATGTATCTGACATTTGCCAGATGTTGTTCCAGAAGAGTTAGACCACCTTATTAATTACCGGAATAGAAACAATATTACTATCTCCTTCTCTAAAATAGTTGTCATGAATATACTTTAAATATGATGTTATTTGCACATTAATAAACTTCAAAAAAGGTGTGAAAACACATGTTGTAATGTGTTTTTCCCCTGAATAATCAGTTGTGATCTCTATATCCAGTATGAGTGGCAGAAAGAATGAATCATAGCTATGTATATAGCTATATACAATAAATATAATTCTCTCTCTCTCTCTGTCTCACTCACTCACACACACACACAGACACACACATGGAGAGAGAGAGAGTCTAGTGACTATCATTGATAAGGAATTAATTTCTATCATAGCAAGTAGTTCTTATGATAAACATATTTCTGTTTTGAACATTAATCAATTTATATGATAATTTTGTATAAAATACTATTCATCATACTGTTACAACAAATTATTTTACTTTCAGTTCAAAAATGATATAATAATAGTAATAATAATAATAATAATAATAATAATAATAATAATAATAATAATAATAATAATAATAAGTTGGAAGGGACCTTGGAGGTCATCTAGTCCAACCCCCTGCTCAGGCAGGAAACCCTATATCATTTCAGGCAAATGGCTGTCCAGTATCTTCTTAAAAACCTCCTGACTTTAATGATATGAGTACAGTTCCATTTATATTACCGAGTCCACTCACATTTTAATCCTTCAGATTTTCACTATCTATATTATGATTCCTTCATGTTTAAATGGTTTCCAATTAGATGAACCACTGCAGTGATTCATTGTTGAAAAATTATGAGAATCTTTGTAGTATAACATTTATAAAAGGAATATCATCAGTACATTTCTTGATAGAATTCAGGCTGCCTCTATAGTAACTTCACTGCATAAATAAACAATTCCACAATTTGTTTTTCATGCTTTAGATCTTGTGAATAAATTAAAATTGTCAAAAACCTTTGAAACATACTGTACATTGCTTGTTTTAATCTGTTTCCAAGATTTCTAAGTGAGAATTGTAATGAAGCAGTGAGGAGCTTTCAGATTGAATAAGTTTGGTTTATTTTCTATGGCTTTTTCTATTCTTTTCTAGTTTTACTATTTCCAAGGAATACTAGGTATAGCACAGTTTTCTCTGGTTTTGATCTTTTATGACTGTTATCTTTAGAGGAAAACAAGCTTTGTGATGTCCCTCTCACAGTTCACAGGCAACTGAACAGGGTTGGCTGGGCTTTTGTATTTGAAGTTGACAAGTTGATCTCGGATTGGTCCTAAACTGAGGAGTCCAAAAAAGATGTTTCCTAAGCAGAACAAGAGAAAAGTAGACCATGGCCATTTAGCTCTGTAGCTCATCACTGCTTCATTGTTGCCAGCCATGAAGGTCTATACTAGAGAACTGTATTATTTTTTTTAAAAAAATGTTCATTACATATTACATTAGCACAATGTGGCGTAATTGCACAGAAAATGTAGCATAATGCAAAGCATAAAATGGAGCATAATTGCAAAGAAATGTAGGTGTGATTGGTCACATTCAGTAAAATAAAGACATAAACGCTATTCTTTCTTTATAAAAATAAAGCTCTTTTATTAATTCTTCATAGACTGTTATCCATAGTTCCAGTGCAACTGGAAGTTCGATAGCACATTTATAAATTTTAAAGAAATGTAATAGCTCAGGGATCTCGAACTTGCAACGTCACGTGACATGTCTCGATGTATCATGACTTTTTTTTCCATTGCCGGCAATGGGGTGGGTGCAGTTTTGGCATGATGTGTCCAGCCCACAGGCCGGCTGTTTGACACCCCTATAATAGCTTATCCCACACCAGGTAACTTTCAATGCTGTGCTATTTTCTCTTTAAATAAATGAACATCTCTAAAATCTCCTCTATTTGATGCTTTCCTTATTTTTAGCTAGAACGTGTGGTTCTAACCTCCGTGGTCCGAGTGGTATTATCACATCACCCAATTATCCTGTTCAATATGAAGACAATGCACACTGTGTATGGGTTATAACAACCCTTGATCCAGAAAAGGTACGTTCCCCATTTTGTAGGTTTCTAAACAATTACAATGAATGTACTGATATTTGCATAAATAAAGCATTTTTCTTTGTTTTGGGTAAGTAATAATTTGCATGAGTTTTGATAACATTTTAAATATACAAAATATAGACCAAAAAAAGTATTTGTAGGCAATTCTGTTTCACTTCCTTAATATCAATGTGAACTTATGTCTTTGTGATTATTTAATACTATATATACTTTTGATGTCAACAAAAATGACATTTTAGCATTGCGGTAACTTTTCTGTTTGTAGATTCCTTGTGCACCAAAACAACTGTGACCAAAGATTTTAGTTTGTTACATAATCCGAGAGGCTCTTTCTACATTAACAATCATGTTCTATTTGCCATAGTACCAAAACTGGTTAGTGATAAGACTGAGATATCTTTTCTCTTTGAGCTTAGTCTGATCAACTAGGTATATATATATATATATATATATATATATATATATATATATATATATATATATATATGTGTGTGTGTGTGTGTGTGTGTGTGTGTGTGTGTGTGTGTGTGTGTGTGTTTTCTGAGGTTTTCGCGGGTGCCTGTATGTGGATCCTTGGTTTTTCGGGTTTTTTCCCGCGTAGAGTTAAAGGTGTAGGCGCAACGTTTCGACGGAATCCCATCCGTCATCATCAGGCTGGTGGCTTTAGCTTCCTTCTTCTGGGAGAAGCATGTGGCTGTTTGTTCCTCTTTTTTTTTCTATATATATATAGAAAGAAAGAAAGGAGAAGTAGAATGGATATTCTCACAACTGGGCATCAACTAGCATTTATTTTAATGGTCACTTTTTGAATTGCATCTTATGAATTTATAAATTAGCCAATTCAAGGAAACTTCTTTTTGTCTCTGCCATTAAACATCAGTTGCTTTTTCCTATAGCGTTTTTTTTTTCCATTTCAATAGTACTCAGCTATTTGGGTTTGTTCTCCAGTTGTTCAAAAGTACTTTATTTTAATGCTCTGGTTGTTTTGAAGGCTTCCTAACATGTGTTTCCTCTGGGTCCTACTAATGTATCTGCTGAACATAACCCTAATGAGTCATTTCTTAGAGGTTTATAGCTTACAAATAGCTATTTTGCATTGGATTTTTTTCCCTAATGGCTTTAGTAAAGTTGTGCTGCAGGTGTTTTAATTTGCAGTTAATTCCTGAGGTATTTTAATTTTTGCTCCTTTGGGTTCCCCCCCCTTAATATTTTCCATTTGGGGATGATTTCCACAACCCAACTTCATTAGCTACTATTTTGTATTTCCACAATTTGGGTTACAGTAGTGCCTGTTCCTCCTTTCTGTAGCTTTTTCTATTCTGCTCTCACTGCCTTGGTGGAGCAGTGGGCTAATGCCTCCTTAAGTAACACCAGCTGCCTGCAATTAGTGCAGGTTCGCATCCCACCAGGCTCAAGGTTGACTCAGCCTTCCATCCTTCCGAGGTAGGTAAAATGAGGACCCAGATTGTTGGGGGCAATTAAGCTGACTTTGTAATAATGCCGCTTGGGGGTGTGTGAAAGCCCTAATAAGCAGGCATATACATAGAATGAAGGCTACTGCTAAGCTTGTAAGCCGCCCTGAGTCTTCGGAGAAGGGCGGGATATAAATGGAATTAAAAATAATAATAATAAAAAAACTGTACTGTTTTGATGGAACTCTGAGTGTAGAATAATTTTTGGCATCCATTCTAATATGTCTTGACTTGTCTTGACTATTTAGAGACTTTGGGATATATGCTTTAGAATATAGCAATCATTGTTTTTTTTAGATGGGATTAATTACACTGACCCTATTTCAGTCTGGGATCCGGTCTGACTTGAAGAAAGGTTCATCCTAATACACGATTTCCTTCAGGAAAGATACAGAAAGATTTTATTCTCCTGCTTGATCTCTCAGCTTATTCTCCTGTCTTCATGATTGAAGGGATGGTTTCACAGAATTAAATTAAGTGATCGTGGCTCTGGACATTGACAGATATACCACAGGGGACTATTTGGTTCCCAGTGATATTTAATATCCACATGAAGGTATTGAGAATTCATCAGGAATATGAATAATATATTATATGGATGGATGTCACATATAATATAGATTCAGCTCATATAACTCTCCCCTCCTCATAGGACATACATGTTGTGCAAAAAAGTAGGGGAAGTAAAATGAATTTAAAGTTATGAATATATATTCATATTGAAATTTGTACTCAACGTGCTAGTGATATGATTATCTTAATATTTTGTGAGATTAAGCTATGCCAAAGATGAGTGTTATTGGTTAGAATAAAATAGAACTGGAAGGGACCTTGAAGGTCTTCTAGTCCAGCCCCCTGCTCAAGCAGGGGGACCTATACCATCTCAGACAGGTGACTGTCTCACCTCTTCTTAAAAATCTCCAGTGATGGAGCACTCATGATTTCTGGAGGCAAGCTGTTCCACTGGTTAATTGTCCTCACTGTCAGGAAGTTTCCCCTTAATTCCAGGTTGCTTCTCTCTTTGAACAGTTTCCAACCATTGTTTCTTATCCTGCCCTCTGGTGCTCTGGTGAACCACCTGACCCCCTCTTCTTGGTGGCAGCCCCTCAAATACTGGAATACTGCTATTATGTCGCCCCTATTTCTTCTTTTCTTTAGACTACCCAAACCCAAGTCCTGCAGCCATTCTTCATATGTTGTAGTCTCCAGGCCTTTAATCATCTTAGTTGCTCTTCTCTGAATTTTCTCCAAACTCTCAAGATCTTTTTTGTGATATGGTGACCAGAATTGGCTGCAGTATTCCACGTGTGGTCTTACTGGGGTTATACAATATATTCTCTGTATTTATCCCATTTTCCTCATAACTATTGCAACTGCTGCATGGCAGAAGTTTAGTTATGAAAATAAAATGGCTTCTGAAACTGAAACTTGGTGCAAGTTCTGTTTCGTTCTGTTTCGTTCTTTTAAAAAAATAATCCTACCACTATGTAAAGAGCAAATTGATGTAGTGGTTTACAGTGCTAGAAACTGGGAGACCATGAATTCTGGTCTTGCTTTAGGAACAAAGCCAGCTGGGTGACCCTGAGCCAGTCACTTCTTCTCAACCCTGGGAAGCAAGCATGGGCAAACCAATTCCAAGTGGTTCCAAAAATTCAGAAAAAACTTGCAAAGTTAACAGCAGGGATTAGACAGTCATCAGAAGTCAATACCAGCTTAAACGTTCCATCCTCTTTGTACCCCCTTTTATTAGTTTTATTGAACTCTTTGAAACCAATTAAAAGAAGGTTGATGGGGTACAAGTATCTTCTTGATAATATTTAATAAAGAGAATTATAAAACATTTCAATTTGGCCCGGTGTGCTAGAGTTACCGTAACGTTTTATGTTTAAAAAATGACAAATTATTAAGCAGATATCCCAATTTGAATGCTTTTGTTTCTAAATACACATTATCATGACATCTGAGCAGTCATAACTAGAAGAAATGATTATGGTAAACAGCATCAGGCTTCAAGAATTTTAAATATTTTTGGCTAAAGCATGCATCTGTAGTAACCATGAATTATTCATAACCTTGTTTATTTCCAGTTACTACTTATCCTTTCTTTAACTTTTCCTTTTTGTTCATTAGAGATTTGAAAGTCCCACAACTTTCTGTCACATATGCCATGTAACTTTGCCTCAGAACATCCCTACCATATTAATAACTCCTGCTTCCAAATTTTCTTATTCTGTGTTGGAAAAGAGAAAACGGACAGGTGATAATGGGTAGATAAATGGTCCAGCAGAGAATTCTCCAAAGGAAAGATAAAATAAATGCTAATTTATTTAGAGCAGAAGCTCTAACTGGTTTAATAGCATCAATTTATTTTTGTTTTTAAAAGCATAACACTTTAGGGATTCTGTAAATTGGGAGGCTGGCACCAATACAAAAACAAAAACAATCAAGCATTTGCATTAGAAATTAGTGTCACCACCTAGCTGAATGAATTCTCTAGGGTACATAGTTAAATAAAAGCATCAGTTTAAAGGTAAAAAAGTGGGAAAGACACAATTATATTAGGATATTAGAAGATGAATCATCTAGGATCAAGAAATGGCAAGAGAGCAATCAAAACAATGTCAATAAATACTAGGCTGGATCCAACTTCTAGGTTGGATGGAAGCTCTTTGAAAATGGAGTTCTGTTGGCAGGTAGGGCAAACTGATATTTGCTTACATTATCATTCTTCTGCAGTTCATATCATCATCATTTATTCTGCTATTACATTTGCAAGCTGAATTTTACTCTCTCCTAAATTTCTTCCTTTAAACAAATGATAAGGCTTCCCATCTCACAACAGTGACCCTAAGCAGCGAACAGAACATTACAAGCAAACAGGCAGCGCAACACAATTTCTTAAAACAGACATTGTGCCTCCACTCCCAACTATCTCATTTGGTAGAGCAGGATATTCATCATTAATGGTATTTGAAGCCACTGAGAGATTAAGGTGGGCCAGGATGCTCTATCCTCATCCTACACTTGCCATAGGTCATCAGCAAGCTTGATTAATGCCATCTCAAGGCTATGATCAGCTCTGAATCTGATTGAAAATAATCTGCCTCCTCAAGAGTCGTAGGTAATCATCTGCTCAACAACCTTCCCTAGAAAGGGTGTATTTGGAGACTGGACAAAAAAATGCACAATTTCATTAGGTCCAGCATGGCCATCTTAAAGGGCAGATTATTCCCTCTACAAGGCAAACAGAACCATCCCCTCTTGTAAATAAGTATCACCTCCTGGGAGGCCTTAGCCAGCCACAACAGATATGGATCTATGTCTTCATGGACTAACAGGCTCAAACTGTTCCCAAAGAACTGTTCCAAAGGCAACACCATAGTACTTGCACATCCAAGCAGATCTAAGCAATGTGATTGGATAGATACCTGGAATAGTCCTTGCAGGAGCTCTGTAAATGTTCCCCTGACCATTCCTTGCTGAGGACGAACTGGTAACCTTGAGCAAGCTTCCAGCCAACCCAATAATAACTACACTTGTCACCATAACTACACTATGGCACAAAGTATCCCTTAAGACAAGATCCTATCTATCTCAATCAGATTCATTCTTTATTTTTTACTAGTGTTATTCTAGATATCTTTTATAACTCTTTATCACCCGGAGTTCTTCTGAAAAATTAAAGGATGGATGCATGGACCTAGAGAGGCTGCAGAAGTGCAATTTGATCCATGTTATGCCTCATTACAACCCACAACTGACCATTTCTCAACATACTAAAAGGTTTTAGGGGAGATTGGTTCAACTGTGGAAGTTTGGGAGAGCTCAAAATTGGAATGTTTTTTTCCCTAATACTTCCTGAATCAAGCTGAATCAAGCAAAACTAAGCCATCATTGGTATTTGCAAACCAGGCTGGAAAAGCATTCTACCTCTGGTCCATATAAGCCAAAATATGATATAGTAGGTCCTGTAATAAAGTCTTTGTTATTATATTGTTTTTCAAATATGCAGTGTGGATATGCAATATTTACTTGAGCAGGACAGTCTTTGTCATTCTGAGCAAACTGCTAGTGAGCTGATTAAAAATACGATTGCATAACTCCATATCTTTCCATGTATGGCTGTGAAAGATGGACCATAAGAAAGGCTGAGCGCCAAAGAATTGAAGCCTTTGAACTATGGTGCTGGAGAAGACTCCTGAGAGTCCCTTGGACTGCAAGGCGATCAAACCGGTCAGTCCTAGAGGAGATCAACCCTGACTGCTCTTTAGAAGGCAAGATCCTGAAGCTAAAACTCAAATACTCTGGCCACCTAATGAGAAGGAAGGACTCACTGGAGAAGAGCCTAATGCTGGGAAAGATTGAGGGCAAGAGAAGAATGGGACGACAGAGAATGAGGTGGCTGGAGGAGTTACTGAAGCAGTAGGCATGAGCTTAAATGGACTCCAGAAGATGGTAGAGGACAGGAAAGCCTGGAGGCACGTTGTCCATAGGGTCGCAATGGGTCAGACACGACTTCGCAACTAACAACAACAACAAGAGATAGCAAGGCCCCAATTCTGTCTTCCAGCCAACTGTTCTTGGACCCTCTGTTATGCTGCTTTTCAATGCTGTAGAGAATAAGTGTCCCTCATCAACTCTAAAATAGAATTCAACCAGTGGTGGGATTCAAATGTGTGAACAACCAGTTCTCTGTGTGGATGCCACTTCCAGAAGTCCATTCTGGGCTTGGGCAACAAAAAATTAGCTACCAGTTCTTCCGAAGTGGTGTGAACTGGCTGAATCCCACCACTGAATTCAACTAGGGAATGATTAGTTTCTGTGGCTGAAATAGAAAAGTTGGTTCTTTGCTTCAGATTCAGCTAGTCTGGGAAAGAAACTCTTGTTCAAGCAAAGCAATCCCCTTATTCTCTGTGTGATTAAAAAAAATGATAAGCACATCATGGCAGTGAGATAATCAGTAAAACTAAATTCCGTTTTATCTAGAGACTGTTCACAAGCATAATTGATAAATTGTGTAATCTGCTTTTTACAAGCATTTCTTTTCCACATCAGTAAATTATTGTTAGCTGATTCTATAGCTTCTTCTTACAGCATTGGTTCATTCTTGCTGCCTATCAGGCACAGATGAGTACAGAATATGAATATGTTAGTGCAGATTGGACTCCTCTTTTGTTAGTCATATTGGTTGTATCACTGAGCTCAGCATTTTCTTATATGCTGTTTCTAACTTCACAGTACCTTGTATCAACATAATGCAAAGGAGTTCTACATTTGGTAAAGATGTTCTGCCTGCAGCAATCATCTCTGCATTATATCCTTCATTTATTTAACAGACAGTTTTTATCGTCGTACTCATCCTTTGGTCGAGTGTAAGGAAACAGGTTCCAGCAGATCCTAATAGAATTTTCAGGTGCTGAGCTCAGATATTGTCTTACAGGTTCTCAGTTATTCAATAATCACTGTAATTAAATTGAGCTAAGAGTTTCTGAGCTGATGCTTAATCAGAGTGATGTGAGGTGGTGTTGGAAAAGACATCTAACAGGAAAGTTGCACACAAATAAAGGAGAAGCTTTTCAATGTGTGCTGCTGCAGCCCTGCTTTAAAATCTTAAAACCATGAAAGCATCAAATGCCATGTGAAAATTATCTTCTAGCCTTTCAATTTTGTAATTTGTAATTGAACACATGCTATTTTCAGGTTTCTAAGCTGTCATAATTCTCTCTCTCTCTCTGTCTCTCTCTCTCTCACACGTTTTCATGCACGGTGCAGACATTAATCTCAATCATACATACCTATGTGCTTCTGTTCACAATTCAGGGACTGAATTTGAAGTAGCTGTCAAGCATATAATATTTAGCCTTAGTTACTACAAATGTGTCCCCCAACAGAATAAGTTGTGTGCAACTTTCCTGTTAGATGTCTTTTCCAACACCACCTCACATCACTCTGATTAAGCATCAGCTCAGAAACTCTTAGCTCAATTTAATTACAGTGATTATTGAATAACTGAGAACCTGTAAGACAATATCTGAGCTCAGCACCTGAAAATTCTATTAGGATCTGCTGGAACCTGTTTCCTTACACTCGACCAAAGGATGAGTACGACGATAAAAACTGTCTGTTAAATAAATGAAGGATATAATGCAGAGATGATTGTAGTGGCAGACGGCCGGTGAAGAGGAGAAGGAACTGCCTTCTGCACCTGATCCGAGGACACGTAGGGCACAGAAAAAAGCAGGGGCCATGCTATTTGAGAAGAGAAAGTCCCAACTGTCTTGATGGGCTGCACTGGAAGCTGACTATTTATTACAGCATACAGATGAAAGCATTGCTGGGAATAACATATTTGTTTTCTAGTTGTGTGGTTTTCCTGCTTCACTCTGGATTGACACCGTGTTTGGAATTTGAGTCATGCCTTTGAGACTCTGAACTTTTGTTACCTTGTGAGCTCTCTTGTTTGTAGGTTCAAGTTTGGCTGGTGGAGTTATTTTATTTGAGCAACTTTCAATTGCTTTGGGGCAGTGGAGGGATTCCAATATGTGAACAACTGGTTCTCTATGTAGATGCTGCTTCCGGAATTCCATTCTGGGCCTAGGCAAAAAAAAAATTAGCTACCAGTTCTGCCGAAGTGGTGCAAACTGGCTGAATCCTGCCACTGCTTTGGGGACTATATTGGGCCATTGTTCTGTGGATTAATCTTTGCCTGCTTGTGGCTGTGCTTAATTGGGACAGTTCTGACTTTTGATGAAGGGAATTGCTGGAGAATATTAATAAGATCATTAAACCACAGTTATGTCTGTGTGTGAGTGAGAGGGGCAGCACACAGCCCTATAAAACAGCTATACTCAATTTAGAATAAAAGTTTTGGAAGTGATCTTCAAGATCTTTTAGTCCAAACCCCTGCTCAAGCAGGAGATCACTTTTAATCACACACTGAGGCACTTCTGGTTCTTTAGAGCTCCAGTGAATTTAAAACAACAGTAAAACTTTACAATCTGTTAGACAGGTTTCCTGCCTTTGGGCCACTCTGCTTATGGGCCTGCTTCATCTTCAGGTATGGCAACTTCAGCCGAGGTTCACAGAACATAATTGTAAAGTGAGCCAGTCAGCAAATAGGCTGCTGCACTTTGGATCAATTCTAGTTTCTGAATAATCTTCAGAGACATTCCCATATAAAACACATTGCAGCAATCCAAAGATGTAGTGATGATAATATGAATCACTATAGTTAGCTATAGGAAAGATTACACCTGTCTTGTCAGCCAAAGATGGACAATGTCAAAACAAAACAAAACTCCAGTTCATTTTAATGGATTACTGCCTTGTCGTGGTGAAGGGGCTTGCGTAATTCAATGAAGCTATGAGCTATGCCATGCGGGGCCACCCAAGACGGAAAGGTCATAGCAGAGAGTTCTGACAAAATGTGATCCACTGGAGAAGGAAGTGGCAACCCACTCCAGTATCTTTGCCATGAAAACCCTTTGGACAGTACCAAAAGGCAAAATGATATGACGCTGGAAGATGAGGCCCTCAGGTCAGAAGGCATCCAATATGCTACTGGGGAAGAGCAGAGGGCTAGTACTAGTAGCGCCAGAAAGAATGAAGCAACTGGGCCAAAGCCGAAAGGACGCTCAGCTGTGGATGTGTCTGGTGGTGAAAGGAAAGTCCGATGCTGTAAAGATTTTTTTTCTCCATAGGAACCTGGAATGTAAGATCCATGAATCAAGGCAAGCTGGACGTGGTCAAACAAGAGATGACAAGACTGAACATTGACATCTTAGGTATCAGCAAACTAAAATGGACAGGTATACTACTGCGGGCAAGAATCCCTCAGAAGAAATGGAGTAGCCTTCATAGTAAATAAAAGAGTAGGAAAAGCAATACTGGGATACAATCCTCAAAATGACAGAATGATCTTAGTTCGAATCCAATGCAAACCATTCAATATCACAGTAGTCCAAGTCTATGCCCCAACCACCGGTGCTGAAGTGGATGAAATTGACCAGTTCTGTGAAGCCCTACAGCACCTTATAGAACTAACACCAAAAAATGATGTCCTTATCATCATGGGGGATTGGAATGCTAAAGTAGGAAGCCAAAAGATAACCGGAATAACAGGAAATTTGGCCTTGGAGTACAAAATGAAGCAGGGCACAGGCTGATAGAATTTTGTCAAGAGAATACAATGGTGATAGCAAGCACTCTTTTCCAACAACCCAAGAGACTGCTCTACACATGGACATCACCAGACGGTCAACACAGAAATCAGATTGACTATATTCTTTGCAGCCAAAGATGGAGGAGCTCTATACAGTCAGTAAAAACAAGACCAGGAGCTGACTGTGGCTCAGACCATGAGCTTCTCATTGCAAAGTTTAGGCTTAAACTGAAGAAAGCAGAAAAGTATGAATTAAATCATATCCCTGTTGAATATACAGTAGAGGTGACAAATAGATTTAAGGAATTAGATCGGATAGACAGAGTGCCTGAAGAACTATGGACAGAGGTTCGCAAAATTGTACAAGAAGTAGCAACTAAAACCATCCCAAAGAAAAAGAAATGCAAGAAAGCAAAATGGCTGTCTGAGGAAACTTTTCAAATAGCTGAGGAAAAAAGGGAAGCGAAAGGCAAGGGAGAAAAAGAAAGATATGCCCAGGGCTGCTTTGCATACCTTCATCCCGGGTTGATTCGGATATTCCATCTCTCTCTATGGGGGGTGAACTATTACCCCCTGTAGATAGGGCTCGCAACTTGGGAGTCCTCTTAGATTCACGGCTCACCTTGGAAGACCACATAGGGGCTGTGACTAGGGGGGTTTCACCCAGGTTCGCCTGGTGCGCCAGTTGCGGCCCTATCTAAGCCGGGATGATCTATGCACGGTCACTCACGCACTCGTGACCTCTCGCCTAGACTACTGCAACGCTCTCTACATGGGGCTGCCCTTGAGGACCACCCGGAAGCTCCAACTGGTACAGAATGCAGCCGCGAGAGTTGTGTTGGGAGTCTCCCGATACTCCCATGTCACACCTCTGCTCCATGAGCTGCATTGGTTACCAGTTGTCTTCCAGGTGAGATTCAAGGTACTAGTAATGGTGTTCAAAGCCCTACATGGCAGGGGGCCGGAGTACCTTAGGGAACACCTGCTGCCGGCATCAACTTCCCTCCGCCCTGTGCGTTCCCACAGAGAGGGTCTCCTCAGGGTGCCACCGGTCAGAGAATGTAGATTGGTGGCCCCCAGGGGGAGATCCTTCTCTGTGGGCGCCCCGGAGCTATGGAATCAGCTACCGGTGGAGCTCCGGATGGCGCCCGATCTTCGCTCCTTTCGCCGCGAGCTAAAAACATACTTTTTTGAACAAGCTGGCCTGGCCTAATGAGGGGACTGGGGGGATTGTTATTGTCATTTTACTGGGGTTTTAAGATGTATTTTTAGTATATGGGCATGTATTTAATTATTTTTTAACTTTTGTAATCCTGTATTTTTATTCTTGCCCTGTTCACCGCCCTGAGTCCTTCGGGAGAATATTATTAAATTAAATTAAATTTAAATTAAATTAAATTAAATTGAATGCAGAATTCCAGAGAATAGCTAGAAGAGATAAGAATGCCTTCTTAAATGAACAGTGCAAAGAAATAGAAGAAAACAATAGAATAGGGAGGACCAGAGATTGTTTCAAGAAAATTGGAGAGATGAAGGGAACGTTTCATGCAAAAATGGGCATGATAAAAGACCAAAATGGCAGGGACCTAACAGAGGCAGAAGAGATTAAGAAGAGGTGGTAAAATTACACAGAAGAACTATACAAGAATGAGCTTAATGTCCCTGATAATCACAATGAGGTGGTCACTGACCTCGAGCCAGAAATCCTAAAATGTGAAGTGAAGTGGGCCTTAGAAAAGCTGAGCAACAACAAAGCTAGTGGAGGTGACAGTATTCCAGATGAGCTATTCAAAATCTTAAAAGACAATGCAGTAAAAGTGCTACACTCAATTTGCCAGCAAATTTGGAACACTCAACAGTGGCCACAGGATTGGAAAAGATCAGTTTACATTCCAATTCCAAAGAAAGGCAGTGCCAAAGAATGTTCAAACTATCGCACTATTGCACTCATTTCTCATGCTAGAAAAAATATGCTTAAAATCCTACAAGCTAGACTCCAGCAGTATGTGGACTGAGAACTACCAGAAGTAGAGGCAGGATTTCGAAGAGGCAGAGGAACTAGAGATCAAATTGCCAACATCTGTTGGATCATGGAGAAAGCTAGGGAGTTCCAGAAAAACATCTACTTTTGCTTCATTGACTATGCTAAAGCCTTTGATTGTGTGGATCATAACAAACTGTGGCAAGTTCTTAAAGAGATGGGCGTACCAGACCATCTTATTTGTCTCTTGAGAAACCTATATGTGGGCAAAGAAGCAACAGTGAGAACTGGACACGGAACCACTGATTGGTTCAAAATTGGGAAAGGAGTCCGGCAAGGCTGTATATTGTCGCCCTGCCTATTTAACTTATATGCAGAGCACATCATGAGAAAGGCAGGGTTAGAGGAATCAAAAGTTGGAATTAAGATTGCCGGAAGAAATATCAACAACCTAAGATATGCAGATGATACCACTTTAATGGCAGAAAGTGAAGAGGAACTAAAAAGCCTCTTGTTGCGGGTGAAGAAGTAGAGTGCAAAACTTGGGTTGAAACTTAACATTAAGAAAACCAAGATCATGGCATCCGGCCCTCTCAATTCCTGGCAAATAGATGGGGAAGAAATGCAGGTAGTGACATATTTTATTTTCCTGGGCTTCAAGATCACTGCAGATGGAGACTGTAGCCAAGAAATTAAAAGACACTTGCTCCTCGGGAGGAAAGCAATGGCAAATCTAGACAGCACACTAAAAAGCAGAGACATCACCCTGTCAACAAAAGTGCGTATAGTCAAGGCTATGGTCTTCCCAGTTGCAATGTATGGCAGTGAAAGCTGGACCATAAAAAAGGCTGACCACCAAAGAATTGAGGCCTTTGAACTATGGTGCTGGAGAAGACTCCTGTGAGTCCCTTGGACTGCAAGGCGATCAAACCGGTCAGTCGTAGAGGAGATCAACGCTGACTGCTCTTTAGAAGGCCAGATCCTGAAGCTAAAACTCAAATACGTTGGCCACCTAATGAGAAGGAAGGACTCACTGGAGAAGAGCCTAATGCTGGGAAAGATTGAGGGCAATAGAAGAAAGGGACGACAGAGAATGAGGTGGCTGAATGGAGTCACTGAAGCAGTAGGCGTGAGCTTAAACGGACTCCAGAAGTTGGTAGAGGACAGGAAGGCCTGGAGGAACATTGTCCATAGGGTCGCGATGAGTCGGACATGACTTCGCAGCTAACAACAACAAAGTAGTACATTATATAGTTCCTTTCCTCCCCAAATTCTTCACTGAGCTGCTCATTTGAGTTGCCTTGGAGACTGAGGATTCATAGAGCCTCAGAGCATTAAAAATTACATAGGGATAGTGGTAGGAATTAGGCAACAGGATCAAAGTAGCTTGCCACTGCATTCTTGAGAGTTTCTTTAGATTCTTAGGCTTTCCTGTAGCCTTAGGATTTCCTGGTGGTTTCTGGTCCTTTTTCAAAATCAGCCACAGTCAGCTAAACATTACCTCAGTCAGTAATTACCAAATGAACCTACAGAATGCAGGTAGTCCTTGACTACAACCATTTGTTTAGTGACCATTCAAAGTTACAATGGCACTGAAAAGAGTGACTTATGACCATTTTCCACATTTTTGACCACTGCAACATCCCTATGGTCACCTGATCAAAATTTGGACACTTGGCAACTGGCCTGTATGTATGGAGTTTGCAGTTTCCTGGGTCCTGTGATCACCTTTTGTGACCTTCTAACAAGCAAAGTCAATAGGGAAGCCAGATTCATTTAACAACCATGTTACTAACTTAACAACTGATATGATTCACTTAACAACTGTGGCAAGAAAGATCATAAAATGGGCAAAATTCGCTTAGCAACAGCAATTTTGGGCTCGATTGTGGTTGTAAATTGAGGACTACCTGTAAGTTGTATGGCTGAAATCATGCTCTTAGTCCAACAAATTGGACAACTGTGATAATCCAAAATGCAGCTACCTGCTTGGACATAATATTTTCTGATCTCTTTGTGGTATAATCAGTAGGAACATTGGATTTTGTGTGTGTATGGCATAATTTGTTTCTTGTGGCTTGGCCTAATCAGTGTTCTGAGATAGGTTTTAGATTTTTCTATGGATCTGAATCAGAATCTGAAATATGTGCATGCAACAGTAGAAAATACATTAACTTTATACAAGTAGCCGGAGCAAATTTAAAAAAAAAAGCTATGGGAAGATTAGTTTGTTAAATGTCTGAGAATTTATTTCTGATCAAAGATATATATCATGCAGAGCCAATTTTGCTTTTCATTTCATCCAAATAATGTATAAATATAAGAAAGAAGTATGTTGATTTTGACTAGACAAAGTCTAGGATAAAGCAAATAGACTTGAATTGTTGTTTTGTGTGAAAGGGGAATTGACTTTTGGTTAATAAATGCAATAAGAGTGATATATGATGGAAGTAAAATTTGATTTAGAATAAATGGATTTTTTTTAAAAAAATATATTTAATCTATAAATAGTAAAACAAAACCAGTGGCCAAATGCAAGCAATAAATACACAGAGATAAATCTAAAAAACAGGAGAAGGGAGAGCTGAACTCATTGTTTAGGCATGGGACTGATCCCTGGCTTAGTCAGGATTTTTGCTTTTGTTTGTTCATTTTGCATTAAAGGCTTAACACACAGGAGGGAGAGTTAGAGTTAGCAGAAGTGACAAGTAAATACAGAGAGAAAATGTATATAAGAGAGATATGTAATAAAACAAGACATAGGGTCAAGAAGGCTGGATTAATGTGGGTCAAAAATGCATGTGATTGATCAGTACAAGAAAAAATATATTGAGATAGTCTGATCATAAAGAAAGAATGCAGAAAAATCACATTGCAAAGAAATACATGGATGAAGGTGAAGACCAAGAAAATTCTGTGTGCTTATATAGTAATATGGGATATGGGAGTATATTACTCTTTTAAAACTAACTGAATAAATGCTATTAAGAATGCTAACATTCTGATACTGATGTCTTTACTATGTATTCTGCAAAAAAAATATCCTTCATATGTTTGCAATACAGTATCAGATTTTAGCTTCTGCATTTGCCTTTACACAATAATTGATGACTGCAGACATAGCAGTTTCTCAGGCAAATGAAATATGCATAATGTAAAAAGTTTCACTGGGTTATGCACTGGACCTTGCATAATAATACACTTTTTTTTAGAACAATTGGAAAGTTACAATTCAAATTGCTTTGGGAACATGAGAAATAGTAATACTCATTGCTGAATGACCTGGCAAATAGAAAAGTGTGTTCATTCCTAAGTACAGGTAATCCCTGAGTTACGAGCGTTCACTTAATGGTTGTTCAAAATTATGTGATAAGCGCCCCCTAGTGATTACGAGAAAATCCAAAAATTACGAATGTTGCAGCACTATGGCAGTTGTTCATCCTTACGAATGACTGTAGAGGCTCTGCAATATTCACTCTATTCTCCCCCACGCTCCCCACAAATGCTTCCCCCTCCCTTCTTTCCTTGCCAGACTTACCTTGAGACTATCTGTGCCCCGATTTCTGCCTTTGAGGAAGAGGAGAGTCAATGGAAGCTCCTTGATGCCATAAAATTGTGTGAGTTCAGGCACCCCTCTTCTATTGCAGAGAATGGGTACCTGAACTCTCCTAAGATCACGGACCTCAGAAACTTTCATTTTTGGCACAAACTTTGTACTTGTCTTCTGTCCCCCCCCCCCAACTCCTTTTTGCCACCACTGGAACACTTTTTATTCAAATGGAGACCTAGGGGAGATGGGAAACTTTGTCTGTGAGGAACTGGGGTGGTTGAAAACACAGTGATTCACTGCTTTTTCAAGTGTTGCATTTGCACATAGAAGGAGCTCCCTATCTCCCCAAGGTCTCCGTTCAGATAAAAAGTGTTTGAATCGCAGCAGCTTGAATTTCTCCACTCTGTCTGAGTGAAAGGAAATGGAGGTGCAGAGCAGGATTACTCTCAATAAGACTGGTGCACATGAGTGAGCAGTGCACCCGTGTCTTCTTGAGAGCAATCCTGCTCTGTGCCTCCGGTTTCTTCCTTTCAGACGGATGAGAGAAACTCAAGCCGCTGCCACCGCTTGAATTGGGAGGACTACAAGGAGAAGAGCAGTAAAAAAAGAACTTTTTATTACAACAGCTGTGTAAAACTTTACATTCAAAAATGCATATGTGAAAACCCTTGATATATTTTGTTGTCACTATGCTCTTCTTTAAAAAAAGAATAGCCTTTTTTATTCTAATTGCTATTTTTATTTTATTTAAAGGCAAAAATATCAACAAAGATATGTCCAATCTATATAGACTGACAGTCATACTTCTCTGACTAATTGTCAACATTTGGGGAGGCTATATGATTCCATTGCCATTTGTTAGTCTTTATTAATATGCTGAATCCGTTAAACTAATAATACATGACATATTTTGACAGATATAATGGTTCACTGAAGATAATATACAGGTGCACTTGTTCTCAATTTAGTTATGTGCAGATTCATGTAGCGGTAGCTGATAAATACATACATGAACTCAGTACTCATTTCCTTGTATTTTGTGGGGTTTGGTTTAATGTTCCATTTGCACAAAAGTATGAAATTCAATCTACAACCACCCACTCATCTGCAGCTTTCTAATATGGTAAGTGCATAGTGGAGAACTTGGTCTCCATGTATGCATATGCATATTATCACAAAACAACTTTTAAACATTACTAAATGTAATTACACAAAGTTAGGGTTCATCAACTGATATGAAAAAAATCATCAACCAATTAATTGTAGCACTACAAAAAAGGAAATTGGTGCTTCCTCATTCCTCCAGAAAAACGCAAACCACCCTTGGAACTATTCTGACTTTTTTCTAGTCCTTCATCAGAAGGTTGTGTTACAACAAAATCCTGCAATGAAATCAGTTTGCAGGCAATATTTTTTTTTGCCCCAAATCCATTCCAATTCATTGATATTTCATTTTCCCTTTCTGTTCAGAACTTTGATATTGTCTCTCAACCACCGTATTAATCATCCAAATATTTTTGTAGCCCATCACTTAACTTTCCTTTTGCTCGGTAAGCATGTTCTTTTCAGATTTTTTTAAAAAGCTATTTTCCATTCTTTGAATTTATCTGGTTATTTCTGCTTTCATTACTGCTTCAGTTAATCTTTTTTTTTGAAAAAGTGGCTGGACATTGTAATTTTCTGTGTTCTATTGATCTCTTGTTCAGCTTAACCCTCTGGAAATCATTCATCTATTTTTTTAAAGAAAGGGGGTGTCTTCTAAAGTTTATTACTTGCCATATTATATCTATGATCTCATGCCTTTATTTATTACCACAGTGTGTGTGAAATATATTCTTCCTGATACAAAGGAAGATAGTAAAGACTTTTAAGACTGCAGTGCTACAATTAATTGGTTGATGATTTTTTCATATCAGTTGATGAACCCTAACTTTGTGTAATTACATTTAGTAATATTTAAAAGTTGTTTTGTGATAATATGCATATGCATACATGGAGACCAAGTTCTTCACTATGCACTTACCATATTAGAAAGCTGCAGATAAGTGGGTGGTTGCTTAGCAATAGCCTTCATTCTATGTATATGCTTGCTTATTAGGGCTTTCGCCCCCCCCAGCGGCATTATTACAAAGTCAGCTTATTGCCCCCAACAATCTGGGTCCCCAATAATTTGCATGGTTCCCCTTAAAAACATATCCATTATAGCATTTACAAAGAACTAGAAATATATAGACATTATTTTGTTTAGCTTTGGGATGTATTATATTTAATATTACTTTTTTATTTTCTTTTTAAAATCACATTTCATTATTTCCTCTTTTTCATCTAGCTGCTTTAAAATTACTCCCAAAATGTCAAATAACGCTTCTTCTGTGTTAGTAATTTTGTTCCAGGTAACAACCATATTATAGTATATAACTTGATTTTTGAAGCCCTTTTATATAATCACTAAATTTAATGGAACAAGTAAGCTTTGTACTGAGTTCATTATTTTTAAGCTTTATCTGTACACTTCTATCACTTTAAATATTATATTGTATTTTCTTTTCACATGTACATATATATTCCAAACTTTTAGGCAAATTATATGTGAATAATAACTACACTAGCTTTAGTTTTACTAATTAAATATTCCTGCCTTTAACACCTTTACATCTCCATGTTAAATGTATTTGCGTATGTCTTCCCCTCCCCCACCAGAAATCTACAGATCTGTAGGGATTTGGCTTTATTTTCAGTTGAATGTATACCTGTCACTGTTAGATGCTGTCTGTCCCCAGTGTAGCATTTTCTAGGCCATTGACCAAGCTGGTAGGAACATGTAACTCCTGCTCAAATTCCTGGGAGTTAAACTATCAGTGTATCTGGAGATGTAGGAGAAGGAGTGATTAGAACCTGAGGGCAGAGTTAAAAGAGGCATCAGCCTAGAATCCCTACATAGCCAGAAGGACACCAAGTCCAACCTCCCTTGAATCTTGTTAACTCTTATCTAACCCCAGTGAGGTGATAGATATGATTAATGATAAATCAGCTTAATTGAACCTTCACACATGGACCTTATCTTTCACGTCTGACAGGAAATACCAAATTATGTATTTTGTTAAATACTATTCATTTTGTTTCCTTTTTATCAATACAGTTTTGTCAACTAACCTTAACTTGCTACTTTCAATCTTGCCCTTCCCAGCAATTTAAATCTTCTATTTTTCCAAAGATGTGGACTCTGGAACTCAAACAAATGCATTTAAAGCTTAATAGAGTTGTATTCAATTCATTATATTTAATACTGTTTTATATATTTAAACCTATACACAGCTACCTTTATGAAAATATTTGACATGTTAATATGCACTGTGTCTCCTATTATCTAAAATGTTTCAGTGCTAATTAGTGACTTGTATAAATATTAAATTGTTCAGAAATTTATAATTATATATTCTGAAGTTTATTTTAAAAATTAAACACATCACAACATTGGGGGGAATAACCATGACTACTATGTTCTTAGATTTTCTATACATTTTAATAGAGCTTTTCCTGAATATTATCATTAGCATTTTCACTACTGATGATCTCTGAGTTTGCTGACAGGAGTTTTTGTCTTTGTGAGGTTTCTGCAAATTTTCCAAGGGGCACTTCAGTTCATTAAAGATTAGATTAAATCACATTGAAGCTCAACTATAATTCCATTGGGTGACTTGGCCGATTAAGTAGATTTTCTGCTCCTCTTGGAGTTTTTATAATGTAAAGGTAAAGGTAAAGGTAAAGGTTCCCCCGCACGTGCATGCTAGTCGTTTCCAACTCTAGGGGCCGGTGCTCATCTCTGTTTCAAAGCCGAAGAGCCAGCGCTCATCCGAGGATGTCTCCGTGGTCATGTGGCCGGCATGACTAGACGCCAAAGGCGCACGGAACACTTTTATAATGTACAGGGTTGCAATTCCAGTTCCATATATGGAGAACAATGAGGGTGTGAATAGTGTGAGGTGGACAGCTGACTAATACATTTTATCACTGTAGGAAACTCTCAACCTATCAGAATTCTTTTGAGAGGGCAAGACTAAGCTTGCTTTGAGCTCCATTTAGTTTTTACCTCTTTTTTTCTTTAGTATAGGAAATCTTAATTTTGCTTGTTGTTGTGGGAACAGGATATTATAATTCCATGCTGGTTCTCAAAATCTGGTCCATGATGGACAGCAGTGAGATACCTCTGTAGTTTATGCAGTCTGATTTGCTTTCCCTTCTTTTTATAAAAATACACAATGAGGGCATCATAGAACACATCAGGCCTCACCTCTGTGGACTAATGAATTCCAAGATGTCTTGGAATGAGAGCGAGGTGTTTGGTTCTGTTCTTTGTAGATCTCAGCAAGAATACCATCCTGCCATGTTGCTTTATTTCACTCTTCTGTGAGATCACTTTCTTGATCTCATCAGTACAGGGAGGCAGGTCTACAGTAATTAACCCAAATTTTGGAATCACTGTGTTAATGCCTTCAAGTCATTTTTGACTCCTTGGTGACTGGACAAGTTACTGGAGTTTTCTTGACAAGAGTTTTGGAGGTATTTTGTACTTGGCTGCTATTACCTAGGGCTGAACATATATATATATGTTAAATGCTTGTTAACTATTTAGATTACCCTGCTAGGCCCCAAACATGGGACAAATCTTTATTTCCTGTTTCGGCCTAACCGAAGGCCATCCACAGGCAGTAGTCACAACAGTGACAGCTCATATTTGTATAAATTTTAGATTGCTAACAAAGAATTAAAGGGAGACTGATATGCATTTCAAACTTATTTGTTTTCATCAGTCTGCCATACCCTTCTGAGATTCGAACCTGGGCTGATTGCACATTAGGCAGTTGTTTTAACCTTTAGGCCATATATACAAATCTGTTCAACATAATAAAGTATAAGACTATGATATCCAAGCATTTATTTTCCTAGGTTAACAATTGATTAGAGAGTATAAGAAAAATAAAAATAAAGTTGCCTGTTGCCATTTGACCAAGTTTATGCATTCACTTTGAATGAAATGTATAAATCATTCGTGACCTGTTTGTACTCTTAAAATTTATTTAGCACCAGCATCTTGTGACATCTATGGCAGTTCATAAAATCAACATTGAACAATACTATTTATGGAATGACAGAAAATTGAGTGGAGGGGAAGTATTTTGCAAAGAATACACAGGCTATTAGATAAATATGTCTCTTTTCAGAGGCATTTAATGAAACAGCTTCCACCTGTGTCAATGTGTCAGTTGATTTCCGATTATTTTTAATGCAACATATTTTAGATAATTCAATTTGTTCTATAGTAGTTAAATTCTGAATTTGGAAACATTTTAAAGCTTTCTTTTCTTAATATGTTTCTATAGTATCTGAATATATGTAGAACTGAACTAGTAATAGTACAGTAACTGTTTTAATCCATTTCTTTTTTAATATGGCAAAAACATCTTTACCAATAACATGAAACTCTAAAGTTATAAATGTTCAAAACAGCACTATTAAATTAACTGTTCCAGTGGTTTTGTTCTCATTGTTAGGAAGTTTATCTTAAATTAAAGGTTGCTTCTCTCCCTGATTTGTTTTCATCCACTGTTTCTTGTCTTGCCTTCTGGTGCTTTGAAAAATAAATTGACCCCCTCTTCTTTATGGCAGCCCCTGAAATACTGGAATACTGTTATCATGTCATCCTTAGTCCTTCTTTTCTCTAGACTGGCCATACCCAATTCTTGCAACCGTTCTTCATATGTTTTTGTCTCCAGGCCTTTGAACATCCCTGTTGCTCTTTTCTGTACTTTTCCAAAGTCTCAACATCTTTTTTGTCATGTGGTGACCAAAACTGGATGCAGTATTCCAGGTGTGGTATTACTAAAGATTTATAAAGTGGTACTAATATTTCACACAATTTTGATCCTATGCCTCTGTTTATACAACCAAGGATTGTGTTCCTTTTTTTGGCTGCTAGATTATTTGTGTGGGTATTGGAGAGCAGATGAAAGAATACATGTTTGTGCATAAAAGAGAAAGAACCAGCTCAGGAGCAAGCATACCTACTGTATTGTAAGGCTACATTAAGTGAGTCTTGCAAGTCTTAAAGTGCAAATCTCCCGCTGTCTCTCTTTACTGCCTGATAAGTTAGATCAGATCTTTTCAAAGTTTCTATCTCTACCCATTATTTAGCTTCAAACTCTGCCACCTTTTATCTGATTGCTTCCTAAGCTGCATCTCTTCCATTTGTCTCAGTATACAAATACACAATACACAGAAACAGTATAGGCGGTACCTTGCTCAATATTTTATTTTATTTATTTAATTTATTTAATTAAATTTCTATATCGCCCTATTCCCGAAGGACTCAGGGCGGTTTACAGGGCAGCATAAAATACAATATAAAAATAATATAGAATTAAAATACATTAAATTAATTAAGCCCAATTAAAACAATATTTAAAATGCTAAAACCCCTTCAGTCCAGGCCTGATAGATCGAAAAACCAGGTTTTCAGATCCCAGCGAAATGAACGCAGATCGGGGGCAGTCCTAAGTTCCACGGGTAAATCATTCCAGAGAGCAGGCGTGCCCACAGAGAACGCTCTTCCCCTAGGAATAACCTTAACCGGTGGTATCCTGAGAAGGCCCTCCCTGTGGGAGTGCACGGGACAAAGGGAGCTTGATGCCGACAGCAGGTGTTCCCTCAGATAACCAGGTTTTCAGGCCCCGGCGGAATGATCGGAGGTCGGGAGCAGTCCTCAGCTCCACCGGCAGCTGGTTCCAGAGGGCAGGCGCCCCCACTGAGAAGGCCCTATCCCTGGGTGTCACCCGCCGGCAATCTCTTACCGGCGGGACCCTGAGCAGACCCTCCCTGTGGGAGCGCACTGGGCGAAGGGCGTTTGATGCCGGCAGCAGGTGTTCCCTCAAATACCCCGGACCCAGGCCATGTAGGGCTTTATAGGTGATAACCAGCACCTTGAATTTCACCCGGAGGGCAACCGGAAGCCAATGCAGCTCGCGGAGTAGAGTTGTTACATGGGAGTATCGGGAAGCCCCCATCACAACTTGCGCGGCCGCATTCTGCACCAGTTGAAGCCTCCAAGTGGTCCTCAAGGGCAGCCCCATGTAGAGAGCGTTGCAGTAGTCTAAACGGGAGGTCACGAGTGCATGAGTGATTGTGCATAGGGCATCTCGGTCCAGATAGGGTCGCAACTGGTGCACCAGGCGAACCTGGGCAAAAGCCCCCCTGGTCACGGCTCCTATATGATCTTCTAAACTGAGCCATGAATCCAGGAGGATGCCCAAGTTGTGAGCCCTATCAATGGGGGGTAACACCTCATCCCCCATAGTTAACGATGGACAAAACTGGTTTTCCCGAGATGCCGGTATGCACAGCCACTCAGTCTTGGCAGGATTGAGTCAGAGCCTGTTAGTAGTAGTAACTATGTAGTAACTATGAGAGGGATCTTGGAGTCTTAGTGGACAATCACTTAAATGTCAGCCAGCAGTGTGCTGCAGCTGCCAAAAATGCAGTGCTAGGCAGCATTAACAGAGGGATAGAATCAAGATCATGTAAAGTGTTAATACCACTTTACAATGCCTTGATAAGGCCACACGTGGAATACTGCATCCAGTTTTGGTCAGCACAATGTAAAAAAGATGTTGAGACTCTAGTAAGAGCACAGAGAAGAGCAATAAAGATGATTAGGGGACTGGAGGCTCAAACAAATAAAGAATGGTTGTTGGAATTAGGTGTCAAGTTTCTGACATATGGGCTTTTCAAGTGACTCTGAGGCATTGTTTACCCTTAAAAGTCCTTTATTAGCCTAATACACTGGCAAATGCTTGCTTGAAGAAAGCTGGAATCTGAAATCTCCGCCCCTTGCACAATATATTAAAACACAATTCTCCACCTTTCTAATTTTGTCATTAATCCTATTCTCCAATTAATTTAAAGAATCAGTTTCCCTTCCATTAGAAAACCCACCAAGGTCTTATCTTCTTTAGTTAGAGATGGCCTTGAAGGTGCAATCCTCCTCTTCCCCCCTCCCAACTTTAAACTGAATCTCTCAAAGCAATACACAAGTTTAACATATGAAATGGCTACTTCATCTCTTGTCAAGCAATAACATTCAATGTTAGAAGCGTTGACATCTGCCCCCCCTTACAAAAAGGACAGATCCTGTAATGTAAACAAAACACAAGTTAGGAACTGGCTTTTGGTTTGCTGGGGTGTTTCTCATAAAAACTTTTGATAAATCTGTCAGCTTTCACATCAGTAGATTTCACCCAAATGGCTTCAGACAATGGGTATGCCTTCCATTGTACTAGGTATTGCAATTTTCCCTTAAAGATTCTAGAGTCAAGAATACGTTTCGCTTCATAATGGGTCTGACCTGCCACAATGAGGGGTCCATGAGGTGCTTTCATAGGGGGAGGTCTTAAAGTGGAGGTTCGAAACGGTTTCAGCAAGCTACAATGGAACACTGGGTGAATTTTCCCCCAGAAGTCTGGGTAGTTTCAATTTTATTGTGACCGAGTTGATGATTTTCACAATGGGGAAAGGCCCCAAGAATTTTGGTCCCAATTTCTTATTGCGTAGTTTAAGGCGTAAGTATTTGGTCAACAAATAGACCTTTTCCCCAACTTGGAATGTTCTTTGGCGAGCTCTCTTTTTGTCAGCTTGCTTTTTGTAGGTCTCAAAAGTCTTTTTTAAGGCCACCTTTGTATTTTTCCAAACTTCTTCCCAACCACTCACCCAATGATCAAGAGTCTGGGAAGTGGAGGGTAACTGAGGGTATGGGGTTGAATTCTTTCCCTGTGGCTACACAGAAAGGAGTGTAGCCGGTGCTGCTATGTACTGAATTATTGTAAGTCGCCTCTGTGAAAGGGAGGAGGTCGGTCCAGTTTGTTTGTTGGTAAGAGATGTAGCATCTAAGGTATTGTTCCACCATTTTGCTGGTGGATTCTGTGACTCCGTTAGTAGCCAGGTAAAAAGCAGTTGATAGGCCTTGAGATGATCCAATTAATTTAAGAAAGTTTCTCCAAAATTTTGCTGTGAACTGCACCCCTCTGTCTGAAATTATTCACTTAGGGGTGTCATGTAGTCGATAGATATGTTTTAGGAACAACTTAGTCAAGCGTTGAGCCGATGGAAGTCCTTTGCAGGTGATAAAGTGAGCCTGTTTTGAAAATAGGTCTATCACAGTCCAAATGACAGTATTTCCTCTACTGTCGGGTAGGTCTACTATAAAGTCCATAGCTATTTCTTCCCATGGTTGAGAAGGTTTGGCCACCGGTTGCAGTAACCCAGGGGTCTTTCCTGGGATTCTTTTCATGGTGGCACATACAGTACAGCTCTTGACATAGTTTTTTACATCTTATTTTAGTCCCGGCCTCCAAAATTGCTGGCAAGTGAGATGTAAAGTTTTTAGATATCCAAAATATCCAACCTGTTTGACATCATGGCTGTGTTTGAGGGCATTAAGACAAAGAGCTTCAGTCAAGTACAGTTTCCCCCCCTTGTAAGCCAGACCATCCTTGCATGTTAGGGATGTCTGATTGTCTTTAAACCATTGATCAGTGAGGGGTTCTCACTTTATTTTCTTTACCCTGGGGTCATCAGGATTAGGGGTCCTGTGAAGTGTGAGTTGGGCTGCAGTTTGTGAACCGGGGATAATTGTCTTGTGAACTTTTTCACGAGCACATCAGCTAGGAAGTTTTTTTCTTCCTGGTATGTACTTTAGAGTAAAGTTAAAATGGTTGAAGTACTGTGCCCATCGTACTTCTTTTGGGGACAATTTGCGGGGAGTTTTTAATTCCTCTAAATTTTTGTGATCTGTCCATACTTCAAAAGGTACCTTGCTCCATTCTAAGTAGTGCTGCCAGTTTAATAGCCCCCACCTAATAGCGAAGGCCTCCTTCTCCCAGACTGTCCATCTCCTCTTGCCTTCAGTAAATTTCTTAGAGGTGTAAGCACAAGGTTGCAGGACCCCACTTTTATTCTTTTGCAATAACACTGCTCCAACTGCCACGTCACTGGCATCTGCATGAATTACGAAGGGCTCCCCTGGACAGGGGTGCTTTAGGACCGGTTCAGCCATAAATAGTCTTTTTAAATTCTCAAAAGCTTTCTGACAACTCATAGTCCATGCTAGTGGTTGGCCAGGTCGTGGTTTTCCCCCCTCCCTTGTCTGCTTTTAGTAGTTCTGTAAGAGGTAGAGCAATCTTGGCAAAAGAGGGATCGGGCCCTATGGGTAATCTCACAGTTCTCATTCCTTTTTTCCACCAGATCAATGGCTTCCATTTGTCTAGCCAGGCTAGTCCTAGAATAAAAGTTTCAGACATCTTTGGAGCTACCAGGAAGCGAATAAACTCCCAGTGCTCGCCTATTTCCAGGCGTAAAGTCTCCGTTAATTGTGTGACTAAAGTCCCTCTCCTTAGGGAGCCATTGGCTTGCTCGAACCTCACAGGTTTGGAGAGCGGCTTGGCCTGTATGCCCAGTCTCAAGGCACATGACAGGCTAATGATGCATCGGGAACAGCTGGTATTGAGTAGCACTATAGGGTCTACTTGTGCCCCTGACTTAGGGATTATGAGTTTAGCAGGCAATAAAAAAGGTAGGATGCATCGATTCACCGTCGGGTTGTTCTCCCCTTCATTGACACTGTCAAAACCGGGTAAAGTGGGATGGGTCCAGTTGGTGGGCCAGCATCCTCCTGGCTGGCGGACGTGACCTGGGTAACAGGCTTCTGGGTGGCCCAGTTGGATTTTTCTCTTGATGGCTGCTGTGCGGGTTTCTTCCTCGTTGTTGGATCTGGTCTACTCTGCTGTTGCGGGTAAGAAACTGGACAGTTCGCTGCTCGATGTCCCTGCTGTCCACATCAAAAGCGCTTGCTTGGCGGTCCTGTAGGTGGTCTAGGTCTTTTGGCAGTAGCAGTTGTTGGGGGGTTTTGGAGGTGGTGGTAGCCATCTGGATCCTGGTTTTGGTGCAGCTTCAGGTGGGGGAGGCTTTTTATAGCAGACGAGCTGGACATCTAATTTCACTGCTGCCTGGTACCATTCATGCAGCTGGTCGGGTACAGCTCGGTAGATACATGCCTGAGAAAGGTGGTTGTCTAACCCTTTTCTAAAAAGATGAATTATTGATTGCTCAGGCTATCTCTTTATCTGACCTGCCATCTTTTGAAACTCCCATACGTACTCTAGGGCAGGCCGGCCAGCTTGCTTTATCTTATGGATTTGTTCATCCACTTTGAAGGCAATGGATGGGTCCTCAAATCTTTCCCTCAGCCCCAGGAGGAAAAGGTGGGGGTCCTCCCATTCAGGGGCCTGCTTGTTATATAAATTGTTCAACTATTTAGATGCTTCTCCCTCTAAGTTGGATGCAATCACATCATCACACCCGGGTCTGGGTAAATGTGACCCCAGCGATTCAAGTAAGAGCATACTTGGTTGAGGAAAAAAATCAGTTTCTCTGGGTCCCCATTGAAGGTGGCTCTGAAGGGTGGGCTCATCATTGCTTGATTGGGCCCCCATTGCTGCTGGCCCCACCCTAGTTGTTAGTTCAAGGGCTGCTAGGGCCCCCACTGATGTTGTTGTGCCCCCAGTTGCTGCTGGCCCCCTCCTGGTTGTTGATTCACTGGTTGCCAAGGCCCCCACTGCTGCTGTTGTGTCTCCAGTTGCTGCTGGCCCCACTCTGGTTGCTGATTTAATGGCTGCCAGCCCTCCCCCACTGGTCCTGCTGTATGTTCAGGGGTTGCACGTTTGGGTCCTGCTGCTGCTACCTTTGCTGTTGTCCTCCCACCAGTTCCTGATCTCTAGGCTTCTGCATCACCCCCAGCTGTTGCAAGGCTTCTATTAGCTGGGGCAAGCTCAGAGGTTGTTGGCCTTTCACTTGTGGGGGCTTCTGTCTCTATGGGTCTGGAGGGCTTGGCAGGGGACTCCTGGGTCTGGCAGGCAGTCTGATCTGCAGACAGGATTTTCCACTAACCCGAGTATTCAATCTCAGCTGGCCTGGTTGCTCCCCACCGGTCTAGGGAATATGATGTGTAGGATTCTCTCTGTTGTCATCCCACCTCCTCTGCCTTTGAAGCCCTTGGGGATGGCAAGGCTGCTTCGAGGCGCCTGGAGTCTCCGCTGGGCTTAATCCATTCTGACGACCAGACCAATTCTCCTGGTTGTTTGGGTCTAGCTCCCAGCTGGGAGGATTGCTGAAACTCTTTCCCTGCTGGCTTCTTCACTGCCCTTCCCCCACTGGGGTGGCTGCTGGTGCCAGGGAGTTGGCTTCAGGCAATTTTTCTCCCTCCATTATGGGATCTTCCCCAACTCTTTGCCACACTACTTCCCAAACTTGGAGACAGCGACAGGAGGTCGGAACTCCCTAATTAGTTTAAAAAGTAGTGTGGATTCCAGCTTGATGTCACGTTTCCGACGTATGGGCTTTTCAAGTGACTACGAGGCATTGTTTACCTTAAAAGTCCTTTATTAGCCTAATACACAGGCAAATGATTTCTCGAAGGAAGCTGGAATCTGAAATCTCCACCTCTTGCACAATATATTAAAACACAATTCTCCACCTTTCTAATTTTGTCATTAATCATATTCTCCAATTAATTTAAAGAATCAGTTTCCCTTCCGTTAGAAAACCCGCCAAGGTCTTATCTTCTTTAGTTAGAGATGGCCTTGAAGGTACAATCCTCCTCTTCCCCCTCCCAACTTTAAACTGAATCTCTCAAAGCAATACACAAGTTTAACATATGAAATGGCTACTTCATCATCTCTTGTCAAGCAATAACATTCAATGTTAGCAGCGTTGACATTGGGTATGTCTAATTTAATGAAAAGAAGGACTAGGGGGACTAGCAGTGTTTCAATATATCAGGGTTTGCCACAAATATGAGGGAGTCAAGCTATTCTTCAAAGCACCTGATGGTATGAAAAGAAGCAACAGATGGAAACTAATCAAGCAGAGAAGCAGCCTAGAACTAGGAAGAAATTTCCTGACAGTTAGAACAATTAATCAGTGGAACAACCTGCCTCCAGAAGTTGTGAATGCTCCAACACTGGAATTTTTTAAGAAGAGATTAGACAACCATTTGTCTGAAATGGTATAGGTTTCCTGCCTAAGCAGGGGGTTGGACTAAAAGACCTCTAAGGTCCCTTCCAATTCTATTCTTCTATGTCTTCTCCCAAAGTTATTCTGATATGTCATTATACTGTGTGAATTCATCTTAAAACTAAACATTATTATACTACTTAACATGCCCCATACTGTTTTCCTAATTTATGTAAATATTTTGATTGTAGTAAGAGCTGATTTTTTTACTTGTTAAATTATTATTTTCCTATTTTTATAGTTTTGTCATAATTTCTTTTTGAGTTATTATTAATGTCGATCCCCTCTTAGGGATATTGAAAAGGTATAAATAGGTATTATTCAACTTTCATGATATCTCTGTAAATGCAATTCCATTGTATATTGTATATTGTATAATCATTAAATTTGTTGAAAAATTGATTATGTGCCATTAAGTAGGTGTCAACTCTTAGTGACTATGTACAATTTTTCTCCATGAGAAAACTTATTCTTTCAGTTTTCCCATAGTCATTGTAACTGAGTCCATCCACTCTGTTGCTGATTGTTCTCTTTTTCTCTTTCCTTCTACTTTCCCACCATTATAACTTGCTCCAGAGAGTTTGTTCTCCACATTATGTGTAGACTTGTTCCTTTACTGTTTACGTTGATCCTAAAAGACAGGCATTATCTACCTCATTCTGTCTTCATTGTCAATTCATTGTCAATTCTAAAAAAGAATTCTAAAGCTTCTTTTTGTACCTGCTGTCCTTAGTTTAATAATTTTAATATGTAATTATAGTTCTTTTTTTCACTGTGCTCCTTGATTGTGCTTCTTTAATTTAAAAATTATTATGGAAAAATTACCAGCTAAATTTGCAGTAGCACACTCCCAGTTTATCCTCTATATCCAGATTAAAGTAAGCACACACCCAATTAGCTCAGCTACTGTAACAATACAAAACATAGCTTGAAGTTTGTTTATTTATTGTGTACGTGTGGTTTTTGAGTCAGCCTTGACTCCTGGTAACTGTCTGGATAAGTCCCTACAGTTTTCTTGGGAATATATATGATGTGAGGGTGAAGGTTCATTCTCCGAGCGAATGTTTCATTACCGGCTAGGTAACATCTTCAACAGAATTTAGGGCAGGGTCCCCAACCTCCGGGCCATGGACCAGTACCGAGCCGTGGCATGCCAGCAACCGGTCAGCACAAACAAGGAAAACCCCATCCTCAGTATGCAGGCAGCACACAAAACCACACCCCCTTCAATCCATGGAAAAACCTCTCTCCACGTAACTGGTCCCTAGTGCCCAAAAGGTTGGGGACCTCTGATTTAGGGGCTGTCGGTGTCAGTGTTCTTCTGTTTATAAGGGCTTTGTGTGGCCAGTGGATCAATATTGACCATTATTGTATATATATGATATAATTGGAGAAAGGTGGTCTTCAGATAATGCCATGCCATGAAGGGCTTTAAAGGTTAAAACCAACACCTTGAATTGGACCTAAAAACAGACTGTCACTCAAGGCCCAAATAAACAGGCTCAAATTTTCTTACTTTGGATACATTATGTGAAGACTCAGATTTAATGCTCTAATGCTAGGAAAAGCAGAAGGAAATAGTGGAAGAGAATGACCAACCACAACTGCAGGATGGACTCAGTTACAGTAAAAATGAATGTACAGTTACAAGACTTGAAATCACAAGTTAGGGGAGACCATTATGGGAAAAAAAATCTATGTGGTCACAAGGAGCTTGATGGCAGATAATCAATCACAAAACAGTCATATACCTTTATGGAATATCCACAATTAATATAATTTACTGAGCTCAACATTTCTAACAATGATCCAACCAGTTTTCTTATGCTATGCCATTGAAAATGTTTGGCTTTGAGGGACAAGCAAAGTGTACTATTCTATGTGAGTTTCCATTATTTTACATGCCAGAGTTTCTTACTTCTTTACGATGATTTCTGCACAAAAGAAAAAGACACCAAGAAAGAACAAAAAGGGCAGGTAGCATTATTCTTTTTTTTCTTTCCTTCATCATTCAACCCATTTTTTTTAAAGACACTCATTCTTTTAGAGAAGCATTGAATTGACTGAAGTATACTTTTCTGATTCTAATAGGTCATAAAGCTTGCTTTTGAAGAATTTGAGCTGGAAAGAGGATATGACACTCTTACAGTAGGAGATGCTGGCAAAGTGGGAGATACAAGAACAGTTTTATATGTGTAAGTGCATTGCATTATTCATTGGAAATTCTAGTTTGTTTCTTTTTTCCAATTCCTTAGACTACATAGGCAATGCTTTTTGTCCCAATTGTATTATCAGTGAGTTAGAACATTTCTGTAGATTCAATAGAAGCTTTGCAAAATTACAAGTACTCTCAATACTTTTCTATCTTTATAACAATCTAAAAGTGAATGGAGGTTATGTCCATTCATGTCACGTGACATCACGAGTTTGACACCCCTGTTCTAGAAGGGAAAAAACAACAACAGTGTGACTGCTTTGTCCACCTATACAAGTATTGACAAATTCACAGATTTCTAAGATAAGTTGACTCTTTTCACATATAACTAGTTTCTGATTTACAGTTCTAAAATTAATTGATAGTTGTAATTCCAGAATAGATTTGAAATTCAAGGTTAAAAGTTAAAGACTGTTGTACATATACAACATGGTAAAATTAGATTAGATTAGATTAGATTTATTGAATTTATATGCCGCCCTTCTCCCTAAGGACTCAGGGCGGCTCACATATCCTGTCTGGATTACTGCAATGCACTCTACAAGGGAATGCCATCTGGAAGGTGCAGCTGATTCAGAATGCAATGGCATGTGCAATTTTGGGTGCTCCATGGTTCATCTGAGTACCCCACTGCTCTGCTGGCTTCCAGTTGCCTTCTTGGTACAATTCAATGATGGTTATTACCTTCGAAGTCCCAGGTGGCACATGACCAAGTTACTTGTAGGACTGCCACTCTCTGAGAGTATTTGCCCATCCTAATAGATTAGATAGGGGGGCAGGGTGCATTATAGGTCTCCTCCCTTAAATACTGCTCTCTGATGGGACATTGGAGGTTCACCTTCTCAGTGGCCACCCTATCCCTAGCCATCCCTAGCCTACCTTCTGGGAGCATAGGAATCTCTACCCTTCCAGCCTTCCAGAGGGTTATGAAGATGGGGGTTGAGCTGTAAGGGTGTTGGGTCACCAGGGAGGAAGGGTGCCTGTGTTTTTAACTACATGTTATGGATTTTTATGAGGGGCATATAATTTCTTTACATAAATAAATAAGTGAAACTGTGTATGGTTCAGTTCTATTGTTTTTCTGCAGCCTGACAGGCTCCAGCGTTCCTGATCTTATTGTAAGCATGAGCAACCAGATGTGGCTCCATTTACAGTCAGATGACAGCATTGGCTCACTAGGATTCAAAGCTGTTTATCAAGGTATGTTTCCTGTTCAAAACAGCACAGAATTCTAAACCAGGAAATATGATTGTTTGAGTCAAGGTTATTAAATGATTTTACTGAAAAGGTAAACTTAGAAAGTATGAAATACTTTGTTTCCATCTTTTGAAAGTGAATTATATCACTAAATACATTCGGCAATCATACAGAAACTCTTCATGAAGAGAGACTCCAATGCTTCAGAGTATAGTCATTTTTGTGGGCTATTAATAATATCTGCTCAATTAATTATATTATTTGGATTATCCTTTTCTGTATATGGAATCACTTGACAAACAAAATATTTTTAAGCATGTAAGCCTTATATTGGCTTGTTTTTTTTATTTGAGACATCAGGTTTAAAGCTGAATTCAGTAGTTGATGTATATTAATTTACATATTTGTTTTTTAATAAGTATTTTTAATCAATATTGGCCTTGGTAATAGATGGGAACCTGCTTGCTCTCTCTCTCTCTCTCTCTCTTTGTGTGTGTGTGTGTGTGTGTGAGAGAGAGAGAGAGAGAGAGAAAGAGAGAGAGAGAGAGAGAGGGAGGGAGGGAGGGATGGAGGGAGGGAGAGAGAGAGAGAGATGTCTGCTATACATCCTTTATCTTGTTTCTGATGTAAAAGATAAAGTAGTATAGTAGACATAGTTATATGAAGCCCGGGACTATGAAGCCATACGCTATATTAACATTTCATAAATTATCAGAGGAAGGGGAAAAAAGCTTTTTTTCTCCCTCTAATAATTTATGAAATGTTAATATAGCTTCATAGTCCCAGACAAAAGTTTTTTGTTTTTTTTCACAGTATGCACAAATAAGTTTTCCGTAAACTGTAATGTAATATTTGCATCTAAGAAGAAGCAAAAATATATTATGCGATAGAATTTCGGGCTCTTTTGTCCACAGAAGTCTTTTTGAACTGTCAAATTCTAATTCTATGGCACCTGATGATAGAATGTATTTCTCTAAATCATATTTTGTATAATTTGCCATAGCTATTTAAGTAGCAGCAGGGAGTAAATTAAAGTAGATTTCCTTCATGCTGTGCTGCTGGATCGTAAAAAATGAGGCTATTTTTAGAGGCACATTGAACACACGCTTTGTGTAAGATGGCTCAAGTTTGCAACATTTGCACACAAATTCATCTTCAACACTAGAATGAGTTTTATTATATTTAGCACTATCAATTTCACAGATTATAATAAGAATAATAAGAATAACCTCTTATCTAGAAAAAATTTGTTAAGATTTTGAGCTCTATTTCTAGAAGGTCTAAAAAAATTCAGAACAATAATATATGATAGATGGTGTCCTGCTAAATTATACAATGAAGAAAAAGTTAGAAAACTGATGTGAACATGTATTTGCTAATTAAAAGAAAGATTTTTTTTGCCTATTACAAGCTATTATAACCAAGAAGTATTCATTTTTAAATAATACTGATCTGAAATATGAACTAATGAGAATAGTTCATATATTAATGAATTGCTGGGATAAATAAAAAAATGTTTTAATGATCAATGCCCGATCCTAAGAATTTTTTTTATTGTACTATGGTTATGTCTAGCCTTGTCCAGCAAATCTTTGTGAAGCATAATAATGTAATAGCAAAGTAGATTCAACATAGTCTTGCTAAAATTAAGAGAAAAAATAGTAATAGAAGAAATACCTCAACATAATACTTCTCACTTTTATGATATTTGAAATATGCTGGAATCAAAATTTATTTTTTATGTTGCTGTTATTCAACTATAATTTTGTATGAATACATGGTATAAATCAGTTACATGGAAAAAGTCACATATACAACATTTTAGCTTCCCTTTCTTTTTTAGCAGAGAATAGCATAATTCAAAGAAGAATGAATAATCTTTTGGATCAAGAGCAATATAAACATTTGTGCAATGTGCTGAAAGCCACATTTAAACAACTAAGCAGGGTAGAACACTAAATGTCTGAATGTCCAAAATGAGGAAAATGGGTATTGCATATCATGTGTGCACACAAACACACCTTCACTAATAAGAGTTGGAAGCATATAAATTCACTCCCAGCGTAGCCATGTTTTTAACCATGATGAAGTGTCTTCCCCTTAAAAGCCTTGGTGGAGCAGTGGGCTAATGCCTCCTTAAATAACACCAGCTGCCTGCAATTAGTGCAGGTTCGAGTCCCACCAGGCTCAAGGTTGACTCAGCCTTCCATCCTTCCGAGGTAGGTAAAATGAGGACCCAGATTGTTGGGGGCAATTAAGCTGACTTTGTAATAATGCCGCTTGGGGTGTGTGTGAAAGCCCTAATAAGCAGGCATATACATAGAATGAAGGCTACTGCTAAGCTTGTAAGCTGCCCTGAGTCTTCGGAGAAAGGCGGGATATAAATGGAATTAAAATAAAAATAAAAATAATAAAAAAAAATATAAGTTGAAGAATTGAAAATCACTTCTGATTGACTGGTTATATGTCATAATCGCTTAGCAAACACATAGGGTATTTTTTTTCCTCCCTCCAGGACAAACTGTCCTCCACCTGATCCTTCATGTCTTCCAATAGTATATCCATCCCACTTTTATTGAATCCCTCCACCTTTTTTGGGCTGGCACTGCTGGATGCCAGCCAATCCACAGATTAATAAATTCAGGCAGAACTTTCAGAAGCTGTGCCCTTTTTTACCTATAGCTAAAGACGGCAACTGCACCATAGTCAAGGTTTGGCATGATGAGAACACGTAGCCAATTAACAAATAACAAATTAAAGGGAAAACATAAGAGACACAGTGAGGTACAGTCCAGAGTTCAAAGCCCAGTATTACAAGGTTAAGAACAACAAAGCTGAAGCTTGCAAAATCATTCTCAGTGTTGCCTCTGAGAGGAGGAGGCCAATAAATAAACCAGGCTGAGGTATCACTTGAGATGTGCAGCTGACATACATTACTCATTGGAGTCTATTCTCTTAACAGCCTGCTTTATGAATTGGGAATCCAATTTGGGACTATTGCTGTCAAGACTTTGTATAAAACAGCAAAGTCTGGGATGTTTTGGTAGAAGAGGGTGTAATAACATTATTCAAGATCACGAAAAAGGGTTAATTGTATCAAATATTTTAAAACTCAGTGTACTAGAAGATGAAGTAAAATTAGCTTTCCAGGCATTATCAAGTCAGAAAATTGCAGGAATTGATGGAATTAGTAGAAATAAAGCAAGCAAAAGAAGTAGTAATAAAAAAGGTCCTAAGCAAAACATATCATCAGATGTGGAAAACAACACAGATCAGAAAGGTCCAAAGAAGTCTCCAAAGAAAAGAGACTTAACACAATGTGTAGATTATCATGAAATATCCTAAATTTATCACACTAATAAAATAAAGCTTAGGACCATACAGTATAGATTAAATCCCTGTTTTCAGGAAAAAGATACCAGGTGTTTGAGCTGATTTTAGAAAGGTCCATGGCACAAGTAATATTGCTGATGCACACAGGATAATTGAGGAAGTCAAAAAATGCCAAAGAGAAGTTAATATGTGTGCTATTAATTAGACACAGACCTTTAGTAATATCAATCATGTCAAGCATAAAATGTCCTTAGAAAAATTTGAATCCCAGAACATCACATTGTTTTCATGCAAAAAATATACCCAGGTCAAGAAAAGACTGGCTCCCAGTCAGCAAAGTAGTGAGACTCCCTATTCATTCAGTCTACTACATGCTAAATATATACTGAGAAGCTGGACTGGAAAAAGCTGAGTGTGGTTTAAAGTTGGAAGAAAAAAATATTCACAACCTGCATTATGTTGATAATTATACTTTGATAGCTGAAAAGGCAAACAATTTACAATTCTAATAATGAAAGCCAAGGAGCACAGTGAAAAAAAATGGGCCTAAGATTTCCATATGCAAAACTCAAAGCTAATAACAAGTATAGCAACCAGCTGTAGAAATAACAATGGAAATTTTGAAGTGGTGATAATTGTTGAACAGTAAAGGAAGAAGCAATCAAGAAATATATGACAGATTTGTACAGATACCAATAAAGGTCTTGGAATGATATTTAAACACCATGACCTATCTATGCCTAAAAAGATCAGAATTATGCAGACACTGATTTTCCCTATGATGCTCTATGTAAACTCTGTGGAAAACATGGACATTAAAAATAGTTTAGGAAGTATATTGAAGCTTTTGAACTTTGCTATTAAAGAAGATTCTTGAGAATTCCATGAATGAACAATAAAATCAACAAATGGCTCATAGAACAAATCAATGTAGAGTTCTCACTTGAAATAAATGACCCTTCTCATTTTTAAGCTAATGCAAAGTCTTGAGAAGTTTAACATGATGGATATGAGATGGGAAGCAAATACATTTTCTAAATAAATTATTAAATTAAATTATTAAATTAAATTATTAAATTAAATAAAATAGAAGAAAAGATAAGAAGAATATAACTAGTACCAGGGCAGAAGGACTTACTTCCATTGGTGAGGGGTGTACTGTTGAAAGACCCAAAGTGCCAGATTGTGATTAGATAATCCTGGAGAAGTTTTATCTATGTGGTTGCTAAATAACACACTCAACATTGACAAAATCCCCAAAAGTCAATTGCAAAAGGCAGCTTTACTTGAAACAGCTTAAATCCTGCAACCCCATCAAATAACCTCTACCTATCCCAGCTCCTTGAGAAGAACTTGATAGGTGGATAAAAATGCCAGATCCAGTCTAAACATCTGGCTAACTGTGAGATGAAGAATGACTACTAGTGTAAGCCTTTCAGACAATTAGCTTAAACTTTCTTGAAAATGACAAAACCATAGCAAACAGTGTGATAAGATCAAATACTTAAAATTAATAGTTAAAAATATGAATTGCATTATCCACATTGCCGTTTCATTTCATAACAGATTTTGAGAGACTTCATATAGATTTGATCACTGATATTTCATTTATGCTTGATTTTAGTTGTCAGTTTTTACAGTTTCTTTTTTGTTACAGTCTAAAAAAAAATCTGTTTTACCCATCACTTCAACCAGGTTAATTGCTTGACATCAAGGTAATTTAATTTTAGTCCATTGGACATGAGGTCTACTGCTAATTAAAATTTAATTAAAAGTGTGTCTATTTCTGTAAGATGATATAAATAGGTTGCCAGTTCAACAGTTCACAAGAAAGGAGGGAATAAATTGTTACAAATCAGCTTCTTATCCTAACATATATATTTTTTTCAAAGGATCAGAAAAACGTATGACTGGTTACTATACACTTTAAGCACAAAGGAACATTTGATATATTATATTAGTATTAGGAATACAGATGATGATAGTTACAGTAAAATTAACCTATAAAGGGCACCTCTGCCAGGTAACTTTCTGTAAGTAACTTACAAGTGCCATAATCTAATATACGTGTTCCAATATCTAAGGCAGGCATGTCAAACTGCCAGCCTTCGGGCCGGATGCATCACTCTGAAACCATGCCCACCCTATTGCCGGCAATGGGGAAAAAGTCCCAATATGTCACATGATGTCACATGACATCACAGGTTTGACATGCCTGATCTAAGGGGTTGCCACAAAAAAGAGGGGGTCACCCTGTTCTTCAAAGCACCTGAAGGCAGGACAAGAAGCAATGGATGGAAACTAATCAAGGAGAGAAGCAACCTAGAACTAATGAGAAATCTTCTAACAGTGAGAATAATTAATCAGTGGAACAACTTGCCTCCAGAAGTTATGGGTGCTCCAACACTGGAGGTTTTTTCAGAAGAGGTTGGACAACCATTTGTCTGAAATGGTATAGCAATAGCAATAACACTTACACATATACCACTTCATAGTGCTTTACAGCCCTCTCTAAGCAGTTTACAGATTCAGCCTATTGCCCCCAACAATCTGGGTCCTCATTGACCTCAGAAGGATGGAAGGCTGAGTCAACTTGAGCTGGTGAGAATTGATCTGCTGGCAGTCGGCAGAATTAGCCTGCAATACCACATTCTAACCACCGCACCATCATGGTTTTAGGGTTTACTACCTGAGCAGAGGGTTGGACTAGAAGGCCTCCAAGGTCCCTTGCAACTCTGTTTTATTTTGTTTCACTTCAAAGGAAGGATGACTAAATTACTAAACAAATGTAACTCCCCAAATTTTGAAGTTAAGGGCCTGTGCCAGAAATTATAAATGGGGAGGTTAGATACAAGAGATACATGGCAGCTATAAATTTGTCCACAATGCAGGAATGCAAGAGTTCAGGGAAGGCTTTTTTCAATAGTTGAAAAGGTATTAGGAGAAAATTTTACTTCTTCCCAAGCCAGGTTCAAACAACACAGGACAATTGCTTGAGGCAAAAGTAGAGTTTATTTAACAGTGAAACCAACAGCTTAGCAATCTACGATGGCCATGAGTTTTAAAAAGACAGGATCAGTCATATTGATAGGAAAGTCTAGTCTTTGTTTAGGAAGCACGTGAAGATATTTGCCAATGTACAGTATTTGCCTTGGGGGATTGAGCTGGATTGAGAATAGTATTTTCTGCAGGGTAAAATAAGCGTGTCCAGGTTTGGCCTTTGGGTGATGGGTCTAGCATTGGGAGAATCTCACTGTGTGGATAAAGGATTTTTATATCTCAAGGGGATGTCTGTATTTGTCAGTTTCCTAGTGGGGCATGTGCTTAGTCAGTTTCACCATAAACAGGCAGAAAGCCTTAAGCAATCTTTTTTTTATTATTCAGTGCTTTTTTTCTAAAAAAAAAGGTGCCAGAACTCTCATCTTGTTAATCTTTTATTTATATAGTTTTATTTATATATTTATTTATATAATTAAAAATTATATATTCAATTTTAAGATAAATTTAATTTATTGTATTTAAGGCAAATGTTCATAGTAAATTCCAAAGTTTTGTCCAAATCTCGTCTTTGAGATTTGAACCAAGTTTAAATCATAATTGCTTTTAGTTTTTTCATCTGTTTTTGGCTTAGATGAAGTAATGCATCTTTCAGGCATTCACCAAATAAACTAGAATTTGTTGTGAGCATCTCCTTAAATACAAACAGCTCATAAGCCGGACCTACCTATATTAGCAACCACATTATTGATGGCTTGTACATACCATTTTAAAGATATGATCACATTGGTTCAAGTGAATGAGATGCTCCTATAACCCAAAATGCATGCTATTAATTCATCCCTGCCAAAATAGTTATTTTCATCAGACTTAGTTCATGATGAACTTAGAACACTAAGTTCTGTTTTATCAAGTTAATCATGAAGACAGCGTACTAGGCTGCCATAGGGGTGAAAAATTGTGGGATAGCTCCCCCATGTTTATATACTGCAGGTGGGTATAGTAAAGATGGAATATTATTTTGTTTGTCTACTTGGAAAATGATGTGTTGCACTTTAATAGAGGAGACAAATTTTGCATATATAGTATGACGTATATTGAGTTCCTTTTGGAAGGACTAACAGTGGGAGATAATAGATGTCTATTACAAGTGCATATGCTGCCTTCAACATATTGAATTGGGCTATTGTATTTAATATTTATTTTAATTTTTATATATTGTATTTTATTGTATTGCCCTGTACACCGCCCTGAGTCCTTCAGGAGAAGGGCGGTATAAAAATTAAATTATTATTATTATTATTATTATTATTATTATTATTATTATTATTATTATTATTATTATTATTATTATTATTATTATTATTATTATTATTATTATTATTATTATTTAACTGATGGATAATGTTACTGACAAGATAATGAATTGCAAAGAAATTGTTATTAATACATAAGTTAACATTTTGTTTCTATTTCTTTACAATTGCTGATTAAATAGGCCTGGCTATGTTCAAATTATACACACAAGAGAACAGGCATAGGTGAGGGGGAAAGTGTTACAATTCAATCTATTTATGAATATGAATGAATATGTCCATAATTGCCCAGTGTATTTTAACAATGATATAGAACTGTGCTATGAGGAGCTTACAATTTACATTTACATTTCTTATTCTTGGGGAATTAATGACAGAAAGAAAATGGATTGAAAAAAGTAGATGCAAAAGTAACATTAGATAAATATAAGAAAATATAGTTGCATATCCTTAAGTAATTTATGAAAAAAGTGCTTAAGATTACCATTTCAGATAGATGTACAAAATCTGCAGGAATCCAGATAACCACTAAAATAGTAGCCATGAGACACAGTTCCTGGCTAAGGGAGGTGACCCTCCAGGCCAGACGGGATGATGTGGTCAAACCAGGTTAAGTCAGTGCAGCAGTTCAGGGCCAATCTGTGTGAGGTGATGTGTCTCTCGCAATGCACACTGATGGCACAGAGATTGCAGCTGCCGAGCCAGATGCCAGTGCGGGGCAGCAGGAGGGTGCAGGCAGTGGGCAGGCCGAGGCGGTGGGAGGCATCGGGGGCCAGACACTCTAGGGTAGCTATGTAGGTGCGCAGGGCGAGGAGGCGGAGGCGCAGGTCCAGCACCAGGTAGGCAACCAGCTGTTCTGGCCCGTGGAAGGTCAGCCGCCTGCCGCACCCTACCCGCGCCACCTCTATGCCCAGTGCCTGTAGCCACCCTGCCAGGACTGCCTCCTCCTGCCCCATGCAGCCCTGCCATGTAGAGTGGGCCCCACGGCTCCCACAGCACCAACCGCAATGCACACCAATGGCACAGAGCTTGCAGTCACTGAGCCAGATGCCTGTGAAGGGTGGCGGGAGAGCACAGGTGGTGGGCAGGCAGAGGCAGCAGCAGGCGTTGCAGACCAGGCGCCCCATGGCTCCCATAGCATTGTGGCATTGCTGCTTCAGTCTCCTCCAGGTATCTTCAGTACTACCATTAAAAAGAGGTGGAGAGGGAAATTGTGTCTGCCAGGCCTTGCCTCCCCATTGGGCCAAGGGTCTTGCAGAGGGCAGGGTGGACTTGACAAATGCAAGTTATTTGAGGAGGGGGTTTCTTTGCCACTGCATTTTCTTCTTCTGACTTGTGGTCAGCCTGGCTGACACGAGGTGAGCATGAGGCAGGCACACACATGTTTTCCATGCTTCAGTGCCAGGCTCTCCATAGCCTGGCTGACACAGGTGAGCATGAGGCAGGAGTGCACATGGACTCCGCTTTTTCAGCAGGGCAGAATTAATTGCTGCTCCCCACCTCCCACTCCTGGTCCTCTCTTACTTACAACTAGGAGATGGTGTAGTTGGGCAGCAGGGAGAGGTGCAAAGTTCCTGCCAACTCACCTTCGCTGCAGACAACTTACATGTGCAATGTTTGCCGGCCGGGTCTTTTGGCGCACTCAGCAGCAATTCCTATTGGCTTTCGAAAACCAATAGAGGGAGTAGCACAGCTTGTGCAAAAGTTGAAAAAATCCATAAAAAAAAGGTGCTGGAACTCTGTTCTGAGCGTTCTATGAGAAAAAAAGCCCTGGTTTTATTGTTTAAGGTTCACCAGTACATTAGGCCTGGCAGCCAGCATTGGTGAGTGGTGTGGATAGCAAGGTTGGTAAGAGTTCTTTCCTTCTCACAAAGCCGAATCCAAGATATTGGAACAAAATTGGAAGTGGTCTTGTAGCAATCCAAGGATCTCAGAGAAACAGAAGCACACACAATCACATAACTGTCTTTCTTTATTTTGGGGACTCCCATTAAAAGGTTTTGTTCTACTCTGTCAGTCTTCCACTGTAGAGGATCTGTTCCAGTAAGTTTCTCCTTCAGCTGACTCAGACTGCTGCTTCAGTATCCAGTAAGAGATTACCTGGCTACTCCAGAACAGAGCAGGGTTATTTTCCAATAAGTTCTGCTCTTTCAGGACTTCATCTGTAGAGAGTTCTCCAGCTCTTGAGTTGCAAGGTCAGAAGCCTTTAAGCTCTGTTCTTCCAATTCAGTCTCACTCCTCAGACTGGCCCCTAGCACTAAACAGCCAGAAATGGATTTGTTTGAGCTGTTTTTAAGTCTTCCCAGGAGCCAGACTGTCTTTAGGAAGACGGACAAGCACACCTTTTCCAAGATTAATGAAGTGTAAATATTCTGGGTCTCTGATAAAACTCAGTTACAATTTCAGTGTACACCTAAATGTGTTCTATTATTTTCTTTTATTCGGCTTGTGTACAAAACCTTTCCCCATTCTTTTCGCAAGAATTTTCCCTTCGGCTGAGTTTCAGTTGTTTACACTTGCACCAAGGTGCATTTTGTCTTTGCTATTGTGGATTTTCAAAAGGAAAAGAAAAAAGAAAGAGTATTTTAAACAAACATTTTTTTATCCCACTTTATAACTTAAGGGTTGTAATCTGCTAAGATGCCTCTGTAGATTGACTTTCAGTTACTGGGCTTCTAATACTTTCATGTTTTAGATAGATACCCTTTATTGTCAATTTTTTTTTTTTACTGTGGGCAAAATGCCACACATTAAAAATGAAATTTAGTTTTCGGTTAACAGTTAGGGTTGTTTTTAAACCATTTTTCTGTATTCATTTTTTTTTAATTTTAAAGTATTACATGCTTCTAAACTCTAAGGGAAGGCATTGTTTATTTATTAATTTCAGGGGAAGTTCTACTGTTTTTGACAGATTCATCATTCCCTTTCATGAGATATAAAAGGCACAAGGGTAATTAAAGCTGAAACAGCATTCCTCATGTTCTCTTTCTCTCTTTGCATATCAAACATGATTGCTGTTCTTAGGACACATTTATCTCACTAGAATTTGCCAAGAGAGCAATGGCAGTCATTCAGATCTGTTATTGCATTTTTCTCACTGATTAGGACTTCAGTTATGGGCTTAAGTGTTCCCAGATTTTTGGGAAATGGCTTCTGGGATGGGCTTCCTTCTTTATGTTGGAGAGAAAACCAAATACAAGGGCTGACATACTAGAATGCTATCTGCCATTTTTTTAGCAGGGATCTTCAAACTTGGCAACTTTAAAATTTGTAGACTTCAATTCCCAGAATTCCCCAGCCCTATTTTTTTTTAGCAACACCTTCATCCCATACTTGCACAGTGCTCCTTGATATCCATGGCTGTCTTTTTTTCTAATTGAAATACAAGTCGTTTGTAGAAGAAAACCTTCCGTATTAATTTAATACAGGAGGAAATGGTTTTATTTTTTTGGTTTATTTTTGATTGGAAGTAATGCAGCTTTATAAAAAGCATTTCAGATACCTAAAATTCTGGTGTACTTGTGATTGGGCAGTACTAGAAAAATATGTATTAAAAGTTATTTCTAATTCAATTCTTGGGAGTGGTCATTTTTTTAATTCCCTTTTTTCTCTAGTACATTTTTTTTAAAGTAAGGTCAATATATTCCATCAAAATATCAGACAAAACGGCATTTTTGTCTGTGCCATTATAATAATCTAATTGATACATAATGTATAAGATGATCTAAGCAATCTGGGTCTATCAGGTGGGTGAATTTAATTTAAACTCCAGGTTTATTTTGATTTCCACATTTCTCAAGGTTGGATCTACAGGTATCTGTCTCAGTGAATCTGATTGCCACATTACAGTATTCTGTTACTCGATGTAATAGATCTCACAGAAATGCTAGACTTATTTCATTAAATTTGCAAATAAATATCAAAAATGCAATTTCCTTCTATTTTTTTAACTTATTTTCCAGAGTTAGAAAAACTGACCCAACGGCAGTTTAGTCAAGAGATATCTCAGAGAAAATAAAGAATAGAAGAGATCAGCTTCCAAGCTACTCTAAATAAATTTCTTTCTCTAACAGTGTGAGGAAAATGTATTTTTTTTTCCTTTAAAAAAGGTACAAAATACAAAAGAAAGATACTCTTCATCTTGGAAGCTTTTTGAAGCATGACAGCTAGTTTCTAATTGTAAAAAAAATCAAATATCACACTTCAAATAAGCAATGATTTTCTTTATACTATATTCCCATTTTTTTGTCTCTTCAATTTTCATTTCCAAATCATGCTATTTTTACTAGCCGGTTTTGACTAGTATTGATTAGTTAGTGAGACCAACACTGAATAAATTGACTAACCTAGATGAATGACTGATGATAGCACTTTTAATTTTCCAGCTCTGCACATGTCAGTAACTTTGCTTTTCCTATGAAAATCAAAGGCAGATGTGAAATGCTAACATAATTATTGAAGGTCAATTTAAGGCAATTTTGAATAGTTACTTGTTTCTTGTTAAAATAGGTTAGGCTCCCATCTGTGCTTGCCCTGATTAAAAAAGTCTGTTGGCAAAAAGAAGCGTGGTACAGGTAGGTTTCTTGTTATAGCAATTGAGACTGAGATTGCCATTGCTAAATAATGTGGTCATAAAGTGCAATGCCATCTCATTATAAACCCAAGACATTCAGGTTGTTAACCAGAAAGCAGTCAGAGTTCCAGGTAAGGAGCATGGGGGTGCCATGGGGGGGATTATTCAGAGGGTGGGAGTGGGGTGGGGGTGGGGGAAACCCTGGAAGGCCTTGCATAGGCTATGCCTGAGCTAAAAGCTGTGGGAAGCAGGGTCTGAGTGAAGGGAGGTTGTGGGGGACTTACCAGAATGACTTGCAACTTTTCCTTCTGGCTTCCCCATTGATTTTGCTTGTGAGAAACCAGCAGGGAAGGTTGCAAATAATGACCATCTGACAGCAGAGTGTTCCAACCATGCAACCTTAGGGAGCACCTGCGGCTGGCATCAACTTCCCTCCGCCCAGTGCACTCCCACAGAGAGGGCCTCCTCAGGGTGCCGCCGGTCAGAGAATGCCGACTGGTGGCCCCCAGGGGGAGGGCGTTCTCTGTGGGTTCGCCTGACCTTTGGAACCATTTACTGGTTGAGCTCCGGATGGCTCCCGATCTTTGCTCCTTCTGACGTGATCTAAAAACCTATTTGTTTGAACAAGCTGGCCTGGTCTGATGGGTTTGGGTTTTAATTATTGTTTTTAAGTAATTTATTTATTGTATTTGGGCACTATGGTTCAATTTGTTTTTAATTTTTGTGTTTTTGTATTTTGGTATTTATTGCCCTGTTCACCGCCCTGAGTCCTTCGGGAGAAGGGCGGTATACAAATTAAATTAAATAATAAATAAATAAGTGCAAGCTGGTTACTAAAAACCTAAATCTATAATCAAGTGACCATGGGGATGGTGCAATGGCTGGAACTTCAAGGAGTGGCTGTAATTACCACTCATTCAGTGCCATCACTGATGAGGTGCAGATCAATTCTTCAGCAGGATCAGTCCTGAGGCTGTGGCATCTCAAAGTCCCATTGGCATGAAAAAAAACAAACTTTGATGGATAAGTGGCTGAAACAGTTTTACTAAAATGAATGGGGGAAATATACAGAATATACTTATCATGCTCTATTTTATATAAGAATATTGCCATTTGTAGTGAAATCAAGTTAGAAGAGTAGCATATGCAATCTTTTGTGTATTCTGCAGTTCTTTTTTTCTAACTGGACCTCTTCTAGAAATAGCAAAAAGTCTGTATGCAGGCAAAGAAGGGATATATGGAAAGTAAGAAGGAAGGAAGGAGGAAGGAAGGAAGGGATTTTAATATATTTTTATTATAGTCAGTGCCTTGCATTGGAAGGAAGAAAGATTCTATACACTGTTTTGTTTTGGTTTAGTTCTATATTGGAAATATAGAACTATATTGTTTATTAATGTACAGAAAATATACACTCTCGCTACATAAACAGTATTCCAAAAAAATGGCAAATATAAGATTCATATTAAGTTTATCATCAAACAATAATGCTGTATTTAAAGAAGACTGTTTCTTTAAAACACCCTAATCATTTTTTGAACTTGGAGTTCATGATGTAGGAAAAATGTACAAATCCTAGGACAGCCATAAACAGGATGTTTGTGAAATTAGAATCGGCTTTGATGGAAAGTGATGAAGGAGATCATGTCATCTAGTGTACTAAATGTTTCATGTGAATGTGAGAAAACATATTGGGGAATTTATAATTTGATATCTCTATCCTGGCATTCTCCAGATACTTTGGGGCTGCAACTTTTTAGAATTTCCAGACAGATTACCAAACACTGATATATCAGAATGAAAGATACAACATAATTTTGCTATGTGAGTAAATATTGAAATATAGGAAGCTGTGATGTGATGTGTTATAAGCCTTATCATGGGCAGATGAAGATACTTTTTTGTGTTATTATTATATTAGTGGCAAATTAGAGAAACACGTACATGTTTTAAGAAGTTCTTTCAAGGCAAATGATTTTTATGTGTATTACTTTCCCTCTTCACACACCAGTATGTGAAGAATAAGAAAAGCTACTTTAAGGCAGATATTTTAGCAACAATTTTCTCTGCCTTGACAAATGTTTTCCCAATTTGGAATAGGATTGGCAATCTGAATGAGTGTCAAAATACTATCAGATATTTGAAGTAATCACCCATTTTCTTTAATATTATATAGTAAAACAAAAAAAAATTACCCCAGATGCATTCATGTTAATTCTTTATGACTGATTAACATCTTCATGGTAATTGACACAATGAGAAGTGCTCTTAAAAGTCTATTAGAGTTCTTAGATTGCTGAAAAATCAAACTTTTAATATCAACTCTTTTGAACACTTTATAAATAATGTGGACAAATTAAAAATTAAGTCTGAAAAATGATGCTAAATGAATCTTTAGAAGTAAGGGAGAGTAAATGGCTGTGGAATTAAATGGAAATGGTAACTTTCCTTAACTATGAGATTGAAAGACAAAGAAGAAACAGAATACTACCAAACCTGGGAGTCATTCTACAAATAGCTAGAAGAAAGAACCAAAGATTAGGACTTGGCTATATATTAGCGCTTTTGAACCCAGACTGCATGCAGGTTGAAAAACTAACATATGTTTATTAACCAGTGGAACAACCTTCCTCCAGAAGTGGTGAATGCTCCAACACTGGAAGTTTTTAAGAAGAGACTGGACAGCCATTTTCCTGAAATGGTATAGGGTTTCCTGCCTGAGCAGGGGGTTGGACTAGATGACCTCCAAGGTCCCTTCCAACTTATTATTATTATTATATGTATGTAAGGAAAAAGAACTAATAAAATCTTTTTTTAAAAAAAAGGAAATGGTAACTTTCTGCTTGGCTAAAAATATATTCTAATATTTTTCAATTTGCAAAAAAAAAGATAATATGGATATTTTAATTCTAATAACATTGGAATTGTCAAGAAATGCTTTCTGTTGGTTTTCAGCAGATATTTTTGTTGGTTTGCCATTCTTTGAAGAAGAAATATTGCCAGATTATACTTGCCAAATAATATTGCCAGTGGAAATTTACAATTCTCAGTCATGTAATTTCAAAGCATTACTACTCAGCAGTTACAAATTAGATCTGATTAGTTTCCTGTTATATACTTCAGGTGTTAATTTATTTAGTAATGTTAAAATATCACCAATTATTTCTGTTTTGAGTTAGCACTGTATTTTTTATCAACATTCTTATTTCTCATTTCATTGTTAGACATAGTACTTTTAGTATTTCACACTCATTTAGCTCCATCTTTTACTCTTTCTCTCATGTACGTAAACAAATTTACTGAAAATAACATGCTTGATGAGATGGGGTCTAATCCATGAAAATGTATGCCATTAAGAAGCTCATTTTGTCCAGATTTGTAATAAGCAGAGATAATTACCCTGAATTTCAATTTTATTTTTTGGGTGAATTTTTCAGAAAAAAAAATGTTTTCTGGTATTCCAAACCAAGAGGAACAGTCCATATACAGAAGAAGTCTTCTCATTACGTACCTGTGCAAAGCACTCCTTTGTAGTTGCGCTATTTTGCACACTGTTTCCTGACACAGATCAAATAGCCCAAATCCTCTCTCTTTTTCTTTTTTCTTTTTTCTTTTTGCACTTCAGACAGTCATTGAAAGAACAGAAGATATTTCAGCAGCTGCAAAACCCAAGGGAAAAAAAGCTAATGGAACTGCCCCTTGAAGCTCCGAGTGATAATAAAACTCTGCATAAAGGAAAATTAAATTAGTTATATACCTTAATATGGAAAAAATGTTATCCAGGTGCTTCACACTCTCCTAGTTAGCACTTGCTCCTTTCTTAAAGTTGGGCTAATGCCAGGCTTCACTGAAAAAATATCACTGAATCATTAATGACGTATAATAGTACATATATGGGAGATATAGATGTAACATAAAATCAGTCTACATCATGGGTGTCAAACTTGATCGCATCACGTGACGTATCATGATGTATCGTGATGATATTTCCCTTTGCAGAGCTGGGGTGGGCATGGCCTGCGCCAGTTTGACACCCCTGGTCTACATGACAATTATGCCATGGGGAATTGACATCATATATGTTCTAAGATGGCGGCGCCTGGAATGGCTGTGGCTGCATTGGCTCTTGAAAGCGAATAGTTTTGGGAGGGATAGTAAGGGCTATAGGCCACATGATCAGGAAGATTTTAATGTGTTTGAGCAACATGGTGGAACTAAGGTAACATACGACATTATGACCGACAATCTTTGCTGGCATGGCGAGTTTCTAGTTGTTTTGGAACTGTTGGTGAGACCGTTAAAAGTCGTTGGCGCTGTTTGAATTTGTTCTACCAGCAGCAAGATCTGACTGCTGGCCCAGTGATGGATTGTATTGCAAATCAGGGCTGTTTCCAGAGGAGACAGAGGAGGAGAGGACCTAGAGCTTATGGAGCAAAGGAACTGGATGAGGCTGCCGGCAGGCCCAGAGGAAGAAAGAGAGGCTTTTGGAGGAGTTGGTGGCGGCAGCAGCGTGCTCCAGGGGCAAAAAGAAGCAAGGCCTCTTTAAGGAAAAGGTGGAAGAGTCAGGATCAGAAAAAGGAAAGAAGGCAAGGTTGTCAGAATACAAGCTAACTTGAGGGCTAATCCACATGGAGCCCCATTTCCATCGGTTCTGTTTGCCATCGTTCACTCCCTAGACTAGAGACTAAAATGGACAATGTGAAATTTGAGTGGGCCCCGAACAAGGAGTATATATCGGAGGTGGTGACCCTTTGAGAGCTGTATGCAATGAAATTTCATTTTGATGTATGCCAATTGGTGTACATTCAAAGTGACAATAAAGTTATCATCAGCATATGCAATTTCTGCTCATTCAGTTTCCTTAGGAACTGAGGTGTAGATCCATATGAAGTACAGCAATGAGATGTATCTTATGTCTGCAGTTCAAGATTTTCTTATACTATACAAACATTCTCCATGGAACAATAGTTTGTGATATCACTCAGTTACAGCTTCACCCATTTAAGTATGACATTTATTGGATTAATAAGTTATATGTCACCAAGGTGTTTTTTTTCTGAGTTCTTTGTGAGATTGTTCACTGAGAAATAGAAGACAGCAGTATTTCTCAAATCTTGGCAACTTTCAGATGTGTGGACTTCAATTCCCAGAATTCCCCAGCCAGCATGCTGGGACTTGAATTTCATACATCTGAAAGTTGCCAAGTTGAGTAGCAATGGAAATCAGTGTTTAGTCAGGGGTCAAATGACAGAGATGATTTAATCAGTAGAGTACATCAACTGAAATATTTTGCTCTCAACCGACATATTCTGGAGATCATTAAAAATAACACTTTAAACTTTTGTAAGAAGGGCATGCCTTTATTCCTGACAATGCCTGGATAAAATCCAGCTATTTTTTGGCAAGATTTCAGAAGTGATTTGCTGTGTTTGCCATGGACTAGGGCTGAGTGAGAGGTTGACCCGAGGACACCCAGCTGGCTTTGTGCCTCATGCAGGACTAGAACTCAAGGTCTCCCTGTTTTCACTTCAGCAAACTGTCTTAGGCATATATTTTATCCAGTGCCTGGAGTCTGAATAAAAGTTGCTGAAGTTATACCCTAACAATACAAAGTTACTTTTTTGCCCAGAAACTATTTAGTTCTGTATCTGCTCTAGTTTTAACTCTGAATGGAGTGCGGTTTTCCCAAAGGAACAAGAGCATAATTTCCAAGTGATAATAGAATCACAGCTATTGCTATATTTGACAATTGTGGCCAGCAGGTACCTTTGCCAACCTTGGATGGTGTACCAGTTGCAGCCCTTTCTTTGTTCTGTATCAGCCTGCTACCGGCCCTGCAGAAAAGGCAGGGACAACCCCTTTTACAAGAAGGCAAGAGGCTGGAATTACGCCTGCCAAATTTATTGCTACAAAAACAAATAGAACAAGACACGAACCAAGAAACAGGAGCTTTTCAAGCGGTTGCCTTCAGCAAACCAGCCCTCCCACGCATTCCCCCTTAAATACAGTTCAGGGCATGGCTTCTCTCTGCCTCCTTCTGAGGAGCCCCATTGCCTTCCTCTGTTTACTCCTGATTGACTGCCTCCTGCGTCGGGCGTCCTTGAACAGGGCCAGCTGTGGGTCATCTTCATCCACGCTGTCAGGCTCACACAGCTGGGCCTGCGTCATGACCAGATGAGAGGGGCCTGGCTGAGGGCTCTCATCAAGCTGTCCAATCCTCTCAGCAAGCTCTTCAACACCCCCCTCCTCCTCCTCCTCTGAGTCGTCCGACCCAACTGCCGAACCCACAGGCTGACCCTGAATCACAACATTCTTGAGTGGGAGACTGGCAACTATAATTCATGCCCTTATCATCCTACAGCAGGGTTTGGCAACTATGGCCCTTTATGACTTGTGGACTTCAACTCCCAGAATTCCTGAGCCAGTCATGTTGGTTGTCCACCACTGTCCTAAACATATTATTACTTGTATAGCTTAAATCTCTTTGATATTGACCTGCCCTGTAGAACTGCTTATGAAAGAATCTTAATTATTCTGGGTAATAACCTTGCATCTCTTTGAAAAATATAAATTGTTTTCCCTTCTCTATTTTTCTTTTCCATCCTAAGCATTTTGCATTTTTCAATATATCCTTACAGGGATTTTCATATTAGCAGATTTATTTATTAGATTACATGTCTGTCTGACTCCAAAGACTTTGGATGGCTTACAATTTCAACATCAAAGAATACATTTAAAAAATGAACACTTAGAGCCCCTTAACAAGCCAAAAGCAAATTGCCAGGTATTCCACAAGCAATTCCACCTAATCCTGGACCTGAGAACAGACTTACCATTTGAAGAGCAGGCGCTCCCCCCACACACACACCCCGGTCTTTCTTGTGGGCTGTTGTTCCAGAGAGTAGGTTCATGGCTCTCAGATGATTTTCATGATCTGAAAAACATATGATTGCATTAAGGCAGGCTCAGATGAATTGATATATTTTTGTAGCCCTATCACATTGCTGATTCATGTTCAACAATTTATGAGTGGATTGCACACTCAAATAACTTAGTAGCTAACCATGTTGTCCTTTGAAGTCTTGGGCTTCTCACTGTAATCTTGGTCCAGAAAGAAGGCTATCTTTATGAACATCTGACTGAAAGTTAACTTTGAAGAAGTCTTCCATTGGTAGCAAATAATTGAAATTTAGTTTCTCATAGAGGTAGTCAGAGTGAAGTAATGATAGAACAATTGCTTTGAAGTCCATGCAGAATGTCATTTAAATTCCATCAATTATTTTTTCCCCTTTATATAGAAATAGAGAAAGGTGGCTGCGGTGATCCTGGAGTTCCATCTTATGGGAAGAGGACTGGGAATAGTTTCCTTCATGGAGATTCTCTTACTTTTGAATGTCAGGCAGCATTTGAACTTGTGGGAGAGAGAATGATCACATGTCAGCAGAACAATCAGTGGTCTGGCAATAAACCCAGTTGTGTTTGTAAGTTCTCATCTGTTTTCTTATCACTATATTGATCTCTGTCTGTAATTTACAGTCATTTGCAGCAACACTTGAAATATCCCCTTCACCTGGAATGGTGGCTTTTGGGATATACTCATTTACTCTACTATTTAACTATTCATGTTCTTTTCTCCTTTTACAAATAGAGTTTGCTTTAATTAAAATAGCTTCTTAAATAAAATATGTGAGAATAAACTTGCCCTATAAGTAAGTGAGGAGAAAAAATAATTATTTTTGCAATGTAATTAAAGCTTGCCTGCACTGTATTGTATTTCAAACCACAATCCAATTACGTAGATATATTTGAATGTATTTCAGTTGTGTCATATTGTTTTACATTAAAAAAAATACTCTACAAGTTAATCTTAATACACAAATGATTGTCCTTATCTATAAGACATCTAAAGGTTTACTGAGAGAGAACTATATTCCATAATGCCTTTATTTTAAATTTAATGAAGTTGCATACATTATTGATTGAGAAATCACATTACATAATGCAGACCATAAAATAAAAGTTGAGTAGACTGTAATGTGTTTTTCATAATCAAATCTCCAATAGTCCCTCGATAAGAGAGAAACTGTTTTTATGCATCACAGCCACCTAACCTTCTTACCTTCTCTGTAAGTAGATAGTGTGTATATTAGTCCCCCAGCAAGGTAAGAAGGATTGTTTTCCTCACCCACAATCAAATTGTTAATAATTTTGCTTGATTTATTTGCAAATCTGTTATACAGGCCAAAGGCCATAGTGTTTTTTTTTTGTTTGTTTGTTTTGAGGACTGATCTCAAAGCATGTTACAAAGCCAGGGAGTTGAAAACCGGAGGATAGCTCTTCAGTGTCTAGTCTCACTTTCACCTTATTTATTTATTTACTAAATTTATATGCCATTTATCTCCCCAATAGGGTGGGAGAGTTGACTGCTGACTAACTGATACCAAGTCTTCTATTTCTTAGACTTGTAAACAGGATGGATATATCCTGAGACTCATTTATGTAATAATAAATTATGCTATGGAGTGCTTTAGACTTTTCATATTTGTTTTTTTTCTCCATTTGCAGTCTCATGTTTCTTCAACTTCACAACACCTTCAGGAATTATTCTTTCGCCGAACTATCCCGAAGAATATGGAAACAACATGAATTGTGTATGGCTGATTATTTCAGAACCAGGGAGCAGGATACATCTTATTTTTAATGACTTTGATGTAGAGCCTCAGTTTGATTATTTGTCAGTGAAAGATGATGGGCTTTCTGACCTACCAGCTCTTGGTACTTTTTCAGGCAATGATGTGCCTTCTCAAATTGCTAGCAATGGACACGTAGTACGCCTTGAATTTCAATCAGATCATTCAACTACTGGAAGGGGATTCAATATAACTTATACCAGTAAGTACTCATTTTATTTTTCAAACCAAATAAGCTAGGCTTCATAGAACTAAAAGAAGCACTTCTAAGACTTAATTCTGGAGACCTAATATAAATGCTTTACACAGTATGAAGTCAGTAGGTATTGATATTCCTTGATGCTGGCTGAATCATGCCAGTCATTTGAATTTATTTTGCTAATTATGCATTAATTTAATACTGTATTTCCATTTAGAGAATTTAAATAATTTCCCTCCCCTATATTTTTGTTGTTAATGAAGAACTCTACAGAATTAGCAGGACAATAATTCTGATAAATATAATTGTGCATTCACTGAATTTATTTCTAGTAAGCATATATAATTGTGTACTGTTTATGTGGTGGAGATGGCTAGAACATTCATTCATTCATTCATTCATTCATTCATTCATTCATTCATTCATTCATTCATTCCCATTGTGAGAACAATGAATACTTTTTACTTTTCCAAATTTTAGTAAATATCAATTTCCTCTTCAGTCTGTTTCAGATATATCATATTTTATCATTGGCAGTATGAAGTGTCACATAATTGTCATTTTAATTCACCAAAATAGTTAAATCATCATCTCAAACATGAAAAAACAGTGATAAACCAGTGATAGATAAAATGAGCTTGTATGAATATAGTATATTGTAATATTGATCTATCTATTAATTGGAATTGTCCATGTCTTTTGTTGTAAAATTTAGCATTTGGTCAAAATGAGTGCCATGATCCAGGAATCCCCATCAATGGAAGACGCTTTGGAGACAGATTCCTTCTAGGAAGTTCAGTTTCTTTTCATTGTGATGATGGCTTTGTGAAAACTCAGGGCTCAGAGACTATAACTTGTGTACTGCAAGATGGCAATGTTGTATGGAGTTCAACTGTCCCACGTTGTGAAGGTAAGGCTTTACTATGTCTTCAATTATGAATCTGAAAATGTTGTTTACACTATATTTACTAGTTTTAATTATCCTAGATCTAGACCTAGTAATACCCTTATACTTGACATTTGAGGCTATTCTTGAAAGTTCATGAGGATACTAACTGGAACTGTGTATTACTGTACATCTGTATTATGTCAATATTTCATAATATATAATATATAAGTGGTCTAATTGTTTCCAGGTCTATTTCAAAGTGGTTCTATCAATAAAATTAATGTTTCATGATAAAGGTATTGGAAGGCATGCCTTTTCCAGTATGTTGCTACCTGAATTGTTAGTACATCATATGATCTTTTCCAAGTGCCCTCAAAATTTGAAATGTGATGGAGGGTGAACTTTCAGCACTTGCCCCCAGCTCTAGCTGTGAATACATCTCCAGGAAGTCTACTAATCTTTTCTATTTTCTTGATCAATGTTAATTTCTTAGCACTTGAGTATTGTTGCAATTCTAAATTTAATCTCTCTGTTCATTATGTATTTATTATGATGATTATTTTGCTTCTGCTATATTCCATTGATTTTAATATGTTAATTTAAACTTCTGCTTTTGATTGGAATAATACAGTAATTTTGTTCCTTTTTTATGGCATATCAATTTGAAGACTAGTAGCTACAGGGTGATGAGTCAGTCTTAAAATAAATGCATATAAACATTTGTTTTGATTTATAAATTTGTCTTTTATTGCACTATTTTCACTTGAGCTGTGTCTGATGAGCTATTTTATAATTCACTATTATGCCTGATTTTTTTAAAATCTGTGCTATTAAATAAATAAAATGGGATTAAAAGCACCCTTCCTGAGTCAGTTTTCAGAGGTAGCTGTGATCCTGTGTCATTTTCCACATGTAAAAGTAGCTCAGCAAGAAAGCTTTTTACCTTCTTTTATTGAAAGCCCAGAGAAATTCCTATAAATAGAAATGATTGAACAGGTTTAGAAGGATTGTTTATGGAAATACTTTCAAATCACACAAAATACTCTCTCACATTTAATTCTACCATTTTTATCCCCTCCACCCCAAGATTTGATTTCATCGAAGAATAGTTCGTAAATGTAATGGCTTAACTTGGTTGGAAGAACTGTTTTTTTTTCCTTTTTTTAATGACAGACATTTGCTCCTCTCCTGGCAATTGGAAACTCAATTTCAAAATCCCATTCCCTCTAGATAGCTGGAAGACAATTTAGTTTGATTATGCTTGACTGAAAGAAAGAAAGGTCTGAGTGAAACTAGAACAGAGACATTTCTCCACTTTAGCTCCTATGAAAGAAAAAAGTAACTTGGAGGAGGGAGACAATGGAATCTGTAATTCCATTTTCTCAATTTTTTTTTAAATGTCCAAAGCTGTATTCTAGGAGTGTTGCAATTATTACAACATGGTCAAAAATCTCTTCATTTGGCATGTTCTCTTAAATCAATTTTAAAATAAATTTGTTTTTATTTTAAATGTCAGGTAAGAATCTCAAAAACATTGAAGGCTGAATTCAGTGTTGTTGGATGAACTGGGGCTGATACTCAAAGTCAAATAATAATAATGGGTGCAACCAATGTGTGTACTAGGCCAGAGTAAAATGTATGGTATATTAATCGATATTTACAACGGCAAATGAAAAGATAAATTATTTTGCTTCTTGTAGCCCTCTGGTGCTTCTGATTACAGGTAGTCCTTGACTTACAACCTTTCATTTAGTGACCATTCTAATTTACAGCTGCACTGAAAAAAATGACTTAGAACCATTTTTCACATTTATGACTGTTGCAGGATCCCCATAGTCATGTAATCAAAATTCAGACACTTGGCAACTAGCATCTATTTATGAAAATTGTAATATCCCGGGGTCATGTGATCACCTTTTGTGACCGTCTGACAAGCAAAGTCAATGAGAAAGCCAGATTCACTTTACAACCATGTTGCTAGCTTAACAGCTTCAGTGATCCACTTAAGAACTGTAGCAAGAAATATTGTAAAATGGGTGAAACTTACTTAACAACTGTCTCACTTGGCAACAGAAATTTTGGGGCTTAATTGTGGTCATATGTCAGGGATTACTTATAATCTAGAAAAATATATGCAGTTTTAATAGAGAGGAACATTCAGAGTTATCGATGCTTTTTCTGCCAGTGTCATTTTTAAATTCTCAAGCCTGAAAATATATTATTGAGGCATTTGAAGAAAGCACAGTTTAGAAGATAAATAATTCAATTCCAATATATTTTTGAAAATCAAGTGATTGTTCATTTTTTTTTAATACACCTTCTCCTAAATGCAAATTTTATAGAATAATTCAAGGGGTTCCTCTGTTCTGTTAGTGCCACAATAGAACACAATATTCCCAGTATAAATAGTGCTGGCTAAACTTACATGGACATATTTAAGCATACTAGACTAATGCAAATTTAAAATAAAAATGAATTGAACATTCTTTGAAATCTGTTTGTTTATTAGCGCTAATATATGGATGTCCATCAACATACCCTGAACTGCAATGTATAAGTATATGGATTAAGTACTTAATATACTTAATATTATTATACATATTAATTATAATATAGAAAGTTGCATGAAATGTGATATTGTGTGTGTGTTTCTGTGTGTGTCTCTGTGTGTATTAAAAATAAAGTGATGCAATAACAGGATGAAAGGAAAATGATGAACTCTGACAAACTGAATTTAACGGCAAGTTGGCCACATTTAATATTTGATTACCTTTCACATTTAATATTTGATTTACTGTGAAGAGAAGAGTGGAGGATATATTGAAAGATTTGGTGTGGTTGATTCAAGATCATTTTGTTGTCACTCTGAGCAGGAATTTTGCTGTTATACTTCTAACAATTATTTGACCTCAATTATATTTATTTCATTTATCAATTTTTAAAATTGCCCAGTGCAGACAAATGTACTGAGATTTGACATGATCATGAGGCAGACTTTATCAGGGCACAATAAATTCAGAGTGGACTATATGGAGCACCAGTGTTAGATTAAACAAAATCAGTTTGTAAAATATATTTAGTTGATAACAAAGGTTGTCTTTCAAGTAGGCACTGAATTCTATTCTGCATTTAGTGTTTGTGACAAACTAGGATGATTAGACAAGACAGAGCCAAAGGATTATTTGTCATCAAAATTGCAGCCTATTTTAAAATTCAGCCATGGTACACTTGAATTTAATATGAACGCATTTTAGCGTAATTAACACCTCAATTTAGTTGTCATTATTATTTGTTTTTCAGCACCGTGTGGTGGCCATCTGACCGCATCTAATGGCATCATTTTGCCACCAGGATGGCCAGGGTACTACAAAGATTCATTAAACTGCGAATGGGTCATTGAAGGCAAGAAAGGGCACTCCATTAAGATCACCTTTGATAAGTGAGTAAAAAAGAAAACTAGAAAATGCTTTGTCATTGATTTTTTTTCCAGCTAGGTAGAGGGGTCTACAGTGTAGATGACCATATATAAATTGATAGTTTTATTCTGTAAACAAAAAGTTACTTACAAGAAGACAAAAAAATAGAACTATGGAGAATAGTTTGCATCTCCATCTCTCTTCTTTATTCAGGTGATTGGCAGTGATCGTAAATCAGTTAAACAAAGTGGCTGTAGCCATGTCCTTCCCTTTACAGTTTACCAGACCAAAGCAGGAGAACCATTAATCACATAAAACTGATCAACACATCCAAAGATGTGAAGGAGGTGATAAATGAAAGATAAATGAACAATAGAAAAGATATGTTTAAACAGTTTATTGATTATGAATTCTGGGAGTTGAAGTCCAGAGGATGTAAAGGGACCATAGTTGCCCACTCTTCATGTAGAAGCTGTTTGGAACAGAATTCAAAGAATTATGTTACACCTGCAGAATGCATTGAGTTTTGCTAATCGAAAGTATGCAAAAAGATACTTGGTGAATGATAGACTATAAAAGGAAAAATCATGTAAAACCATGATTGGTGAAAAAAGTTAAATTGATAAGAAAGATATTGTATACCATTTAGAAAGAGGAAAAAGATGCAAAGGATGTAGTCAAAGTGAACAAAAACAGTTAAAACTGAAAGAAAAGAGACAAACAAGATGAATAGACATGTTGATGGAAATGGAAAAAAAGATTAATGAGGAGTCTCCAGCAGAGGAATGGAATTAAAAGACACAGAGAGAGTAATGAAATTAACTATATGGGAATAATGTCTCCATTTCTATAACTTTAGTTTAAATAATATTAACAAATGAAATAGGAAAATAATCCTTGGGAAGAGATCTTTTGTCATATAGAACAGAAAGAAAGGTAGCAGTTCCTGGTCTACCACTCCATAGCTGTGCTCATCTGGGTAAGATACATATTGTTGTGGGAACAGACTTAAAACATGAAGTCTTGGGATTTGTATTTTGATAAATAGTATCTACGTTTTCTTACAGCAATTTTTCACATTATTTCAGTATTTTAGTGAATATTTTGCATACTTTTTGTCAAATTCTACCTGAACAAGTAAAACTTCTGTTTTTCTTTAAAAATGAACTGTTTCCTTAATGTTCATCTGTGTAGGAGGGGAGTAACACTCATACTAAAATTAGTAGTGACCAAGCTCATCAGACCCACTGCAAGCTTCTTACTTAAAATAAGTTGTGGACAGGCTAATCCATAGAATACCTTACACCCAAAGGAAGCACCATCAGGAAAGGTCCTTCAAGGTGTACAGGTGGTCCTCAGGTTATGAATGCAGAACTTTGGTTGCTAAGCAAGGCAGTTGTTAAGAGAGTCACACCTAATTTTAATGACTCTTTTGGGTCATGGTTGTTAAGCAAATCACTGCAGTTAAATGAATCATGTGGTCATTAAGTGAACCTGGCTTTCCCCATTGACTTTGCTTGTCACAAGCCAGCTGACAAGGTCACAAATGGTGATCATGTGACCCCGTGGGATGCTGCAATCATCGTAAATACATGCCACTTGACAAGTGCCCAACTTTGATCACATGATTATGGGGATGCTGTGATGGTTGTAAGCATGAGGAATGGTTACAAGTCTCTTTTTTGAGTGCTGTTGTAACTTCAAACAGTTACTAAATAAATCATAAATCAAATATACCCTGTATATTGTTAATCCTTGAATTTGTAATTTGATAGAATTCTGACTGAAAACTAGAAGAGGTAGTAATGAATACGATTTTAGAAGTGCGGTTCATATTTTTTCTTTTCAGCAAGTCACTGAGAAATATTTAAATGTGAGAAAGTATATTGTAGATTTTTTGTCTTAAAGAAAGCATATGAAAATGGGTGTACATCTGAATTATAGAAATGTGCCAATATAAAAATGAAGGTTGTTTGTCAAATAAAATAGGTATGGCATGTTATGGAAATAAACATTCATGAGAATAAATGGCTTGCTTAGTAAATTGTTCAACAGGAGCAGAGACTAAACAAAAATATATGCATTTCCCTTAGTTCTTTATGCTGTTATGGATAAATGTATAGGTAATGTTTGTAATGTTGTTAAAGTTGTGTTGGCAGAGAATGTGAATGCATGTGGACTTTTGTATGCAGATTATGCAATTCTGTTAGCCGATAATCCAAATAGTTTGCAGCAAAAGTCAGATTGCATGATGCAACGGAGCAGGATTCCAAGAACTTATTTATCAAAGACCAAGTTAGTTGTGTTTCACAGAATTTTTTTTTGCAAACAGTACATGAATGTCCCCCAAAGTCAGTAGACAAATATTTACTAAAGATGTTAAAAGGAATGAAAAAGAAAAGATCAAGACATACAAAATGTAGCGTGTTGTGCGTGGACCCTTATGAAGAATCAATGTTTGTCTAAAGAGGTGAAATTGGCTGTGTGTGACAACGTTCTTGTGCCCTCTTTATTATATGGAAAGGAAAGTTCATAAATCAGGTCAAACAGGAATACTTTAGGAACACAAGACATTTTGCTACTTTCCTTACCTGAGATCAAATAAATCAATCCCATGATAGATTTCCTGGATGTGTCACTCCTTTAACAGTGCAAACTCTTTCCTCATCTCTGAAGCCAAAAGGTTAAGAATCTTGCACAGCAAGGTGGCTTTCTTTCTACATGAATGCTTTGTAAACTGGAGGGCGAAAGGCTTGAACAGAGAAACAGAAGCTAAGGGTTTCTGTTTCTCTAGTTGGAAAGCCTGTCAGACGACTCTACACTATTTAGACACTATTAGATGGTGTTACACATAAGTCTGATGTTTAGACCAGCCACATGATGGAACTGGTTATTTGTGATGCAGCAATAATAACTATAAATGCTTATTTCAAAGATATGTAAAATGTGACTGGAATAAAAGAGAATGATTCTTTCAGTATCAAATTTGCAAGTGATATTTTGTATAACTCTGGAAAACTCGGAGTGCCACTTCACTCATTGTTTTTTTTTTCATTTTTACTTGTTACTTTGATTAATTTCATCATAAGGTTAATAATTTTCTTTACTTAAGTCGTAAAGATTGTTGAACAAATACTAAACATCTACAAAATGTGTACAAGTGTAGACAAAGATTTAAGAATCCTTTGCATCTGACTCTCAGTTATGCGAAAGTGGCAATATCTTATGTCTTTCATACATACTTTTTTTTTAGAAAACTGTTGAATAGTGTTATATATTAACTAGAGTATTGGTCGGTCTACGTTTCTCAAGTTTGGCAATTTTATGCTGACCTCAACTCCCACAATGCCACTAGGGAGTTCTGGTAGTTGAAGACCACATATCTTAAAATTGCTAAGGCTAAAAACAACTAGCCTAATCCATTGCTAATAACTACTTGTTAGTTGCTCTTCTGAGTCTGTCTTTATAGATGGGATTCCTTGTCCAGTAGTGGTAATGATTGAACTTTGGATCTTACAGATACTAATCATGAGCTTTCCTAGGTTGAATTTTACAAATAGAAAATATGTTCTACCACTGAATTATGATCCCTGAATCTCATATATATATTAAACCAGACAAATGATTTATTCATTTGAATGTTATGTTTCATGTTTTATGAGTGTTGTGAGATCATACGAGGCCTTTGATCCCTCCAAATGCCCCAGGCCATCCTACTTCCGTGGATATAATTCACCAACAATGGTGGATTGTGTATTTTTCTGTACAGTGTGAAATCATTATAAAATGTAAGGAAGATATGGAACATATTGTGTAACTTCTACTTCTTATCAGAAATATTATTGCTGGAGATTCCAAAAACATACCCTGAATTGTGTTTATGATTATTTTGATTTATTTGGTTATTCACTTGTATGCTACCTACTTTGCAAATTCTACTGAATAAACTCGCCTTTTGTTGTTACAGATTCCAAACAGAAGTAAATTATGATACATTGGAAGTCAGAGATGGACCAAGTGGTTCATCCCCATTAATTGGGGAATATCATGGTACCCAAGCACCACAGTTTCTTATTAGTACTGGCAATTTTATGTATCTGTTATTCACCACGGACAACAGCCGTTCTAGTGTTGGTTTCTTAATTCACTATGAGAGTAAGTCTGATCTTTTTCCTCACTTGTCAGATAAGAGAGGACATAGTCTGTAGCTGCATAATGGGCAGCAAAAGAGGTTAATAAGGAATCCTTTCTAAGTTCTCAGGCTGCAAAGAGAAGGTGGGAGATTTGTAATTTCAGGCTTGCAAGATTCTGCTAAAGTAGCTTTACAATAAAGTAGATTTAGTTTATCTGGTCATGTCTCCTTTCTGGTTTATTTGGGAAGGCTGACACATTAGAAAGCAGAATTTTCAGGTTGGAGGGCCCATCTTCACTCTCATCTTTACCTTTCTGATTAAACTGCAACTTAAAAGATTAAAAATCCAACACATAGACTGGCCAAGCTCACCCTTCAACTATCACATTGCAGCATCTCACAGTCTTGTTGAGTAAAATGTCATTGGGTTTTCTACAAATCAAACCTGTTTTTCCCAACAAACAAAATCAATCAGTATAGAGCTGGAAGGGACCTTGGAGGTCTTCTAGTCCAACCCCCTGCTCAAACAGGAGACAACTATAGAATTTGAGACAAGTGGCTGTACAGTCTTCTCTTAAAATCCTCCAGTGATGAAACGGTCACAACTTCTGAAGGCAAGCTGTTCCACTGGTTAATGGTTTCCATTGTTAGGATAAGACAAAAAGTTAAAATCTAAATATGTGAGAGGATAATTAAAGAAATAAAACAGGAAAATTGGGTGTCATCTGTTAGATATATTTTTGATATTCATTTAATTATTTACTTCCTTAATCAGTACTGGAGTTTTTTGGTCCTATTTTTTAAAATAACAATTATGGAAATAACAGTACCAAAAATATTTGGGGATTTTTAATCTAATTTTGCTTGGAATTGTTTTCTCTATCCTGACCAGGTGTCACCTTGGAATCTGACTCCTGCCTTGACCCAGGAATTCCAGTAAATGGCCACCGTCATGGCAATAATTTCAGTATCCGATCTACAGTAACATTTAGCTGTGATCCAGGTTATACTCTGAGTGATGATGAACCACTTCTGTGTGAAAGAAATCACCAGTGGAATCATGCACTGCCTAGCTGTGATGGTAAGTAACTAAAGATATTATCAAAATAAGGACAATATCACAATTCTGTCTTTTCATATTTCATGCATTAATAAAATACAGAAACATTGAATTATTCGGGTTACTTGTTTTTGAAACTCCTTTTGTACATGTAAGAATCTCTGACTTACTTGTTCCTATTAATGTGCAGCTTTCTGGGAAGCATGAAAGGAAAATAATGTATAATTTAATGTTGTAGTTATGGTAGCAATTATGTACTTACTTTAACTTTTCTGAGCTGCATCTCCCAAACTGACTAATAAAACAAGCATATTAAAGCAAAAATATGTTTTGTAATAAAGCATACTTATATTAACAAAACCAATATTATAATCAATTTATACCAGAACATCTAAACATCTTAGTAAGACTTACTTATTTCAGCAAAAGCAGTAAGATCCATTCAGCAAAAATATTTGCAACTTTTAAAAAAAAGACAGCAATACTTAATAGATTCTAGATGAGAGATATTTCCTAAGTATATAGGCCCTTTTGAAAAACCACTGTCAATCAACTTTAAAAGAGCAGGCTTTGGCTGACGAATTTTCAGGAGGTTTTGAATCATTTGATAGAAAACAGGGGAAAGCAAGTTTCAAAGGGTTTATTTTTTTATAGTATTTTATGAATTTTCTATTATTACAATTCATTAGTGCTTAATGAACAATGTGTTGTCTGGGTTGATTTGTTTTGCTTAGTAATACAAGTTAGGTTGTTATTCTATCCTGTTTTTCCAGCCATTGATAAAATAAAAGAAGTACCTCAGGGTAATTAGCCAGATCAACTTACTTTTTCAGAATGTTAGTTGAGGTGTATAAATTTCAAAGGGAGGACAAAGTTTTCAGCTCAGACCTAGCTTAGAATACATTCAATATTTAGAGCAAATAGAGAAGCATTGACATATTTCAAATATAATCTGGTTTATTTATTGTCCAGTACTGTTTAAATAAAGGATTGTGAAAAGATAGGAAAGAAAGAGATATGGCCATGTACCCAACCCTTTAATTCCAGGTTAAAAATGATGTGTTAATTATTCTTTAAAGCAGGGGTCTTCAAACTTGGCCCTTTAATGACTTATGGACTTCAACTCCCAAAATTCTTCAGCCAGGCACGCTGGCTGTGGAATTCTGGGAGTTGAAGTCCACAAGTCATAAAAGGGCTAAGTTTGAAGACCCCTGCTTTAAAGACATACCCACACGATATAACTAGGCCTTCCCATAGGCAAGGTGAATTAACATCTTTCCTCCTTCTCATCCAAAGTAGATATTTTACATCTTCTCCCAATGTAAGCCTTGTTGAATATACCATGAGGTTCACTTTGGTAGCAAACTGGCACAAAGGCTGAAATCTCTCAAGTTTCTCTAGGCTGCTACCAGCTGTTGCAAGCATACCCTGCTTTTTGGTCCCTCCTGACTGTCTTCCATGCTATTTTGGTTTGTGGTGCCAACAATTATGCCATCACTAAAAATAGAATGATGCAGATTCATTTAGAAAAGCAGTAGGCCTGGATCCTTCTATCTAAACTGAACTACAGTACCTGTCAAAGCTGTTCTAATCTAGCATGCTATCTAGAAACCTTTCTGTTCCTTTATCACTATAGCCTTCATTCTTAAAACATGTATTTTGAGTTTTATTGTATGTTCTCATTGGATTAGTTAGTTCAAATATGTCAGGATACCAGAATTCAGTAAATATATTAGGTAAGTATTAAAGTACAAAGATACAGGAAAACATGCTAAACTATAGCTGCTGCCAAACTACATGTCATTTATTATGCAAAGTTGAGCAGTTATTATGATAAATAATCATTCACAAGGAAACAGCTTTTAATTGGGTTATAGACTATTTTACTTCTTTTAATCTTCACAGAGTTTCAGTTTTGATAAAGATAATAAAACAGCTGTGGTGAAAAGCATCTTCTGTTCCTTGAAAACCAAGGATGAGAAAAGAATTTAAAAATCTGTACTCCAACATGCCTTTAGTGAAACAGCCTCATAAAGTTGTTTCATATATTTGGCCCTATGCATAGATCAAAGACAACCAAGGAAATCTATAATGGTATTTATTTTTAGACATCATACTATCAAATACTCATAATTAATCTATAACTCAAGAGAAAATTAAAATTATATGAAAATAATTTGGAACTGATGCTTTTTGTATAAACCTGTTTCTTTCTCCCATGTAATCTTGTCCTCTCCTGTTCACCAAACCAGTTTACTGTCTACACAGTGCATTTGACAACGTAACCAGCTGTCCAGACCATTGACCAACATATTCTATTTTTCTCTTGTTATTCTTTTTGATACATATTCTTGTAAGATTCTTTACTATCAGGTTGCCAAGGAAACAGGACAGTCACTGGCAATTCTAAGTAGACTCCTAATGCATTAATCTGACTACTACTGCTGTTCTAATCAGTTCATTTGCTGTGATGATGTTTATAAAATTTCTGTTTCAACAGGAACCTATTATGTGTATGTAAAATGAGAACCATACAGAGTAAAGGCCTTCCTTCCTTCCTTCCTTCCTTCCTTCCTTCCTTCCTTCCTTCCTTCCTTCCTTCCTTCCTTCCTTCCTTCCTGGCAAATTTTGCACAATTTATTAGCACCTCTTCATAATGTGTCCCCCCAAAATGAAGAACTTAATCATCCCTCTTAATATTTAATTGGAATTTATTCTCTTTTGGATTAGCTCTATGTGGTGGCTATATTTATGGAAGGAGTGGAACTCTTCTGTCACCAGGCTTTCCTGATTTTTATCCCAATTCTTTAAACTGCACATGGACAATTGAAGTTTCTCATGGCAAAGGTAGGAATATTTTTTGTGTGTAATGGCATCCCACTAAGAGAATGCCTTAATCAAAAATGCAAACTCATCCATGGTTACTTAAACTATTTGAAAGGCAAGAATGAAATGTAATCATCTTAACTTACTTGGGGGGGCCGTTGAAGATAGCCAGTTCTGTTGGCTTATTCTCCTTCTTATCATTTCTAGAAAGTGGCCTAATCTCAAAATCAGAAATAAGCAAAACCATAATAATAATTCAGTGATTGTCAATAGAGCACCTGTAATGCTTGCACAGGTATTCTTTGATTCATTTTGTTTTAGTATGTTTTTTATTCAAATTGTGGAATCAAGATCAGGGGGTGATTTGCGCACATTTCATTAGGCTCACTGCCATAGGGTGTACAGTAACTATACTAAAAGTCTGTTAAATGTGTTACAGGAGCAATGTTTCCATGCAGACTGCTTGTGAGTCAGTTTTTGTGAAGTGTTAGGTGTTACTCAAATAACTGGGTTACATATTCAGATCCTCCTTCAGCCCCAAAATCTCACTCAATAGATTTGGGACAATTATTATTTGCAACTTGACTTACTTTATAGGCTTGCTGTAAAGACCAAATTGAAGATGGTGTGCTTTGTATGTTGCCTTGCAATCTTTGCAGGAAAGGCAAGATAGGTATCTAACAAATAATTCAATTTTATGCTTATTAAGATACTTGTAGGACAGATCTTAGACAAAATGAAAATCTCAGAGAAAATGAGTCACTAATCATTAATAGAGATTTCAGATTCAGTAATTTCAGATTCATGACTTTAAAATATTATCACTTATCAACACAGAAAACTTTTATACATCCATGCATAGTTTATTTACGTCAAAATCTAGCTTAAAATTGTGGTTCTGATTCCACAAAGGCATGTTCTGGCTTCATAATTACTGTAATGAAAATGAATGCAGATAAATATAAAATGTTTTTGTCATAGGCTAATAGTTTTTGAAAACAGAAATCTTGCCCACATTTTTTTTCTTATGACATATATCTGTAAACTCAGCATGGCTGGCTCAGGAATTCTGGGAGTTGAAGTCCACGAGTCATAAAAGAGCCAAGGTTGCCTACCCTTGTCCTATACTATAGTTGGACAATTCTCAAAACCAATATGTTGCCTACCCCTGGTATAGGATAAAATGGTTATGACAATGAATATGCTTAGGGTTAGAGTAGAGATTGGTGAATAATTTTTATTTTCTTTACTGTCACAATATTTATTTATTTTTATTTATTTAATTAGATTTCTATACCGCCCTATTCCCGAAGGACTCAGGGCGGTTTACAGGGCAGCATAAAATACAATATAAAGATAGTATAAAATTAAAACAAATTAAATTAATTAAGCCCAGCAATTAAAACAATGTTTAAAAAGCTAAAACCCCTTCAGTCCAGGCCTGATAAATCGAAAAGCCAGGTTTTCAGGTCCTGGCGAAATGAACGCAGATCGGGGGCCGTCCGGAGTTCCACAGGTAAATCATTCCAAAGGGCAGGCGCGCCCACAGAGAATGCCCTCCCTCTGGGGATCACCCACCGGCACTCCCTAACCAGTGGCACCCTAAGGAGGGCCTCTCTATGGGAGCGCACAGGACAATGGGAAGTTGATGCTGGCAGCAATATGATATATTCTGAGTATTACCTATTAGCAATGAATATTTTGTGATATAATAGGCATGCAGTAGTAGCAGTGGGTTTCTACTATGAACAGAAGCAGCCAAATCAATTTTGGAATGAAAGACAGGCCTAGAACCTTTGGCACTAGCTGCTCTCTTAATTGCAGCAGCAACTGATCTCACTCTCTGTAGAACTATAGCAACTGTAGCCCAGCCTGAAGTGGAGAGGCCACAGCTGCATGGGAATTGAGATGTGACTTGGCTATGACATGGCTCTTTGAGTATCTGCCATGATAAATGCGCCTCCTGGCATTCCCTTCCCTGACTCAAAAGCCTTGTTTTGGAGGAAGGGGGAGGCAATGGCAGCTTTAGGGCTGAGGAAAGTATATTGGTGCATTACTTGCTGGGATTCTCATGGTAGAACTAAGCTCAATACTAAACTCTTAGTGTCATGGTTCCAACAGATGAAACCCTTCAAAAGAACTTCGAGGCATTATTTTCCTTAAAGAATCTTTTATTCTGGAAACAAAGTATCGGTGCTACATAGTTGAACCCCAAAACTAAATTCCCCTCCCCTGGAGACAAAGTAACAAAGTACAATTCCCACCGCCAAGGAACAGTCATAAAGCACATTCCACAATTAGCTTGAAGCGCAGGCTTTCTCCCCAGCTCTCCAGCCCATCAAAACATTATCAGCTCTGGACCCAGTTTGTTCTTGGATTCCCATGGCTGAGTTATTATTATTATTATTATTATTATTATTATTATTATTATTATTATTATTATTATTATTATTATTATTATTATTATTATTATTATGACTAACTGAACTCTGATCCCAATCCCCCCCTCCCACCACCAACTAATTCTAAAAGCATAGAGAAAATGGCTGCATTTTCATCTGTTGTCAAAGCAAGAACATCCGATGTTAACAGCATTGACACTTAGCTTTTTAGGATTATCGGTGGTTCAGCTCAAGAGTCCAGGTTGCAAAGTAGTTTTTGTCATATTTAAGTTATCCTGAATCCCAAAAGCAAAACGTTCTTTTCTCATCCTCCTAGGTGTCCAACTGATCTTCCACACTTTTCACTTGGAGAGCTCCCATGACTATTTTCTCATCACAGAAGATGGGAGCTTTATAGAACCCGTGGCAAGATTAACCGGATCTGTTTTACCTCCAACCATTAAAGCTGGGCTCTTTGGAAACTTTACTGCACAACTTCGATTCATTTCTGACTTTTCCATCTCCTATGAAGGTTTTAATATAACATTTTCAGGTAAATATGTGCAAATAGTTGCTTTGTCAATTATTTATGCTTATATTAATTATTAAACAGCAAATACAAAGGGGTATTAGGTTCTACATGTTGACTAATAAACTACTTAATCTAGTTCTTTGTTAACTTTTAAAGTGCTCTCTGCTTAGTGCATATGTATTTACTTCACTGGAAGTTCTATTTATAGTGATATCTCTTACATACATACATACTTCATTATCACTATTCTCACTCTGCTTTGGATCTAAGATGGTTCAAACAACTAATTTATTAATATTTTTGATACCAGGTTTGGTAGAAAGGTGTTTGTCAATTCTATCCAAAGCAATTATGAAATATCACCTTACGGTAAAAAAATATATAGAAAAGAGATACTGTACATGGAAAAATATGCTGGAGGATTTGTGTGTGTGCATTTGTGCATGCATGCACACATCCCTTCATATCAGTATAGACTCTGACAACTGCCTGAATTTGTCCCAGCAGTTTTCTTGGCAAGATTACAAAAGTCTCTAGCCCTTGCTTTCTTCCTTTCTTCCTGAAAGAATATGACTGACCCATGTTCATACAGCTTGTTTTTTTGCATAAGGCAGGATTAGAACTCAGATCTCCTGGTTTGTAGCAAAGTGGCTTAACACCAATTGTCATGTTCAAATGGCTAGGATTCAGGGTTTTTTCTCAACTTTTTGGAATTGTGTTCAGGCTTAGTAATATAAGATACCTCTGAATAGATATCCAAAGGGTTATTTGGCTTTGACAAAATATTAAGTGAAGCACCCTCTCAAAACTACTTCACTGGACAACCCCTGGTTTGTAAGACTAAAATAGAGCAGATACTGTTTTTCCTTGCCTAATCCAAATGCTTTTTCAACTGTCTTCTGGCTGTTGCCAATGTTGGTTCAGATTGCAAAGAAACATGAAATATATCTTACTGAGCAAAACATGTGCCTTATCAAAGAACACTGTTTCATTTTTGTAGCATTAGTGTCTTCACTGAGACAAATGCAAAGCCATTTTGAAGATATTCTAAATTTTTCATTCTCTTTGATTGACCTAAGTCCATGGCTCATTTCAAGAAATTACGAAAACAATTTCAGAAAGTTATGCATAAAATGACAGTTGTTACTTTGATTACCAATAACTTTAAGAACCAATAAAAATATCTTGTTACATGGTAATGTTCTCCAACTTACTCATTCTATTCATATAAAGATTTTCATTTCACTTTTCTATACATATGCATAAGGTATATTACATGAATTTGAAGATCACAGTGTGATAAAATAAAAATTGTTTGAAAGAAGCAGAAGCAAAAATTGAAGTATTGCCTTGCTTAAATATTAGGCACTTAACAGACAACATTCTGCCAGAATAAAAATGTTTTATTATTTGAGAAAAGGTATTGAGAAAGGTATTCAGAAATGGGAATATCTGCATTTCATAGCCTATGCTATCAATATAGAAGAAGCTAATGAGAAGTTCTATACCAGACGTGTCAAACACAAGGCCCGGGGGCCAGATCCGGCCCACGAGGTGGTTTCATGTGGCCCACAAAGCCATCCTGGAAACAGTGAGGGAACGGCTCCCACTGCCTTGGCCCTGGCCCAGAGACCCTCCTTCTGCCAGAGACCCTCAGATCTGTCCGACTCCTGCCCAGGCCCCCCTAGGCACCCTTGATGCGAACGATGTAGAGCTGGCCACGCCCACCCAGTAGGCCATACGCACTCTAGCCACACCCACCCAGCAGGCCACGCCCACCCTGGCCATACCCACCCGGCCCCCTGAGGGCAACTACAATGCTGATGCGGCCCTCAATGAAATTGAGTTTGACACCCCTGTTCTATACTATACTACAGTCAGCCATATGCCTTCTTCATGACAAGGCTGCAATGAAAGAATGGTAGGGGAGAGAGTGTCTTTGCCTGCATCCTGACCCCATGACATTTAGGGTTTAATGAAAGCTATTGAATTGTGCCTAGGAACAAATTAGCAACAAGGGCAGATAGAGCTGGAGAGTATAAAGTATCTGGAGAGTTTAAAGAATCAGGAAGAAGGATCAGAAAAATTAAAGAGGGAACACTAGGAACATTACAGACAGTTTATTATAGTCTTAACTAATTTAGGTAGAACTTTCAATTAAAATCTCAATTTATGAATTTCAAAACCATTTGGGAAAATCACATTGCAACTCATTCTGTCTCAGAAACAGAACATTTTTGAGACAAGCCTATGGACTTTCGAACAGATGAAAAAAACAAAAACATTTCTCTCATGCCTGTTTGCAATCACAGCCAGATGCATTTTTGCTTTTAGAAACGGTACAATACATATGGCTTTTATATGGTGTGATCTTTTTTCAAAGATCATATGATGAATGTGACAATCCCTCCTAGTCAGTTAAACTTTGTTACTAACTCACAAGCCCTACTAGTGCCTCACTCTGAATGGTGATCTGAATGCATTCCTGTTGCCAAGGAAACTGTGTTGATATTTTTGTTTTATTATGTGGAATTAGCTATTTTATTGCCAGGAATAATGCATTGTATTGATTTAGCTCTATTCTCACATTAGCCTAATTCTATTATCAGAAAAAGATTACTGGGGAAAAAAAAACACTTTAATATGATATTGAAGTTAGATTCAAGAATGCTGGTGTTTATGTGGGGAAATAAGATTTATGCACAGTATTTACTATAATAAAAATAAACTGGTGCTATTATTTTAAAAAATAAAATATATTTTATAGACACATACAGTATATTAGAAAAGCGGGTGAGAAGGAAAAAGCAGGTGAGAAGGTCAAAGAAAGCTTCAGCATTTTCTATATCTTGAAACAATGTGAATACAGGTTAATATAACGTCAGTATAATATGAAGAGTAAGAAAGCAGAAGAAATAATTCATGGTTAAGATTTAATAATGACCATCAGATTTAAAAGGAAAAATATATTGAGAAGGATTTTCCAGAGAAGTTGTCAATAGAAAAGTGAAATCCTTCATAACACCAAAACAAATCTCACTAAAACCACCTTTTTCACAGCCTATTTGTACTTAGCATTTTACTTTATGGGTTTGTAAATTACTTTTTTAATCATCTTGCCAATTGATTATTACCTACTTAACTGGCCAAATGTACTACTGGAACACAGAAAGGGAGAGAAATGCTAAGGTGATAATATTGAAATAGCATTTCAAAAGTGCATAAAAGCTGATCATCTTGCTACAGGGCAAATTTACTTGATTTCTTATTCCAAGGTTTGTGATCATAGCACACGTCTAATACATTGAGATTCTAGAAAAATATCCTATTTAACTTGTACTTGATATTTCACCACATATTTTTTACTAACAATTGCTAGGTTCAGTGCATTATGTTTACAAAGCAGTGCATAAGACTCTCTCCATGTGTTTGTGTTTGTATGTTTCCTGGTTTACCGTATAAAAACTATTTTTTTCCTTGACTACAAAAATATATCAAGGGGAAAAATATTATGCAAGACTTACTTTGACTTCCGTACCTGCTTGACTTTCAAAGACTGCAGTTCTATGCAGTAAGATGAGTCTGCACATGCAAATTAATTCACACTGATTTATGAGAGAGAGAGAGAGAGAGAGAGAGAGAGAGAGAGAGAGAGAGAGAGAGAGAGAGAGAGAGAGAGAGAGAGAGAGAGAGAGAGAGAGAGAGAGAGAGAGAGAGAGAGAGAGAGAGAGAGAGAGAGAGATGAATGAAAACCTTGAAGAAAATAGTGGTGGGTGGTATATTGCTAAGAAAATTTCAGGGACATTTATTGATATATTTTTGTCAGCTACTAATCAACACCCTTTAGGCAAACACTGTAATCTCTTAAGTCATTGCAGTAGTTCAGCAGATAAAGTATTGGTTTCCTTCCTTAACACCAAATCAGAGTTCTTTTTTTGTTTCACTCAGGGCAAATGCTGGTCTAATCCAAATGCCAATACAACAATTGGCATTCTGAAAAGTACTCCAGCAGGTACTTCATCATTAGATTTGGTGTCACGCAAGGGCATTGAACAGTATAGCCAACTGAAGAGAAAAGCAGACTTCGGGTTGCCATTGTTGCAAGACATTGTAGTATAGGGGTTTTCAAACTTGGCCCTTTTATGATTTGTGGACTTCAACTCCTAGAATTCCTCAGCCAGGCACACTGGCTGAGGAATTCTGAGAGTTGAAGTCCACAAATCATAAAAGGGCCAAGTTTGAAGTCCCCTGCTGTAGTAGATAAGCTGTTTTATGAGCATCAGTATGTTTGTGTCTGTATGGAAATCAGGATAGAAAAAGCAAATCTGCTTACTTTCCATTTCCCATGCATTCCACCTAAGTTTCCATGATTAATCTCTTTGTATATGCTTAAATCTATATGTAGCTAATTAAATACATATATTTTTAAATAAAGTACAGAAAACCTAGAGAGCAGGGCTTCTGAACTTCGTTCTGAAACTAGGTCAAGAGACTAGAGAAAGAAAGCTTACAGTTTAAGCATACAGCAGTTGGCGGCATCCCAGCCTGCTACCCAACCATTTTGCTCAGAGGAACAGATGGGAGGAATTTGTTCTAGAATGTTTTTTTTCCCTCCATAGTTTCCTGTCAGATCTGGCCTATTTTTTAAACTTGACTTTTTTTCATCAGCTTCTTTCTTTAAACCAAACTTGGTCCTCTTTTGTTCTGTTTTCAGAGATTTATCCTGCTGACAGACAGAGACCTAAAGTTCTTTGCATAATGTTGTTTCCAACATTTGATTATGTTCATTAGGCTTGTATAACTTTAGGTAAAAACCAGCTCACCACTGGAAGCATCTAATGCTACCAGTAGAGAGGAATTACCTAAAAGTACTTCTGATGCATTGAAGCAACCTGAAGCATATGGAAATAATTTGACAATCCATATAACATGTGGAATGGGAAAGCCTTTGAAAGCAGGTTTGGCACTGCTCCTTCGGTTGTCAGCTACCACATGAGGAAAAAAGATAATACCTTTAAGGCACATCTCCTTCCCTTTCTTCTTTTATTGCTTTCCAGCACATTACCATATTAAAATATTCCTTACTATGTTATGCTGAAACAAGAGACACAAGGTTACATCGTTCCCATGTACATCTGCATCTCTGCAATATTTCTTTTTCATTTGTGTGCCCTGTGTTGCTTGTCATATAACTGAGTAAAATAAAAGCATCCTAGGCTTGAAGATGATGTTTGACGACCCTGTGGTCCGTTTTTGTAGTTTTTTTGACAGCAGTATGGATCTAGATGTTTGGTATAAATAGCAGTGATATCAAAACAAGCAAAGGTGCATCGTGATTCATATTGGGAACTGTAGTGTTTTGGATTTTGCTCCCAAACATGGCATGAAACTGTGTAAGCTGTGAGGTATGGATTGTTATAATAATTGCTATAATTTTGTCATTCCACCAAAACAACTTACATTCTGGATGACCATGAATATGGAAGGGGTTTGTCATTTGCCTTCTGGGGTCTCTCTCTCTCTCTCTCTCTCTCTCTCTCTCTCTCTCTCTCTCTCTCTGTGTGTGTGTAAATTTTTGGCTTGCTAACAAAGAATAAAGGGAGACCAATATGATCATTTCAAACTTATTTGTTCTCATCAGTCAGCCATACCCTTCTGAGATTCGAACCTGGGCCGACTGCATCTTAAGCAGTTGTTTTAACCCCTAGGCCACAGGCTCTCTCTCTCTCTTTGTTAGCTGAGAAGCAAGGGAGATATGTGTTAAATGTTTGTTAAGCATTCAGAATACACTTGCTTGGTCCCAGACATGGGACAAATCTTATATTACTATATCTGTCTGTCTGTCTGTCTATCTATCTATCTATCTATCTATCTATCTATCTATCTATCTATCTATCTATCTGTCTGTCTATCTATCATCTATCTATCTATCTATCTATCTATCTATCTATCTATCTATCTATCTATCTATGCAGTGCTTTTTTCTAAAAAAAAGGTGCAGGAACTCTCATCTTGGCGGGTGCAGGAGGCGGGGGTGCAGTGCTGCTGCGGTCATGGGTGTGAGGGGTGTTGGTTGTGGGCTGCCCCCTGGGGCCAGAGCTGGCACAGCTGGTGCTGTGGGAGCAGTGGGGCCCGCTCTATATGTTGGGGCTGTGCGGGGCGGGTGGTGGAGGCAGTGTGGGCCAGGCAATGCAGGGTGGCCACTTAGGCACACAGGGTGAGGCGACGGTGGCAACGGTCCAGCACAAGGTAGGCCACCAGCCTGGGTGTCATGGGTGAGCAGAAGGAAGGAGTGCACATGGACTCCGCAGAACCCACCTCCCACTCCTTGTTCTCTCTTACTTACCTAGTTGAGATGGTGTAGTAGGGCAGCAGGGAGGTATGCAAAGTTCTTGCCAACTTGCCTTCGCTGCAGACAACTTGTCAGTGCAACGTTTGCTGGCCAGGTCTTTTGGCATGCTCAGCAGCAATTTCTATTGGCTTCCGAAAGCCAATAGTCTTTTGAAAGCCAATAGAGGGAGTAGGATAGCTTGTGCAAAAGCTTTTTTGTGTGTGTGTGCAAAAAAGGGTGCCAGAACGGCATTCTGGGCGTTCTATGAGAAAAAATGCCCTGCTTTTATGTTTTAATCTTATGATTTTTAAAAATATTGCCACGTGGATTGCATAAAAATATTATATAATCAGTAAATAAAGGTAGAACATATGTTAAATATACATCAAATGATAATATGCTTCTCTACAAAGTCAATTCTTGCTCAATGACAGACCAAGGAGTTAACTGGGAAAGGCAAGAGGAAAATCTAGAAGAGGTCTGTGTAACTTGTAGAAGGGAAAGGCCCACACTGATACATTAAAAATCTTTGTGGTCTGCAAAGGAATGCTGGTGGGCTAATCAATGATCTGGTGACTAGAGGAGCATCTACAGTGTTGGAGTTCATGGTCATGGTAAGCCATGGAGGCACTAGGCAACATGACCTTCAGGGCAGTGGTGGTGATTTTATTACTTTTTTTTAAAGTCTGTGCTCTGTCCAAGGGTGCTTGGTAGGCTGCATGTACAGGCCTGGTCTAGAATTTATTTTGGAGCATTCAACGATCTAGAGCAGGCATGTCAAACTCATTTTGTTTGAGGTAACTTCTTATAAAATAATTGCCATTAATTTGTTTTAATAAAATATTTTAAATCAATTTTTCAATTGATTTCAAATTAAATGAATTATATTGGTTCACAATGAGATTTTCTTTTAGTACAATTGTCAAATGCAATAAACTGGTTTTAGGTATCTGTGTACACTAATTATTTCAACAGCAATACATTTTAACAACATATTCTATTTGTAAGTGAATGCAAATGCAAATTATACCATTTTTTGTGCAAAAATAAAACAAAATAACAGATTTAAGAGCTGTTATCATTAGTTTCCTTAGATAAAAAATAATTCCATCTTCCAAAACTTTGTTATACTGTATTTAACGAACAGATGCTTCGGTACTAAAAAAAAGACTGACTACATTTGATTGTGTATCACCATGGCATTAAAACAAAATTCGAACAGTGTATGAAAAATAAAGGTTCCCTAAACGTCTGCTGGCTATATCTATACATTTTGTTTGATAGCACTCTATTGCCTTCTTTTTAGCCTTTTTTCAACTTCCCAGCTTAAAAAAGGCAAGGCACTGGGAGCTGAAAGTTGCAGAGACTGTTTAAGCAAGTTGCTAAGCAACCTGTTCACACTTGGCCCTGCTTACCCTCCCACTTTTAAATTAGCCTGTACGGATTGCATTTCCTTTGATTTGAGCCATCTGAAGGCCTGTCACTGCGATGCATTCTGCTGCTCTGCAACCTGGCATCCTGGGGAGAATTTGGCGCTCTGAACAGTTTCCTTCAGCTTTTTGTGTGTGTTTGTGTGTGTGCAAAAAAAAAAAAAAAGGCGCCAGAACGCCATTCTGAGTGTTCTTTGGGAAAAAAAAAGCCCTGGATATATCACATATAATTGAAGATTGTAATTACTTGCATGTGCATGTTCAGCAAGTATGATGTATTTGTGCTGGCATTTCTAGGCCTCTTTCCAACCACATCCAGAAAAAATTGTAACAAACATTGGAATTCTCAAGGCCATGTTTGGTATTTCCCAGCAATCTGTTACTGGAAGGAAAAAGCAATCCCTGCTGTGTTACTGATCCCAGAGAAGCATTTGCATGTATGCAGGTATCCTTAGGGTGCCATAGTTATGGATGAGAAATATTGGTTGCAAAGTTGGCATTTCAGGATGTAATACAGATATTTTGGACTTATTTTTGTTTCTTTGCATGTTTGATATTTTTAAAAAGGCATATGCTACTGACTTCGCTTATTCACATATGTAACATCTTTTGCTAGGATACATGACCACTGCTTTTTCAGAATGTGAAAAGTGAAAGATTGTAACTAAATTTTTTTTAATGTACAGATAATACCACCAGAAATTATTTTAGCCTTTTTAATAAATGTTGTTATTGATGTTAAGCTCACCATGGAAAACATCATATATTGTTATGTATATACTAGGTTAATTATTTAAAGACTGAAGTGCAATATAACTAGATTCTAAATAATCTATTTTTCAAAACCCACAACAGTCCAAACAGTAAAAGTAATGTCCAAATTAAGAATATTTCATTCTTAAGAATTGTTTAATTTAAAGTGGTTTAGTTGTAATAGATGGTTAGTTTCAAAATAATTTTCAAGAGTATGTACAAAAGATACTATTTTTCCCCAGCATCAGCTAAATTAGACATATTACATTGAGAAAAATGTTTCTCATTTCTTTCCTGTTACCTTTATTGATTTCATTGCAGAGATGTTAACATAGGAAATAGATTATTTTGTTATCTAATTTTACCTTCCAAAAGACAGAAGCAGATGAAAAATGTGAGGTTCTTTCCTGTTGGCTTTTTTGAATTAGCTGTTTTAGATTCTAAAAGTTTAGTTCCTAAAGAAGTAACCCTGTAAATAATTTTAATGTCTTCCTCTAGTGCAGGCTCTTTTATGACTCAAGGACTTCAACTTCCAGAATTCCTGAGCCAGCATGGCTCAGCTTGAAACCTCTCCCTTTCCCTTCAGCATGTCTGGCTCAGGATTGCTGGGAGTTGAAGTCCATGAGTCATAAAAAAGGGCCAAGATTGCCTAGCCCTGCAATAGGCTTTCAGAGGGAGCTTTTTTTTTTAAAGGTACCGGAATGCCGTTCTGAGCATTCTATGAGAAAAAAAGCCCTGTATCTATATCTGTCTGTCTGTCTGTCTGTCTGTCTATTTATCTTATTTCCTCTTAAAATTCACTAGTAGTCTTTCATTCAAGTTACTAAAGAGGCTCAACACAATTTAACATTCCAGACCTAGACATGGTCAATCAGCTGTTGCTACTTGTAGAAATTCTGTTTATAATATTACTTATAATAGAAAAGTAGGCACAGGAAATCATCGACTTATGATCACAGTTGACCTCAAAATTTCTATTGCTAAGAAAGGCAATAAGAGAGTTATGCCCCATTTTATGACTTTTCTTGCCACAGCTGTTCAGTAAATCACTGCAGCTATTAAGTTAGTAACATGGTTGTTAAGTGAATCTGGCTTCCCCATTCACTTTGCTTGTCAGAGGGTCCCAAAAGGTGATCACATGACCTTGGGACACTGCAACTGTCATAAATATGAGCCAGTATCTAAGCATCTGAATTTTGATCATGGGGATGCTGCAGCGGTCATAAATGTGAAAAGTTTCAGTGTTGTCATAACATCAAACGGTCACTAAACGTATGGTTTTAAGTCGAGGACTATTTGTATATATTTAGTAAATATCTCTGCATTAAATATTGAAATAACTATACAGTTTAACTGATTGTTCTGGGAAATCTAAGTTCCTCTTGCACTGGGTGGGGGAAGCAAGATACTTATTCTTAAAATATTTGGTTTCATCTTTGTTTTTGATTTCTTGTTGGAAGAATATGATCTGGAGCCTTGCGATGACCCTGGAGTTCCTGCCTTCAGTCGACGCATAGGATTTCATTTTGAAGTTGGAGATTCCTTGACATTTTCTTGTTTTCCTGGATATCGTTTGGAAGGTGCGATCAAGCTTACCTGCCTGGGTGGTGGCCGTCGAGTATGGAGTGCACCTCTGCCAAGGTGTGTGGGTAGGTGGTCACATGCTTTCATTTCATTCATCAAATTGTTTCTGGCACATGAAGCAGGCAAAAATCAAAGGTGTGAAAAAACCCATTAATTTATGTGGCTTTGATGCATACATTACATTGTAGTTTGCTAAATTACTCAGGAAATTATTTTAAATACAGTTAAATACTTTTTTCTGGTTATTGATCATAATGAATGATTTGATAAAGTAATACTTTTAAAAATACTTTAAAATAATAGTTAAATTAATAACCATGGATCGAACAGCTGTTCTTCTCTTATGAAATGGTCATAGATGATAAATATATTAAGGAATGGCAGTCTATAAATTTTATATTTTTGTACATATTATTTACCAGGATATAGAAGCTTTCATAAACAAAATTTGATTTGAATGTACCCAACAATTCATATTAATTGTTAGATTGAACATTCCTAAATTGTTTTTAGTAAATAATTAAAATTTGTGTAAGTTTATATGAGTTTGAATGCATATATCTTTCTCTTCTTTCAAATAGTAAATAAATCATAAACAGAACAATAGTACTGATTATATTTATAAATTCAATATCTTGTGCCAAACTCTTTATTTTTGTGTGTGTGTGTGTGTGTGTGTGTGTGTGTGTGTAAATGAATGTGGTAACATTTTTACTATCATGCTTATGATGAATCAATGCATACTATAGCCTGTCAATCTTTTTAGACTTATTCCATAGGTGGCATAATAGAATAATCACTATAAATCTAGTCTTGCAAAAGAAAAGTTTTAGTGTGAAACTTGCCAGAAACTTTTTTAATTACTATATTTTCCTAATATTCCATTTCTTTGTCTTTTTATATTTTTTTAATGACTCAGTGTACCATTTTATCATTTTTCCTGTCACTAGAGGTGAAAGGATTTCACCTCCAGTTCCCAAAAGCTCATACGTTATTTGGGAGCTGAGGGTGAAACTTTCTACCTCAGATGATGGATAAAAGGGGAAATGGGCTTTTCCTCCTCCTCATATTTCTTCCAAGCACAGGTAAAATAGAAAACTCAGGGAAAGGAAAATAATTGATGAAAATAATATTTCTGAAGGGTCATGCAAGCAACCTGTATTTATAAGGCAAGAGCTATAATTATTGTGTTGTTATAATGCTCATGGCAAGAGCAGCATTAAGAGATATTAGAAATAGGGCAATAAGAAGGATTTTTTTTTAAAAAAAGCTAGGTCTAGAGACAGGATTTTCTTAACCTAATTAAGAGTCAAGGTAATATGAGTAATATACAGGATCAGCTTAAAAGGTAAGGGGATATGCCTGAAGAAAATTGTATTTGAGCTTTTTCCTTCTTCCGTAAGTGACTGACATTATCAAAGCAAAACTACATCAATTATCTCGAACTTTTACTGTAGCATTTAAAAAAAAAACACACACACACAAATTTTATGATTTGAAATCAATTGATTTCAGTTAAACAGTTCAGTCCTTTACAAACTTAGACTTGTTTTGCATTCCAAATAGAAGACAGAGAGCCATAGAGGGGTTTTTAGGGTACTATTCAGCAACAATTTCAAGAACATGTTTTAAGCCCAGGGAATGAAGAAAACATTAGAACAAACCTCAAACTGGCTCCCCCTGGACTCCCCAAAGTATAAGAGGAAGGGAAGGGAAAATGCAGTCAGGTTTTCAAGATTCTGTAACTAAAACCTATATAAATTAATTAGAAATCAAATTATTACTGAGGAGTCCATTTCCTGGTCTAGTCTATCTTGAAGGGACAACATGAAATACCTAGCTGGAAGTACAGTCTAATGACCCTCCTGCAAATTATGCAATTATTAATGTCAAGCTTTAGGATTCCTAAAGGTGAGGTGGTAGTCGTACAGTTTTTTGATGCATAACTATATTCTCCATTCATTCTGATAGTGTATTGGAATGACTCTGCCATACAAAAAGCCTATAGACTAACCTGAATTTATCTTGAATAATTACTCAGTTAAAACAGTCTAAGCAAAAAGAATATTGGGAAAAGAGATAGGTGAGGAAGTCTTGTGGCTGAGCGGATTTCATAGCTAACAAGTAACGTTGCAGGTAGTCCTTGACTTACAACAGTTCTTTGAGTGAATATTCAAAGTTACAACAGCACCAAAAAAGTGACTTATGACCATTTTCAACTTACAACCGTTGCAGCATCCCCACAGCCACATGAAGAAAATTCAGATGCTTGGCAACTGACTCATATTTATGATGGTTTCAGTGTCCCCGGGGTCATGTGAACACCTTTTGCAATCTTCTGACAAACAAAGTCAGTGAGGAAGCCAGATTCACTTAACACTCTTATTACTAACTTAACAGCTGCAGTGATTCACTTAACAACTGTGGCAAGAAAGGTTATACAATGGGGAAAATTCACTTAACAAATTTTGGACTCAATTGTGGTTGTAAGTCAAGGACTACCTGTGTAGGAAAGAAATGAAAGAAACTCTTCAATAAACTGGCTTTTGAAATTTTATTACACTTTAGGAGAAAATGTTTTCACTATCTTCTCTATCTTTATAGAAATGCAGCTGACAAGCTCTTTAAACTTGTCATTCTTTAACTACCGTTGTTATCATCTCACAAATTAAAAGCCATGTAAAAGGAGTGATTTGTTCTTTTCTCTATGCATAGATATAGGTAATGCAATACAAACTGTTCGATTATTACAGTAAACAATGACAAACGGCATCTGCTCCTTGATCAGCCAATACTGTAGATAAACTCCATATTTTATAAAGTACTATTATTCATATCTGTGTTTCTCTGCTGGGAAACCTGGGAAAATGTTGGAAAATGTTGTGTTAGGTAGAAAACTATTTTTCTATCTAAAGCCATTATTCCAAGAGGATGGCAGAGGGAGGAAACATGGGCCTTATAAAGTTAATAATTCAACTGAATTAATTATCAACTGCTTTATCAGATGTCACAGTTATTACATAAACAAATATATTTATTTTGTGATAAGTATGCCTGGATGCATCTAATAAATCATAAGCAAAACAGTGATCACTAGCAAGCAGATTTAGCATTTCCTACTAGATTTAATTCCAGGGAATTGGATTGGGTTAACTATCACTACCAGGAAAACTACATATATGGTTCTGCATCTCTACTTTTTGAACTGTTAATCATGTAGCCTGTCATACCTCACATGGTTGTGTAGGATCAAGAAACAGCTACTCAGTCTTGAGTAAGATATCTTCAGTGGTAGTCTTGAGGTAACTACAGAAGCTTTAAGAGGAATTTCTAACCCTTAACCCTTGGTGGCACAGTGGTTAGAATGCAGTATTGCAGGCTAATTCTGCTGACTGCCAGCAGTTCAATTCTGACCAGCTCAAGGCTGATTCAGCCTTTTATCTTTCTGAGGTCAAGTAAAATGAGGACCCAGATTGTTGGGGGCAGTAGGCTGACTCCGTAAACTGCTTAGAGAGGGCTGTAAAGCACTATGAAGTGGAATATAAGTCTAAGTACTATTGCTATTACTAAGAGGGAGGGGTGGGTTTTTTTGATAATTTGAAACATTTCTCAGATATGTTTTCAGACAACCAAGGCTGAGTTGTTCTTTATATGATAAACAATCAGTAGAGTCATTTTTTTGTTTCTTGATTCTTTATGTTTACTTTCCATTCCATTTCACTTCTAGCTTCCCTGTGATCTCTCCAATAATCCTAAATTCATTTTTCCACAAATTATTTGAAGCATACTGAAAGGACTTGTGTATGAACCGAATTGTAATTTGCAATCTGGGAGATGGTAAATGCCCCTTTTGATTTTCACTTTTACTTCTGTGGGGAAAAGGAAATTATTTTCAGATAAAAAGCTGTTAAAAATTAAATGAGCTTTCAACCCTCCCTTCTCTTATGTCTGTCTGTTAAGTTTCACTATAAACCAGGATTATTATGATTATTACTTTTGAGAAGCATGTTGGGATTACAGTCCCATCATGTAGACAAGGTTATATATTTTGTCTAGTGGTTATGATGCTCACCAAGAGATGGTGAGTTTTAGTTCTGCCTTAGTCATGAAAGCCAGCTGGGTGACCTTGGGCCAATGACCCTCTCTCAGATTAACCCGCCTCATACAGTTGTTGCTGTGGGGAAAAGTAGGAGGAAGGAGGAGGATTAGATATGTATACTGGGAGGCAAGGATGGTTGAGGTACTCTTGGGTTATGAGCTGGGGGAAGGGAAAACCTGCAAAGCAATAAGGGAAGATGTAAAACCTATAAAGGGAAGATGTAAGACCTATAAAGCCCTACATGGCATGGGTCCGGATTACCTACGGCAGCACCTGCTGCCAGCATCAACTTCCCTCTGTCCAGTGTGCTCCCACAGAGAGGGCCTCCTCAGGGTGCCTCCGATCAGAGAATGTCGATTGGTGGCCCCCAGGGGGAGGGCGTTCTCTGTGGGTGCGCCAGACCTATGGAACCGCTTGCCGGTTGAGCTCCAGGTGGCCCCCGACCTTCACTCCTTCCGGCGCGATTTAAAAACTTATTTATTTGAACAATCTGGCCTGGTCTGATGGGTTTGGGGTTGGATTTAGTTTTAACACAGTTTTATTATTGTATTATATTGGGCATAATTATTTAATTCTTTTTAACTCTTTTTAACTTTTGTATTTATAATTTTGATATTTATTGCCCTGTACACCGCCCTGAGTCCTTCGGGAGAAGGGCGGTATAAAAATTTAATAAATAATAATAAATAAACATTACGTAAGGAGTGGGGGAAAATAGACATGTCAGTGTAAATATGAAAAGGGGAAAGGGCACTGTCTAGATGGGAAAACTGAGTGGGGTGGAGAAAAGAAAAGGGAAAAAAAGAAAAGGTGGGATACAAATAAATAAAAAAACTAAAATAAATAGGAGAGACATCTAAACAACCAACTGGAGAAGTAGAAAGAGATACAAGAAGCAGTGGCGTAGCGTGGGTTGTCAGCACCCAGGGCAAGGCAAGTAATTTGCGCCCCCTAACCGCACTGCACGCCTGGCACCCCCCCTCCACAGTGGGCGGCGACCCGGCAGCTCGGATCGGATTCGCACAGCCAGCACTGCAGTGAGAGAGAGTGAGTGAGCCAGGCAGGGGCAGAGAGCTCTGAGTGCGAGCGCGCCCCACCAGATGTTGCGCCCGGTGCGGCCGGCCCCCCCTGCACCCCCCACGCTACGCCACTGACAAGAAGTAGAAAAGGCAGTGGCTGTGACAGTAAGCAAAGAGAGGCAACAACTGGAAGAAAGTGAAAAATTGGGTCTGGGAAGATATGGGGTATAACTGGCCATAGCAGACATACCACTGAACCCCATGATTTGCATTTTTTTTATCTGAATGAGGCTGACGGACTGTTGAGCTGAACATGGAATCATCAAACCATCAGATTAGCTTACTTTGTGCAGGACAGTGTATGTTAACCCTTAATAAGAGGATGGGAATGCTGGATTAAGTATGGTTTTGCACACCTATTTTAGACTCTGTTCAATTAATTAACAAGAACTGTTAGCTCAGGAGTGTCAAACTGCTGGCCCACAGGCCAGGTGTATCATGCTGAAACCACGCCCACCCCATTACCGGCAATGGAAAAAAAAATCATGATATGTTGCGACACGTCACGTGATGTTGCGAGTTTGACACCCCTGTGTTAGCTTCACAAACCTTTTCTCTCCAATTTGTCCAATTATCAGCATCTGTTCAGAGATTGCTTTAATTCAGCAAGAATTAAATTTCCCAGCCTCTGATTTTACTTCTTTATATTGCCCTTGTCCCTGATCATCCATCTTACTGTGGGTATTCCATCAGTTCCTGTAGCCTTCCAGCTTGGTAATTACCAGAGTACTGATCTAATTTCATCTTCTAGTACTAGAAATTCTTGTAAGTAGGAAATACCTTCTAAGGTATCTTAGATGTTGGCATATCTATTGTACCTTCCAGCTTTGTTTGATCTCCTTTGAATCAATTATTATAATGGTGGGCTTATACAAATGTGTGTATGCATAAGTCATTTTAATGGTTGTTTCACAAGTGAAGCCTGTTCATTATCAAACTAGAACCTAAGATAACTTCATATTTCTGTGCCTCAGTTAATTTAGAAATCAAGGGCTTGTATGTGGGCAATCAGAGTAATCAAGTCCTTGAAAATAAGGAATGAGCCATGACTTTGAAGGAAGTTGCATTACTAAGCAATAATTAATTCTAATACAATTCTTTTGCGCCACACGCCAATTAATTCACCACTGAGACCTCAGTTGATATACGATTTTAAACATACCTTTCTCTTTTTAACTAAAAGATTCAAAAGCATAGTCCATTCTGCCAAATAACAATGAAGAATATCTCCTTTCATTCTAACTCAGTGTCATTGGATTTTTTTTAAAAAATATGTTAGCACATACTCCTCTACGGTTTTAATGGAATACTTCTAAACATAATGGTGATTTTATCCTTTTGGATGTACATATCTTTGCATTTAATTTTACTTTCATGAAAAGAGCCATGGGAGATTATGTTTAAATATGATTACTGCTGTGAGACTACAGTATTATATGCACAAAAATGGAAAGACTGAAATATCCACATTGGAAGATTGGCTGATGAAGAACCAGCAGAGATGACAACATTAGCTTTTTTGATTAGAGAAAGATCAGTAGGTACATTTATTAGTAACTAGAAATCCTTTATAGACTTTTTGATAAAAAAGGAAAAAATGAAATTGTGATTTATGGTCTTGAAGATTTAAAAAGGTAGCTTATGGAAAGTAGGAAATTATGATGTAACCTTATAGGAAGGGTAATATAAATCCATTTAAAACTGCTGTCCAAAAATTTAGAATCTGTCCCTTTATAATCTTTTCTTTCTATCTTCTCTTTGCTTATTTACTATTCTGCCTTATTTTCTTTGTTACATTTGTAAATTTTCAATTGCTTTTATCTTAAAATTTTATTTAATAAAATCTATTATAAATAATAATTTTACTTTTATGAAGTATTAGCATGTTTTTCAGGCTTACAAAATAAATTCCTTAGTAGTTTCAGAAGTTTTTAATTTGTTGGACTAGACTAGACTAGATTAGACTAGACTAGACTAGAATAGAATAGAATAGAATAGAACCTATATCATGTCAGACAAGTAATTGTCCAGTCTCTTTTTAAAAACTTCCGGTGATGGAGCCCCCACAACTTCTGAAGGCAAGCTGTTCCACTGGTTAATTGTCCTCACTGTTAGGAAGTTTCTCCTTAATTCCAAGTTGCTTCTCTCTTTGATCAGTTTCCAACCATTTTTTCTTGTCCTGCCCTCTGGTGCTTTGGAGAATAAGTTGACCCCCTCTTCTTTGTGGCAGCCCCTGAAATGCTGGAATACTGCTATCATGTCACCCCTATTTCTTCTTTTCTTTAGACTAGCCAAACCCAAATTAATCACAATGCTAAAAATGAAAAAGTGTAATATGTCAGAATATATTTCTAAAGCTAATGGTACCCAAATATGATATTAATGCATGTTGCTTTTCTCTGTCATGTTTTTAGAGTTAATAAAATTACAGGAACCAAGTATGAACTGGTAACCTCTTATCTAAATGTACATGATGAAATGAAAGAATAATAAAATAATTCCTGTACATACCATGTCGATCTTTTAATTATCCATATGCCAGATACTTATTGTATCTTTTATCAATCCTTATTTTAACGGTTTCTGTCTAAAAAAGAATCTTTGGAATTTACCAATGAAAGAGACTTATTTAGTTAGGAAACAAATTTACATCGTTGTCCCGTTCAAATGCAGTGATTCTGGATGGCTTACAAAATAAAAATCCATAGTACAAAAGCCTGTAAACCCATTATCTCCTGTGGTAGGAACAAACACAGTCAAACCAGCCACTTCATCAGCTCTGTGTCAACCTGAGGTCACTGGGCCCGCTGACAGAATGATGTCTTTAAGGCCTTCTGGGAAAATATTAAGGTGGTGCCAGTCTTATTTTCAGGGGATTGATATTCCATAGGGAGGGAACCACCCTAGAGAATGCCCTTTTTCTTGGTCCCACTTAGGTATACTTCCCTGGTAAATGGCACAGTAACCAAACTTACTGAATTAGTCAAACTTAATACTTTTGAAATTACAGAGGGCAACATGGAACCAGTGGTGGGATTCAGCCAGCTCACACCACTTCGGCAGAACCGGTTGCTAATTTTTTGTTGCCCAGGCCCAGAATGGACTTCCGTAAGCAGCATCCACACAGAGAACCGGTTGTTCACATATTTGAATCCCACCACTGAATGGAACGAACCTTAATTTGGGGACTGTCCAGAATATGAACTGTGCAAATTATAAATTCATTCCACGTTTTGTTAAAATTGTATACTTAGTTACATTTTTGCCATCCATTCTCAGTCCTTCATGTGTTTGGAATGGAAGTTGGATAATAATTTTGATACTGACAGCCAGTTTGACCTAATGGTTCAGGGACCAGACTAGAATGCAGGAGAGAGTGAGTTCAAATCATACCTTAGCCATGAAAGCCAGCTGGGTGACCTGGGACCAGCCATTCTCTCTTAACCCAACCTACCTCACAGGCTTACTATTATGGGGAAAATAGGAGAAGGAAGGTGTATTGGATATGTTTGCTGCCTTGAGATATTTCTAAAAATAATTAAGGTGGGATACAAACAAACAAATAAATAACTTTATAAATAATTTTATTAACTCCAGTATAGAAACCTTATTTTCTCATTTCCTAAATTTGCTCCAAATTAAACCAGATTTGCAGAAAATAAGATTGTTTCTTCAAACAGAAATATATCCTGTTGTATACATTGGAATGTATGTCCAGACATAAAATAAATTTAATAAGCATCATTACTTCAAATTAACTGTTGATTTTGCTTATATATAGGAACAATACATCATTAAATCAAACTTTAATCTGTTTCTCTGTGGTGACCCCATTTTACAGAATCATGTTTCCTGGAGCTCTGGATGATGTTAATATAGAAAAGCAAAGATATGGCTTTTTTGAAGGGCCTTTGAGAATTAATGTTAGTTCATTTACTATATTGATACTAGTATATTGCAAATTATTTGTTATTTACTCATTTAAGCTGTTATACTGCTACATGATTATGTTTTTATTGTATTGTACTTTATTGGCAGTGACTTATTATAAGCAAACATAAGCTGCAAGATGTGCCAGTTTATAAGCAAATCCAAACCCCACAAATCCAATGAAGAAAAACATGTTATTTACAGTACTTATTTTACAGTTGAAAAAGCAGGTGTGACCTACCTGAGTTAAGGCCTTGCCAAACTAAGAATTCATTTTGGAAGCTACCTAGTTATGGCTAATAATTAGTTGGGTTAAATCACTTCATCTTATTCAAGTTATATTGTAATAATGTAAGTTAATAATAATATATGTTTAATATACTGTACCTTAAAGATTTTTCTTGGGAATCTAAACAGCTTTTTTTCCTGCACTATTAACCCATTTTTTGGAAACTGAATAGAAGGAAGTCACATTTTACTCTTTGTTTACTTATTCCTGAAAGCAGAGAAACAATTATAGATAATTCTTAACTTACAACACTTAATTTAGTGCCTGTTCAAAATTGCAACAGCAATGAAAAAAGTGACTGTTTTTCACACTTAGGACCGTTGCATCATCCCCATGGTCACATGACCAAAATTCAGGTGCTTGACAACTGACTCATGTTTATGATGGTTGTTGCATGGTCCCGGGGACATGTGATCAGTTTTTGAGAGCTTCTAACAAAGAAAATCAATGGGGAAGCCAGATTCATTTAACAGTTGTGTTACTGACTTAACTGCAGTGATTCACTTAACAACTGTGGCAAGAAAGGTCATATAATCGGGCAAAATTAACTTAACAAATGTCTTGCTTAGCAACAGAAATTTTGCGCTCAATTGTGATCGTAAGTTGAGGACTACCTGTATTAATATTATTCATTAATATATTAATATTAATATTCATTAATATTACTTTTATGTGTACATGTCCTTAAAATCATTGCTTTAAAGTGTAGTGAAACAAAATGCAGTTGAAAAAGAAAAGAAAAGAAACAACAGGGAAAAACTATCCAGATACAAATATTAAATTAATTTTGGTTGAAATATAAGAACTTGTTAATAAGAAAGTGGTGTCGGGTATGTCAAATAGTGAATACTTTTGTTCTAAGCAAAGTACTATCAAATAGCATTTTATACCAATACTTAACTTACGGTACTTATACTTTTCTTACATATAGAAAATATATTTTATAGTTTTGAAAATATTCAAGTTTTTTTTTTAAAAAAACACATTTGAAACAGATAATTAATCTTTTTTTTATTTATAAATATCTTTTATTTAGCTGAATGTGGAGCAAGTGTATCTGGGAATGAAGGAACATTGCTATCACCAAATTTTCCATCTAACTATGACAACAACCATGAATGCATCTATAAAATTGAAACAGAACCTGGGAAAGGCATCCACTTAAGAGCCAGAACCTTTAAACTGCATGATGGTGATACTGTTAAGGTAAATGTTTGAACCACACACTCTCATATACACCAATAATAAAACCCATCTAATCTACTTCAGCATATTCTCTGAGCTTTAGTACTTGAAATCAAGCTTCTTTGAATTGTTTTCTTCTGTAATATCCAATCTGAGATTCGGGGTCAATCTTGAATTGGTGATCTGTGGAATCCCACTTGAATATCCTTTGGCTTAAAGAAATAAAATGTTAGGACATTTGTTATTGTAAATCCAAGTTAACTTTAACTTGTCTGATTTGTGACTTTGCCTCATTCTAACATTCAGTGCATCCATGTCCGGATTGTACAATACATATAACAAACTTTCTCTAAAGTTTGAACATCTGATGCTCTTCAGATATACGTATTATCCCAATATATCTGAAGAGTACCAAGCTAAAAAAATAAATGTAAAGAATAATTTAAATAACTCTACAATCTAGCTTCTCAGTCCTTGTCCTAATGACATTTGATATTTGTTTTATTTTATTTATTCATTTACAATATTTATAGCTTGCTTCAAAGTGAAAAAACTGGGCAGGCACTTTAAAGTCATTCAGAACAATGCAATATGTACACTGTTCAAATTCCAATGTAGAAAAAGCAAACATTAAATAGCTAAATACTCAAGGTATTCCATTCTCTCATTTTGTTGCAACAGCAAGATTCCTGAGACTTAGTAGCCCCAAGCCAACTGGGTAAATCTTATTCTGTCCTGACTTTATTGTTATATTTGAGAAACAGAAACTTATTGACTTTCCAAAATCTGACATACAATATTTTCCCCTCTTGTCTAAATTAAAAATCCATGTTGTTGACTGAGGCAGCATAAATTTAGGGTCAAGACAGGAAACCTAAATTTAGAAAAGCCTGGAGAGGAATAGGATTTCAGGAATGGCTACAGGTCTGCATCTCTGTGAGAAAAAGAGATACAGATTTGCTGTCATGTGATCAGTTTTGTACAAGGTCATTTTGTTTTCTCATTTTCACTCATATTTGACTGAAAAATGGTAGAACTGGAGAAACTCAATCAAAAGATTACTGGGGAAATTATAGAAACATTGTTAAAGTGAAAATAATACGTACAGGTAGTCCTGGGGTTATGACCATTTGTCCAGCAACTTTTCAAATTAATGACAGAGTTGAATAATGAGGATTTACAAACTGGTCTGCAAAAATGCAGCCATCACAGGGTACCACAGTTATATTATCACAATCATTTTTAAATACTTTGTAAACCGCCCTGAGTCCTACGGGAAAAGGGTGGTATATAAATTCAATAAGCTTAAACAATCCAGGTATTCGGGTGCCAAGCTTGTGATTTTACAATGTTGCAGTGAATCATAGTTACATTATCACTATTTGCAATTTTCCCTGCCATTTTCCCACAAGCAAAGTCAGTGGGGAAGTCAGCAGGGAAGGTCACAAGTCATCCCCACTGCTTTTTCTCCCATGGAATCCTGCTATCCTATGCTCTGGAGTGGCCCTTGCTGGCCGTCCTGCACACATTAGTGCCTGCTCTTGAACCCTTACAGCATACCTCTGGCCTGCCCATAGCTCTTGCCTGGCAGCCTTCTGTCCTAGAACTCCAGTTGCATAAGATTCTCTCTTAACAACTCGTATGATCTCTGGGTCACAACCGCAACTAGGACTTCCCAAATGTCTGTCATTAAGAGATGTAGCCATGCGGTATCACACTTTAAGACATGACTTAGCAACATACTGTATATTCTGGTCCTAATTGCCATTGAAACCTGAAGGGTTATGTGTAGCTTGAAAATATTTGCACTGATATCTTTGAAGACTGGCCTTTCCCTCATTTCTGTAAGCTCTAATCCCCTTAAAGTGGAAAGCGGGGGGGAAAAAGAAATGGTGAAATCACTTTAATAACTGGGATTATAGAATAATTCATAATTCAAAACTTCTTGCACTGATTTCCAGGGTGGATTTTATCCCTTCCTAATGGTCTAGCTTTCTTGCAGATTTCTTGAGTTTACACATTTTTTTTTCTGTTTTACTGATTCATTTATATTCTGATCTTTTAGAACTACTCCTATAGGTTTATCTATTCCATCTAACTAACTCCTATTTTTAAAACATTTTATAGCTCTCTAATATTCTTTGTTTTTGTATAACCTATGTTTTTCATATAACATTCTAACAGATTTTCAGTTCTATCTGAGATCTGTATCTTTTGGTCCACTATCAATTACCTCTCCTTTGCTGTCTTTGTTGATGAGTTAGTCTCTCTGACTCAGCTGGACTTGGCCATCTTTATTACAGCCACAGACTAGCATAAGGCCATTATAGTATTGAAACTGTTCCCAACCAAGCTTTAAATATTAGTAGTATCTGACACACAAGGATATTCAAATAATGCTATTGTTTTTAATATGGACTAATATACTAGTTCAGGGGTACCCAACCCCCAGACCACAGGCCATTACCGGGCCTTGAGCCTTTCAAAACTGGGCAGCGTAAGTGGCGGGTGACTTCACATGCATGCATTCCACTCATGCAAACAGTGGGCGACTGTATGAGCACGTTCCATTTGTGGGGGCATGCCCTCTCTCTTCCCCCCACTGGTTCGCAAAGCTGAAAAGGTTGGGGAACTCTGTACTAGTCCATACTAGTATACTTTCTGTTTCATAGCACCTACCATCTGCAATAACATTCTCCCTGAAATCTGTATAGCCACACCCCAGCCATCATTTTAAAAAGCCCTGAAGACCTAGTTGCCAGGACATCATATGAACCCACTTCTGAATCTGAGTGGTCAGTTTTAGTCTTAGAGTGTTTCATCATGCCCAACTGACATAGCCATTTGTGTGATGTTTTAAATTTTTATTTTGTTGTCCTAACCTTTTGAAGATGTCTAGAATCTTTCTTTTTTCTTTTCTTTTCTTTTCTTCTTTTTTTTGAGGGAGGAATGAGCAGAGAAATGCATTTAATAATTAAATTTATACCTCCTGGACTAACTCTAGACTGGAACTTGAACATGCATTCATGGCTGTGGAGGAGAAAGCGATCACCAAGGGTGCATTAGCCGGTGTGCCAGTTGTAGCTCTAACATTTGAGGATAAGAGTAATCCCAAGTTTTGTCCTCATACTGCTACTACTGCAATGGAAACCACCTGGAAGCTGCAACTGGTACAAAAGGTTGCAGCCTGGTTCCAGTACATGTTAATTACCAAGAGCATATCACACTGTGCTGGCTGCCAAAAGGTTTCAAAGTGCAAATCAAAGTATCTGTTGTAATTCTATACACTCTCTCCTCATTTAGCAATTACCTTGGTTTGCATCCATTTGCAAATATGTTGGTACTAAATCCATTTTCCAATCATCATGCATTTACAAATTTAATGCAGCTGCAACAATGCAATCAGTGACAGTAATACTTGTGTAGTGAAACAACAAAACTTTATCTGAATGAGATGGCAGCAACCAGTGATCTTTGAGGCCTCTCTCTTTCTCTCTCTCTCCCCCCTCCCTCTTTCACTTAGTGACAATTTCACTTGGAAAGGGTTATTGGCAGTGATGGGAATCAGCTGGTACGCACCAGTTTGGCAGAACCGGTAGCTAAATTTTGCTGAGTTCAGAGAACTGGCTGAATGCACACTGCTTCCGGAAGTCCAGTCTAGGACTCAGAGGTCTGGAGGAGGCCTCCCAGGCCTAGAATGGCCCACCAGAAGTGCATGGATGCCACTTCCAGAAGTCCGTTCTAGGCCTCGAAGGCCCAGGCCTGCATCCAATAAGAGAATTGGTTGTTCAGGTATTTGAATCCCACCACTGATTATTGGAATGAAACTTGTCCAGTAAATGATGAGTGGGTGTAATGCCCTTTATGGCTTCGCACTAAAGTACATACAGAACCACCAAGTTACCTGTTTAGAACTGATTTTGTCCAGTACATTGACTGCAGGAAAGCTTTTGAGAATCTCACATATTTATGAGGCAAAGTGAGAATTCTGGCACTGTTTTCTATAATGGTTCCAAAATTGTTCCAAACATCATACTAGCCACACTGTATTGGCATACCAGAAAATATTAACAATTAAATTGTTCTGCATGGCCTTTGGTGGCTGATGTTTTCTTGCTAGTATTGGCTGATGTCCAATTCTCTGATTTTCATTTGAAATATAGTGTGTGATAGGTAAAGGTAAGTTAATTATAATTTAATTATATGTTAACAATATGGAGCTGATAGCATTTGTTTGTTTTGGGAACTTCAAAAAATTGGGGTGTTTTTATTGTTTTAGACTTATCTTGCATGTTTTATTAAATATAAACCATTTCAGATAAATGGTTCTCCAATCTCTTTTTAAAAACCTCCAGTGTTGGAGAACCCACAACTTCTGGATGCAAGTCGTCCCACTGATTAATTGTTCTGTCAGGAAATTTCTCCTTAGTTCTAGGTTGCTTCTCTACTTGATTAGTTTCCATCCATTGGTTCTTGTCCTGCCTTCAGGTGTTTTGGAGAATAAGTTGATTCTTTTTTTCTTGGTGGCAGCCCCTGAAATGTTGGAACACTGCTGTCCTGTCACCCCCTAGTCCTTCTTTTAATTGAACTAGACATATCCAATTCCTGCAACCGTTCTTTATATTTTGTAGCATCCAGACCCCTAAATTAGAGGTATAAGTAAAATATACATTAACTTTCACATGGCCTGAATGTTTCAGTTTTCACTTTTCTTTTTTTTAAATGCCAAAGTTTTTTAAAAGGAACATTTTAAAAGATTACTAAATGCAAATTTTGAACAATTTCTGTTCAGAATAATGAGGAAATGGCACAGAAATTATGTATGAATATAAGTGTAAAAATGAAACAGACTACACAAAACAATACACAGATATCCAAAAGTAGACCTGGCTCATTGGGACCTACCTCAGATAAATGTCTTGTATAACTGGAAGGAAATTTCTTAAATATAATATGAATAAATTATGAGGTGAAACATCATGCTATACTAATTCATTCCTAATATTATTTTAATAGTGTGTGATATTTTTTTTATTCAGCCGCATAAAGCTATTTTAACATTGTTCCTATTTATGGACTAATTTTGCAAAGGATGACTTCAAAAGTAGTTCATATATGTATTATTTTCTCTCTCTCTTTTACTCTCTGGATTTGGGTGTGTGGACTTTTGCAGTAATAGGATTTAGAACCTAGACCCTTTCCTCCAAAGGAAGGCATAAAATTTAATTCAAAATTTGGATGATAATAAAGATATCAAAATTTTACAAACATATCCAAAGTGTCTTTCCATCCTGCTAATAATATAAACCAGCTTCGATTCTCCAATGAAGATCAAAATGGATTATTCAGTACTTTTCTATTTCATGTTCTTGCAACTGAAATTAAGAAGTATTTAAAAATGTTTAATCAGGGTACGGAAAAATTGGCCATTTCAAGTAATGATCTTGGAAATGTGTACATGATTGAAACATTCAGGTAAGTATGGTTCTTAGTTTGGGAGTTTAGCTCCCTCTCCCCCCCACCCATAACTGTTGAGATGTTCAAGTCTTCATTCCTTTTCTGTGACTTTAGCCATTATAAATGCACATCATGAATTAAGAATATTAAAAGTAAATTCAAGTTTTTCAGTCTAGTACTAAAAATAAACTTGGTGCTTTTTGCCAGGGCTGCTGCTTCAGTCCTGTTTTTAATTCATTTAGCAGTGATCAGACTGGTGTATGTCATTTCCCCCCCCCACACACACACACACAGACAGACATACACATCAATGTGCTTAGAAAAAGCATCTTCACAGAAATGCCATGAAGCACTTTCAAACTTTTGAAACAAAAATTCCAAATGGATTCTGAAGACAAAAGGAGATGGAGTTGATAAATGTCAAGGAATCAAGCCATAAATACAGACTTGTTTTATTTAAAAAATGGCTGGATGGGAAGTAGTGTGCTATCATGTAAATGAACTGCATAGCCAGTATATGGCAAAAAATGAAAAGGATTGTTCTCTTTTCCTATGTTTTGTTTGAAATTTTTGATGATTTTTAGTTAATTGTACATGAACATCTATCTATTAGATAGCAGAAGCTTTAAAATAAGTTTTTTTAAATGTGTTAAACTGTATTGTATTTTATTTTATAGGTGTATGATGGAAAAGACAGTTCATCACGTTTGTTGGGAACTTTTACAAAAATAGAATTGCTAGAACTCATTCTTAATAGCACATCTAACCATTTATGGATAGAATTTAACAGTAATGGATCAGATACAGACCAAGGTTTTCACCTCACATATACAAGTAAGTGGTATTAACGTGAGAGGGAAATGGGGAGAAATAGAGTTACAAAAAAAGCAACTGAGCCATAACAATGCTTAACACAAAATCCTAAGAACTATTATTAATACCTATTGTGTTTATGAGATTGCTCCTTAATTCTTTTCAATACTAGAAAAGAGAGAATCTTAAAGAAAATGCTTAAAAGTAATTTTCAATATCAGTACATTATTTTGTGAAAATAACAGTCAATGTAAATAGAAAAGAGAGAGCCGGTTTGGTGCAGTGGTTAACTTGATGGAAATGGTGAGTTCTAAACTTGCCTTAGGCCTCAAAGCCAGTTGGTCAGTTTAAGTCAGTCACTCTCTCTCAGCCCAAATCATCTCACAGGGTTATTGTGGGGAGAATAAAGGAGGAAGAAGTATTAGATATGTTTATCGCCTTGAGTTGCATATATAAAAAGTGGGATATAAATATAAAAAAATAAGATAGTGTTATCAACCTTTGTTAAATGCAACAATTACCTGTAGATTTGTAATGTATGGGTAGCTTTTATTACAACTGACTATTTAATATTATACTGTTCTGTTAAAATAAATATTTGTATTTTGGCAATGCTGTTACTGGGGTCCATTGGTCTCTAGCTTCAACAATCAAATACAAGAAAGCATCAGTATTAAAATTGATGGTAGATTTCCTTCTACCATCAGGAGAAAAGTTATGAGAAAATTTGTTCAAAGTACCAACTTGTCACTTTAATTTTTTTAAGAGGCACTCGTCATTTTCATTTTATATTTTCATATTTTTTTTATTCTATCTTCTTCAAAACAGTTCAGCATAGTGTAGATGAGGTAAATTGAAAACTATTAGATGGATTAGCTTTGAGTCTTGATAAATAAATAAATAAATAAATAAACTTTTATTGTCAAAGTACAACATGTGTACATTGAAATTAGCTGAGCCTCCCCCTGTGTGTCTTCCTTTCCCTCCTCTGCTTTTCAACCAAACAAATAATAAGGTATCATGTGGCACAATGAGAATGCAGACACATACACACACATAAACAAAAATCACCATAATTATTAACAACTACAATAATTTTAAATTGTCTGTGATTAGTTGCTTTTTGAGGGAATGACTTATCCCTCAACTCTGCTATTTTGAATCTGTCTTTCTAGATACATGCAATGTGTTTTGTTTTGTTTTCATTAAAAAAATAACAATATTAGACACTCAGCTCAGACATGTAATAAACACTGCAGGGCACTGGCATTCATTCTTTTCACTATGCTGTTCTCACAAAAAAGTGCTCTCTTTCTTCAAAGCAATTATTTGTTCTAATAAGGTTAATATTTTTTCTTCTGTTATGTGAGATACATTTGGGAGCATTTTGGTTTTGTTTTTTTTTTAAAAAAAATAGCATGTTTCCAAAGCAGATCTACTTTATAGGTTTGTTTTTAGTTTTTTTTTCTTTCTCTTAAGGTTCCAAACCCAGAATTCTTGGTTTTGTTTTATTTTTAGTTTTATTTTAATTCCATTTATATCCCACCCTTCTCCGAAGACTCAGGGCGGCTTACAAGTTTAGCCTTCATTCTATGTATATGCCTGCTTGTTAGGGCTTTCACACACACCCCCAAGCGGCATTATTACAAAGTCAGCTTAATAATAAATAAATTGCCCCCAACAATCTGGGTCCTCATTTTACCTACCTCGGAAGGATGGAAGGCTGAGTCAACCTTGTTAGTCATACAGGTAAAGGAAGTGTGAAAACTAAAGTTTGCTGATAATATTTTTACTAAAAATTTATTCTCTATTTTAATCATTAACTTTTGTTCCAATACAACTGTATTGGGTGTGTGTGTGTGTGTGTGTGTGTGTGTGTGTGTGTGTGTGCGCGCGCGCGTGCACACGCTAAGAAGTCCTTTTAAGTTAGTTAGGATTCAGAACCTTTCAGGGTCATTTCTCCTTTTTCAAAATTTTCTAAATAAGGTCTGGTTCTAAAGTTGGCATCGTTGTCCTACTTTTTTTTTCTGCTGATACAAATGTTGCGTGGTTACACAGGGCAACAAAGATTTTGCTTTCTGAACACTTTTGACTATACCTTACAAATTTTTGGCTGCTAATCACAAAAAAACCCTGTAATTTAACCTATCATGGACTGTTTATAGAAATCTTATGTTTTTACAAAATGATAATGTTAAGCCCTTCAGTACCTGGTGGCTATGCTGCACATATGAAATAATGGAACTGTTGTTGAAGCACATCCAATATATCAAGTATAACTGGAACATCTGTGGAGATCTAAAAGCAGTGGCTCTGCTTCTCAGATTGGAGTTTGGATGTACCAAGTACTTTTGTTACTTATTCAAATGGGACAATCCTTCACTCAAGTCGCATTATGTTAAAAAGAAATGGCCACTCTAAAAGAATGTGGTTCCTGGACAGAAAAATGTGGTACATGAACCACTTGTTGACCGGACTAAGTAATTTTTGCCTATGCTTCACATAAAACTTGGGCTGATGAAACATTTTGTGAAAGTGATGAACAAAGAAGATGAAAGTTTTCATTATTTGAGACAAATATTTTCAAAAATAACTGATGACAAGATTAAGGAAGGCATTTTTGTTGGTCCACAGATCAGATATATCATCAATGACAAGCAGTTTGAAGATATGTTAGTGAGATCAGAGAAGATCACCTGGAAAGCATTCAAGGATGTCACAGAGAATTTTCTTGGCAAACTACAGAGCACCAAACTACCTTCAGCTGGTTGGCAGCATACAAAATCACGAAGTACAACATGTCACTGAAAATTTATTTTCTGCATTCACACTTGGACTTCCTGAATATCTAGGTGTAGTCAGTGATGAACACGTTGAAAGTTTTTTATCAGAATATTGTCACAATGGAAAAATAGAATCAGGGCAACGGGAATCCATTAATGCTGGCTGATTATTGTTGGACACTGCAGTGAGATGTGTTGGACACTGAATATAAATTAAAATCAGCAGGAAAATACTTTTAGCTCTTTTGAACATATGTATCATGTTGGAAACATTATGCAACTAAATACATAACAGTCATTGAAATCTTATTTCATATTTCTCAAGATTTCCACGTGATACAGGCATTCTGAAATTATTTTTGTGTTCAGTTTGAAGGAGTCTATCATAAGCATCAAAAGGTTTTCAGGATGCAGGATTTTTTTTGGGGGGGGGAATTATCCAGCATCTATAGTATGCTGCAAGGTAGGTGGAAGTATGGTCCTTCCTCCAGTGTCTGAAAAAGTGAAGTGTCATATGGCTGAACCTTATTAATCAAGTCTTTGAGCTGTGAGCTACAAGAGACAACTAACTGGGTTCTGTTCTGATTCTGCAGTTTCTCTGCTAATAGTTCCTTCCTGGGAATCGATTTGGGTCTATTGATTTGTCTATTAATCTTGTTGTGTGGCTAGTTCAGTTTTCTGGATTCCTGGTTTAAGTTCGTCAGTTGAGCATCTTTGTCAATATGTAATTTTAGTGTAGTATGTAAATATTAACATCCACAAACAGAATAGAGAAATTTTAGAGAAACATATGGAAGTGAAAACAACATAATGATCTATTAAGCCCAATACTTTCAACAAGTTTCTAATTTAAGCTATACATTGTGTTGTTGCTTGATATATTACTGCATTCTGGAGCATGGTAGTATTGTCCTGAATTTGGACTTTCTGTGACTACTAAAAATTACTTTTCCCTCTATTACCAGGATAGCTTAACTACCTCACAATATATATCATATTTCTCTATTTATGAGAGTAATAAGCAAATGTTTCCCTCTCTTTTTAACAGTTACAATATGTTTATTTATATTTTTTTTATTTTTTTCCACATGGTATGGAAGTGTAAAATCATTCTGGAGTGCTGGTGATTAACTTATGATAACTAAGAAGTAAATAAAGTACGCCTAAGTATTAACACTGACATTATAAAAAAATCAAAAAAATACCACAAGGAAAACATGTAAAACATGGTGTCACCATATTTATGGTGTTTGCCTCATTCTACCTGAAATTGTTTATTTTTTAATCTTTGAAAATAGAGAAAGATATAAAAATTGTGCATATTCCATAACACCCATTATTATTAATGCACACAGGCACACATACACACACACACACAAGATTTCTGTGTATAAGTTCAAACACAATCTTCTTAGAACAAAAAAAATAACATGTGCTATTTCTTCAGTATTATTTCCAAATTTGAAGTAAAATCAAGTTATACAGGTGAAACTCAAAAAATTAGAAGATCGTGCAAAAGTTCATTTATTTCAGTAATGCAACTTAAAAGGGGAAACTAATATATGAGATAGACTTATTACATGCAAAGCAAGATAGTTCAAGCCCTGATTTGTCATAATTGTGATGATTATGGCTTACAGCTCATGAAAACCCCAAATCCAGAATCTCAGAAAATTAGAATATTGTGAAAAGGCGCAATATTCTAGGCTCAAAGTGTCCCACTCTAATTAGCTAATTAAGCCATAACACCTGCAAAGGGTTCCTGAGCCTTTAAATGGTCTCTCAGTCTGGTTCAGTAGGAATCACAATCATGGGGAAGACTGCTGACCTGACAGTTGTGCAGAAAACCATCATTTACACCCTCCATAAGGAGGGAAAGCCTCAAAAGGTAATTGCAAAAGAAGTTGAATGTTCCCAAAGTGCTGTATCAAAGCACATTAATAGAAAGTTATGTGGAAGGGAAAAGTGTGGAAGAAAAAGGTGCACAAGCAGCAGGGATGACTGCAGCCTGGAGAGGATTGTCAGGAAAAGGCCATTCAAAAGTGTTGGGGACTTTCACAAGGAGTGGACTGAGGCTGGAGTCAGTACATCAAGAGCCACCACACACAGACCGATCCTGGACATGGGCTTCAAATGTCGTATTCCTCTTGTCAAGCCGCTCCTGAACAACAAACAACGTCAGAAGCATCTTACCTGGGCTAAAGAAAAACAGACCTGGTCTGTTGCTCAGTGGTCCAAAGTCCTCTTTTCTGATGAGAGCAACTTTTGCATCTCATTTGGAAACCAAGGACCCAGAGTCTGGAGGAAGAATGGAGAGGCACACACTGCAAGATGCTTGACGTCCAGTGTGAAGTTTCCACAGTCTGTGTTGATTTGGGGAGTCATGTCATCTGCTGGTGTTGGTCCACTGTGCTTCATTAAGTCCAGGGTCAACGCAGCCATCTACCAGGAGTTTTTGGAGCACTTCATGCTTCCTTCCACAGACAAGCTTTATGGGGATGCTGACTTCATTTTCCAGCAGGACTTGGCACCTGCCCCACTGCCAAAAGCACCAAAACCTGGTTCAATGACCGTGGGATTACTGTGCTTGATTGGCCAGCAAACTCGCCTGACCTGAATCCCATAGAGAATCTATGGGGCATTGCCAAGAGAAAGATGAGAGACATGAGACCGAACAATGCAGAAGAGCTATTGAAGCATCCTGGTCTTCCATAACACCTCAGCAGTGCCACAGGCTGATAGCTTCCATGCCACGCCACATTGAGGCAGTAATTGCTGCAAAAGGGGCCCAAACCAAGTACTGAGTACATATGCATGCTTATACTTTTCACAGGTCCGATATTGTTCTATGTACACTCCTTGTTTTATTGATTGCATGTAATATTCTAATTTTCTGAGATTGTGGATTTGGGGTTTTCATGAGCTGTACGCCATAATCATCACAATTATGACAAATGACAGCTTGAACTATCTTGCTTTGCAGGTAATGAGTCTATCTCATATATTAGTTTCCCCTTTTAAGTTGCATTACTGAAATAAATGAACTTTTGCACGAGATTCTAATTTTTTGAGTTTCACCTGTATCTGCAGCTGCAGGGTTCTTGGTGTGTGCATGTATATGTCTTAATAATTTCATGAGTATTTTTCTCCAATTAAAACTTCCCTTGCCATGATACCAGTAGTCATTGTGGAGAGTAGATATAACCTCAGGCATCCCTGCAGCTGAGCCTATCTTTAAATTTCTAAAACCAATTGGAAAGTTTTATCTCTGCAGTATTAGGTGACGTTATTTTCTGTTGTCTGGCTGGGTACCTTTAAAGTTAAAATGGTGTTGAAAATCAAATAAGAATAACCTTATACACTAGGCTGCAATAAATAAGAAATGAGGCACAGAGAATTTGGGAAATAAATTAATTAGAAACAATGATATACAATATATAAAATCGTAAATTGCAAATGAATTAACTATCTGATCATAAACTAGATAAGCAGAAATTAATGCCATAGAATGTGATTTAAATTTCCATTGTTTTTTGTTAATATGATCCAATACATACCTCTTATTTATTAAAGATCTTCAGATTTGACACTTTGCTCCTTATCTTTTTGTTCTACATTTTTTTTCTACTGATTACCTTTTAAATATTTGTCATCACTAATAGTTTAAATCTATTATTTCAACTTCTGCTTGAAATTAAATTCCTCACTATATTATATTTTATATTATTTTCCCTCTATTTAAGCATTACCAGGTTGACTAGAGATAAAAACAGAGTGTTTCTGAAATGTTCTGTTGTACTTTACAACTGAGACAGGATAGTATCGCTTATTTTTGTGAAACACTATAATATATAGGCTTTGCTTCAATGTGGAAGGAATGGGTCCTGGTTAGAATGTCTAGAAAATCCAATGTCTTCTAGAAAAATGCATTGAGAGCCACACTGCAACAATCATTTAACAACATAAAATATTAGGAAGAGTGCCATTTTATTAGTTCTGATTAATTAGCATATATTATCCTTTTATCACTAGATGCAATTTTTGAGAAGCAATGAGAACAGACCACCTAACAATTGTCTTCTTGCAAAAAGTTGTTTTCTTTTGTTTTAATTTTCATGTGTCATATTCAAACAATTAAATATGAAGTTCAGATGGTAATCCTGCAATCTTTAAGGGAAACCTTCACATTCCACCACTATCAAAAGTCATTTCAAGTAATAGCATGATATAGGCTTTCTATAAGTACAGCATTTAGCTTATGATACTTTTTGACCTGGAATTACACTTCACTCATACTCTTGTCTGATTTTCAGTGCTGCCTGACCTCTGTATTTTGATATGAGTATAGTATGTTTGATGTCTCTTCTCCTCTCCTCTCCCTCCCCTCCCTCTACCCCCCCATTAATTTTTTGCATGGTCATATATCCTTGATTACCCTTCTATGTAAATATGTACATGTATATATAAGCCTAACTGATATGGAAATAAAAGTATCTTAGATCAGGCATGTCAAACTCGCGATGTCATGTGAAATCATGCGATGTATCATTACTTTTCCCCCATTGCCAGCAATGGAGTGGGCACAGTTTCAGGATGACACATCCAGGCCGTGGGCCGGCAGTTTGACATGCCTGTCTTAGACCATCAATCAGAACAGAGCTGGAAGGGATTTTGGAGGTCTTCTAGTCCAATCCCCTTCTCAAGCAGGAGGCACTATACATTTCAGATAGGTCCAGTCTTTTCTTAAAAACATCCAGTGATGAAGCACTTACAGCTTCTGAAGGCAAGCTGTTCCACTGGTTTAATTGTTCTCACTATTAGGAAGTTTCTCCTTAATTCCAGGTTGCTTCTCTTCTTGATTACTTTCCATCCATTGTTTCTTGTCTTGCCTTCTGGTCCTTGGAAAATAAGTTGAACCCCTCCTCTTTGTGGCAGCCCCTTAAATACTGGAATACTGCTATCTTGTCACCCCAATCTTTCTTTTCTCTAGACCAGGAGTGTCAAACTCACAACATCATGTGACGTGGTGCGATGTATCGTGACTTTTTTTTCATTGCCGGCAATCAGGTGGGCGCAGTTTTGCCACCACGCATCTGGCCTGCTCTAGACTATCCATAGACACCCCTGCTCTGGACTATCCATACCCAATTCAGGCAACTGTTCTTCATATCTTTAGTCTCCAGACCTTTAATCATCTTACTTTCTCCTTGTTTGCATTTTTTCCAAATTCTCAACATCTTTTTTATAATGTGGTGACCAAAATTGAATGAGGTATTCCAGGTATGGTCCTACTAAGGATTTATAAAGTGGTACTAATACTTCATGTGATTTTGATTCTATGTCTCTATTTATACAACCAAGAATTGTATTAGCTTTTTTGGCTGCTGCCGCATATTGCTGGCTCATATTTAAGTGATTGTCTACTAGCACTCCAAGATCCCTCTCACAGTTATGGTTGTTGAACCAGGTTTCACCTAATTCGTGTTTGTACCTTTGCCTAGGAAACAATATTGTACTTTTTACAATACATTGTATTATACAAGATATTGTACACTATGAAAATAAAGTAGAAATGGTGCAGATGTTACCTTACCATTTTTTTAGAACAGAAGGACTCATTAGATCACTGCTCATAACTGTGTACCAACAAGAGTTACCTTGAGATAAAATGGACATCCATTAAATTTTACAAATAAATAATTGTGCATTTCTTATTGGGAGGTTTATTATATAAGAATGAAGAGGGTGTTAAGGATCTTGTTAAAATAATAACTTGGAAATATACTAAATTTCATGATTATGATCATGACCAGATAAGGGTTAGAAAAAAAGTATTACAGTAATAGGAGAAATGAAAGTTTAAAGTTAGTATTTTATATAAAAGGAGAAACAGCTTCAGTTACTATGGCTACTTTGATTCCTACAGGATTTTATTGTGAACTAATGACCACTGCCTCATATATAAAAAGGGAATTATAAAGTAGAGACCTCAGATTCCTGAAGAAGACAAAATATAATTTCAAAAAAATATATAATTTTAGGATTAGGATTTTTTTAAAAATATGTTTATTTGGTCAAGGAACAATAAAATTTAAAATAATGTAAAATCAAATGGGTGAGGTAAAAGACCAACAAAACAAAATATCTCTGTAATAAAAGTGTAACATAAGCTATTGTAATGATGTTAATAACTGTGCAAGTATATGTCTGAAATAATACTATCAAATAAAAATACATGTCATCTAAAACAAGAACAAACACGAAAACTTGAAGTGATTAGTAAAGCAAAAGAGGTAATTCTTGTGACCAGTTATGACTCCTTCACTGTGGCAGCACAGAATTTGACTATTAAACAGGTAACGAGGTATTTTGAATCTTATAGAACTTTCCCATAGAAATTATTGGCTTCCTGGAAATTTACATATTAGAGGCAGAATATGAACAGACCTAATATTTTACAGAATTTACAGTATAACAATATATGATAAATGGACTAGACCTTGTCACCATGTGGGCAGGTGCACTCAGGTTATAGAATGTTGGACTATCTGCCTTGCAACAATGTGGATGGTAAAAAAATTATGTATGGCTTTAAAAAATGCTGCTCCCAGACTTGGAAAGTTAGATATTGAAAGTGTTTTGTTGGTTGTCAAGTGCCCTTGTTCATCCAATTTGTTCCATGTTGGGCATTAATTTATCTTCCTCCAGGAGGATGATTACCTGGATTATAGGCATCCATATCCTAAGCCTTAACTGAGCATTTGCTATTCCTTGGAATTCAAAGGGGTTTTTTTTGAGGTTATTTCCCTTCCCCCTGCCATAAGTTGGCTTTGTTAGAATGAAACAGCTTGATAATACCTTTGTACTAATGAACACTTTAGAAAGAGAATTTATTTGACTAAGAACTGTACTGAAATAATTGTGGCTCCATTCTTAAGAGATCAAGGATAAAAAGAAGTGGGGGCTTTGGTAGTTAATAGAGAGAAAGTCAATCAGGTGCCATATCTGGACTTTTCAAAGAGTTCAAAAGGTAATTGAGCTCCTCCTCCTCCTCCTCCTCCTCCTCCTCCTCCTCCTCCTCCTCCTCCTCCTCCTCCTCCTCACATGGCACAATTTGTTCTTACCATGGACATTTCTTCAAGTTGCTTTACTAACCAGAAGAGCAGAAGATACTAATACTAGTGACTAGGACAGAAATAGGAAACAACCAAGGGCAACAAAAGAAGCATTTAGTTTTTTTGGAATCCTAGGACAAGATGTGAATGTAAAGAGAACTGCTATCACATTCATAGCATTGTGAACTATCTTTAAATTATGCATATTAACCTCAGTTTCAGCAGCAGCTGCAGCAAACTGCAGATAATACCTAAATGATGACATATAGTATATGCAGTACAAAGAACGCTTTTTGTTCTTGTGATGCAACATCTTTCAGAAGTACATCTCTTGCAGCATTTATGTGATGAGGTCACATGTATGTTATCATTTGTCTCATGTCTGCCACCTCAACACCCCCACGCACACAGACACAAGGATGCCGTATCTGACTTGCTACTCCTATATTTTATTGAAAGTTTCAAAGTGGGGAGACAGAATGCAGAAAATTTGACCAACCATGATTGCAATAATGTTATTTAAGGTGGTTAACATTTTGGAATTTAAGATACAGTCCTCTATTATACATATACCTCTGAACAAGGTTACTGTCTAACTATCTTGTTAAGAGCCATCTCTTTCCTGAAAAATAAATCCCTCATTTTTATTATTATTCCTTTTCAATGGCAGAGCAAAATTGCAAAGGCATGCAAGTCTATAACAGCAAGTCTATAAGGCAGTTTTAGCCTCCTGAGCAATTGATTTATATTCTTTTAAACATAGGTGTGCTAAGTGATCATATTTTTTTCTTAACAAATTTGACATGCTGTTAAATATAACACTTTTGGCCTGCAGTATATCACTGCCTATATATTGGAATATGTTCAGCATTTATCACAAAAAGGGGTGATCTTGTTCGTAGCATACCTAGTAGCATACCTAGCATTCCTTCTAATTTATCATTGGATTTTATATGGATTTGAATTATGTTCGTATCTAAGTATCTACATCAGCAAGCCGATTCATCTTGTGTTTATGTCTATGTGATTGATATCTGATGCTGAGATTCACTAGCAAATTTAGACTGCAGTAATTTAAATCACAGATCACATATTCAGAAATATTCATTTACTTTCCGAAGTTGTATTTGGCTACAGTCCAAATAAGAATATAAAATGAGCCTTAGGTGCTGCAATGCTTTTAACTATTTTAGAAGAGTAACCCTGCTGTGCTGCAGTGAAACTTCTTTGAATCTTTTTTCTCTTTTCTACCACCACTGGGTTTTATAAATTTCTGATGTGGTGCAGAAAAGTTAATGTTGTTACTAAATGAAAATTTAGAACTGCCTGAATATATGAAAACTTGTATATGGGTAAATTTATCCTTAAATGGGAACTCGGCAAAATCATATTTAACCTTGCAATAAATCCTTATAGATGAAATGTATAATACAAAGAAAAGGCAACTAGTTACATATTCAAAAAATACTGAAGTATGGATAATGCTCCATCGTTATTGCAGATTCTGTGAAATTATATATATATATATATATATATATATATATATATATATATATATATATATATATATATATATAAAAAATATTTAATTCATTTTAAATTTAAATTTTAAAATGAATGGGGTTTGGCAAAAGCCTTCATTGGACAAAGTGAGTAAAATATAGCAAAAGCATACATATCTTTCCTGTGGATGCTTCAAAAATAATAAGGAAAAAACACTTCTAACCTTTCATAAAACAGCACTTCCTATTGATTAAAATATTATCTTTTCTTAAGCCTTCTGAACAAGATTGGAAAAAAAATTCTACTGTTTTAAGAAGGTGGTTTTTTAAAAAAAAAGAAGATGTGGTTGCTTTAATTCTGATTCTAGCAAATTAATTGCTGTTTTTGGCATGGTTCCTGGTCTATCCCTTTCCTCATTTCCTCATAAAAGAAAAAAAAGATGGCAGGAGGGGAAAACCAGTACCAGTTTCTTGATGGCAGAATACTAGCCTGGTACCTTAAGCATTGGACCAAGCTGTCCTATCTCCAATGTACTCTATGTATGTATGTATGTATGTATGTATGTATGTATGTATGTATATGTATATGTATATGAATGTATGTATATATGCAAATACATACACATACACACACACACAAACACACAATATAGACTGTCAGATTTGATGTACTTGTACTAACTTTAAAAGTAGTATTCCTACATGCATGGGCTTCACATCTTGATGAAAAATGATAGTAGGTTGTAATGTTTGTGTATGTTTTATTTTTGGGACTTTTATTTTATTTCTTTTATTTTTATTTATTTATTGCTACACATCTCTCTATCACTCTGTAGTCTGCCTGGCTATCCATGATCCCTTATCTAAAGAATCCCCATGAGATGAGTTCCCTCATTATATATTTTCTTAAAATTTAATTGAAGTGTGGGAAGCCAGGAAAACTGCAGACACTGGACTGTAGAATGATACACTTATTCTTCATTTTGTTTCATCGGTATCAGTATTATAACCAAGCATGCGTTTTGATCTTTTCTTCTCTTTTTATAATAATTTGAAAGCAAATTTTAACCATCAAGTTGAGGAGAAACACAAACTCTACATCAATATTTTCATTTTAAGATTTCTGGTATTTAGTTGTGCTACTATTAAAAAGAGAGCAAGTATAAAATAATTGCATCACAATAGAAGCTAGAATATAGTTCCATTCCTGACTAAAAAATGTTGTTGTTACCTGGCTCCTTTTTAAAAAAAAAGTAGCTTCATAGTTACCTAAATGTATTAGAAAACCTGCTTAGTTTGTAGCAAACAAAATTGAGCCAATGTATAAACTCAATATGTAAAGAAAATATATATTGTTTTTCCCGTTGACAGGCTTTGATTTAGTGAAATGTGAAGATCCTGGAACACCAAACTATGGCTACAGAATCCGTGATGAAGGACATTATACAGAAACAGTGGTTTTATACAGTTGTAATCCAGGCTACACAATGCATGGTAGTAATATTATTACCTGTTTAAGTGGCGATCGAAGAGTTTGGGACAAGCCTTTACCTACTTGCATAGGTAATAACAAAAATTCACAATATCAATTCAGCTTTTGTTTATGGATCAGTACTGCAGTTTTTCTTAATGTTTGAAATAACATATAATTTATCTCAATTTCTTCAATTTGTTTTGGTATCCATATTGGACTATTTCATAAAAATTCTGCTGGTTTTAGTGAATCTCCTTTGCCATTTCTTGAAATTCTCTCAGACTTTACCTTAATAGCTTGAATTTCATTTTAGGAAAATGTTTCTTAACTGATATGTTATTTAGCTTGTACTTTATTTTAGTAAAATGCAGTAAAATTTATATATACGGTATATATTCAACTGACAATTTTTTATCCAAAGTTTTTATTCAAATTTCACACATCAAAACTGTTTGGTTTTTTATAAACAACAATTCCTAGATCTTGAGAAGAAATTAAAGAACACAAACTACTTCTACCCAACACTTTCAGCCACACAAAACATTTCTTAGTACTAATGCATGGCTCCATTAATACTTACATAATGGGAAATTATCAGAGAAGTGTAACAAAACCCATCATTTTTTATCGTGCTTTTCATTTTACATTGACTTTTACAAATCCCTAAACTTAGTTTAGAAGTTTATTGGCAATACCCCTGAAGCGTAAGGGTCTCATTTACAAGGTGGAGACAGGTAGTCACTTTAGAAAATTTTCTGTAATTCTGAATTCTACAAGATCCTAATTTGTCCTGCCCTAAAATCATTAATTGGAATTATTTTAGTCTCTCCTTACTTTTAATTTTTTGAAACTCAGAATTGTTCGGCACAAAAACAGTGCCTGAGGACCCACAAAAAGTTAGTCAAACAAGTTGTTTGATATTTGCATAAATCCAGTCAGTGGTATTTAGAAATTATTATTTATGACTTGAATAAAATAAAATGTATTTAATAAACATAGTTAAAGCATTGCTTAGTACAATACATGACTACCAATCTTTGTGCAGTTGGTAGAAAACTAGGTGAGTGAATAAAGACTAATTTTAACCTCTGTTGCTCTGCTAACTTTAAAAGGGAGTTTTCAAACTTGTAAATGTTTGATCTGACCTCTTATGTATTGGGATTGAGATTAGGAGAGGTATGCGGAAATGGAGGCATCAAAACTTAAATATACAAATTTAGGAGGAAATAACTCAAGTTGTGATCTAAAGATTCAATACCTCTATAAACACTTGGAGATTGAGAAAGAAACAGAAAGTACAGGAGGGCATATATAATTTAATAGACATGACTGAATGCTGCTTGGAAAATGTTATGAGTGGAATGAAGAATTGAAATCTAATGATTATTCAAAAGAAATAAGTCAGATAAAGGAGAACTGCATTATATTTGAAAAAAAGAACCTGGAAATCTGTATTGATATCCAAGAATAATCCTGAAGACAAAGGGAGCACAGGAGATTTGGGAGCTTCTCAAAGGTAAACTATCACACACCAAATAGGAGGTGGTTTAGAAAATAACTGAATGCAAAGTGACTTTTTTATTGAGCTAAGTGTTAAAAATCATATGTAAAGAAGGCAGAAGTTGGATATAATCATCAGAGAATTGTATCAGTAAGAACATAATATCTACAGGAAAAAAGCTAAAAAAGCTTATGCTGAAAGGTTTAGGTTCACCAGGGAAACTAAATCAACAAAGATGAAAACTCTGTGAGAAACAGTTGAAAGCTATGGATATGTTTAGCCCAGAGAAGAGAAGACTGTGGAGATGGGATTTCTGTCTTTAAGTATCAGAAAACTGTGATGCAGAATATTGAGTAGAATTGTTTAGAGTTACTCCTGAAGGCTCAGCTGTGTGTGTGTTTGTGTGTGTGTGTGTGTGTGTGTGTGTGTGTGTGTGTGTGTGTGTATTCAAAGTACACATAAGTGGATTTTGGTTGAACGTCTGTAAATCTTTCTTAATGGAACAGACTGCTTTGAGAGGTAGTAGATTTCTTCTCTGTTTAAAGACAGACTGAATTGTGTAGTCATGGATTGCTGCATGGAATAGGGCAGTGATAACAAACTTTTTAGAGACCGAGTGCCCAAACTGCAACCCAAAATCCACTTATTTATCGCAAAGTGCCAACTTGACAATTTAACCTGAATACTGAGGTTTTAGTTTAGAAAAAAAAAACAACTGATACATCAAAATCTTTGGTCTTAAAAGAAAAACACAATAAAAAAGCTTTCAATGATATAAAGAACTTTTTATTGAAAGGTAAAAGTTTGCATCTGGCATAATAATAATACCCAATTCATACCCAATTCCAGCAACCGTTCATTTTGAACAATTAATGCGATTTTTGCTGTTATATGCATGCTGATAATTTGTCTAACCTTGGCTCATACTTCGTAAGTTTGAGAGCAACATATGCAGCACTCGGGTCATCTGTTAGTCTGTTTCTGGTGTCAGATTTGATATAATTGAAAGCTGAAAACAGCATGCTTGCTCCAGAGGCTTGGTTTAGCTAGGAAGGGGATTGCAAAATGGCTTTTTCCTGTGAAAATTTAGCCAAAGTGTGAGGTGCACATGCCCACAGAGAGGGCTCTGAGTGCCCCCTCTGGCATGCGTGCCTTAGGTTTGCCACCAGTAGAATAGGAAGTTAGATTTGATGATTTGTAACTTCCTTTCCAACCTATCTATTATATGGTTCTGCAAGTGGTGCAGCATATGTTGGATCTGACATTTTCTCATAAGTGTAAATATTATGTCATGGAGAAGACAGTCTGATTACTTATTAGGTTTAATTCTAATGTATAGTATTTTTGTTTTATGTTACTTGTTAGCACAGCATGAAAGTAGTGTTCTTCGGAACTAACAGGGTTCTTCTGGATTGTCAGATTCCCTTTAGTCATATGAAGGATTTTTTTTTTGCAAAGAATCATAAATTTATTCTTTAACAATGCCATTTTATTTATATGAATATTGTTTGCATATTAGCAGAAAAACAGTCAGATTCTCATTACAGTAAGAACAAGTAGTGCAAGAAAAAAAGTTATAAAAGTCATAAACATGTTTGTGCAAATTACTCACATTCTGGATTTGAGACATAAACTTGATGAAAATACTTTCACAAGGATTGTGGGAGTAGAATCTCATATATAGTTTTGATATATGCAAGATCAAAACTGTTTTTACCATTGTTTGTAGACTGAGTATATAGCTGAATATAGAAGAGCAAAAACAAAAAAAATACTGTTTCCTATTCCTATAAGATTCCAGATCTATTAAGAAACTATTATTTTTGAAGTCCATCATATTTTTCAGAAATAAATCAGGTTACCTTTTGTGGGAATACAAATGGAGTTTTCACATTTGCTGCTTTATTGCAGGAATTTATAACTTAATGCCTGTGGTTCACCAGTCTGCCTGCAATTAGTTCCCTTGGTGCTTTCCAAGTCTTCTGCTCCATTGGACTTCACTTCTTTTTAAGTTAATTCTTATAATTGAAAAACTGAAAAAAAAATGAAAAGCTGGTGTAGAAGCAAAATGTAAAATTCTGACTTCTTTTTGTTTAAAATATGGCTTTGATTCATATGCATTCTCAAAAAAATGAAAATGATAGTGGCTGCAAAATAATGCTGCTTGGAAATGTGCATACCGTACTTCTCCATAAAAAAAAAGACAAAAACAAGCTGAGCTGTTACAGTGGGAACAACTTCACTAATTTTCTCTCTTTCTCTTTCATTTTCTCTCGCACACATACCCACACAAACCCACACATAGAGGTATGTAGCTCAGGGTTTATTTTTATTTTATTTATTTTATTTTAATCCCATTTATATCCTGCCCTTCTCCGAAGACTCAGGGTGGCTTACACTCTAAGCACAAATCTATGTGCTTAGCAGTAGCCTTCATTCTATGTATATGCCTGCTTATTAGGGCTTTCACACACCCCCAAGCGGCATTATTATAAAGTCAGCTTAATTGCCCCCAACAATCTGGGTCCTCATTTTAGCTACCTCGGAAGGATGGAAGGCTGAGTCAACCTTGAGCCTGGTGGGACTTGAACCTGCACTAATTGCAGGCAGCTGGTGTTACTTAAGGAGGCATTAGCCCACTGCTCCACCAAGGGTTGAACAATGAAGTCCTTGGTGCTCTCTGACTTTGGTTCTTTGCTTGCAGATGTTTCATTACCTGACTAAATAACTTCTTCATTGCTAGAGGGCCAAATCCATTCCTTTCTAGCATTGAAGATGTTACCTAGTTGGGTAATAAAATAACTGCAAGAAAACCAAGCTCCAATGGTACAGGAGATATGTTCTCTCTGTCTCTCTTTTCTCTGTCTCTCTGTCTCTGTCTCTCCCTCCATTCATTCTTGTACATAGAAGCAGCTGGCCTGGAGTTGAGAGGAGATGAGGTAGGGAACTGGAGAAGAAAAATACATGTGTAGTCAGAGTCTGTAGTCAGATTACATTAGAAATGTAAATTTTAAACCGTCTCTTAAACTAATAAGGAGAGGGCCAGTATCAGCTCTAATAGCAATTTATTTTACAATAAGGACCTTATCCAGAATCAATTTCATGTTTGATAGATTCATGGCAGGATCTACAGAAGATGTAGACTATATATAACAAATTGATGTAGACTGTATATATCAAATTGAGTACCTGGAGTACCTTGAATTGGGCTTGGAAAACAATTGGCTACCATGGTGGATATCACAACATAACGATTATAAGGTGCAACTTGCCAATCATGCTGCAGCATTTTGGACCAATTACGGTACATTTTTTTTAGAATGTGGTTGCCAAGGTATATTTCAACAAATCCAGGTTCCTTTCTTCCAGATAGGAATGTAATTAACTAATTAGCCAAATCTGATTAAAAGCTTTCCTTGCCACTGTTATTATGTGGCTATTCAATATCAGCTCTGGATTAAGGAAGACCCCAGGCTTTATTTTGTAGTCATTGTTAATTGCTTTTAAAGGCATTAATTTGACTGAAATCTATAACTACATTTTAAGCACTATTTTCATACGCATGCTCCTAAAGTATAATAAATAAACATGACTAGCAAATAGGAAGAGTAAAGAGGGGTCTGCAAGTGAAGCTTAGTGAGAAAGTTTAAGTTTGATTAGATGCTGTCAAGTCAGAATCATCCTGGTAACTACATGGACAATTTCTCACCATTTTGTCTTGTCTCCTTTAACAACTTGTAGCTCTTCCAAGGACAGTCCTGTAATTTGTTTGATCCCATCCATCTCATTTATCAATTGCCTTCCCTTACTTCTTCTTTCCTCAATCTTGCCAAGCATAGTCATTTTTTTCTAGTTCATTATTCATTCTCATCACAGATCTAAGTGTGTGAGTTTCTGCTGTCTGATTATCACCTCAAGGGAGCAGTGAATCTTTATTCGATCCAGGATGAATTACCAGTGCTTCTTCCAGTCTATGGTACTCTTAATAACTTAACTCCAAATCCATATTTGAAGGCATTTATCTTTTTTCGATCTTTTTCAGTATCAGCCCTTCCCACCCATACATTATCATGAAAAATATCCATTGTCTTAAACTATTCTGATCTTTATTGTCATGGAAATAATCTTACCATTCATAAGGCTGTTGAAGATCATTATTATTTTCTTCTTTAGGATTAATCTGTCCAACTTTAGTATTCAATTCAAAATAATAGGATCCTCATTTCTTGCCAAGAGCTATAGTTTATGTCTATTAATACTTTTACCTTGTTGGTTTTTACTAGCCAGATTTTTTTAAATAATTAATTTTACTTTAATAATGAATGATTCTTATTTTTGTCCTACAAAGTGGTGCTGACTGAATCTAAAATTGTTGTGGTTTAGCCTTCTATTTTAATTTCAGCTATTATCACTTGAATCATACATTTGTTTTCATATAATTGTTATATAATTGAAACAGATTTAGACAAAATACAAATACTTATCCTTTTCCTGCTGGGAAACACTATTCCAAATTGTTCATTGTAAACATTCTTCAGAAGAATTATGAAATATATAGGCATGACTGTTAATATATTCCATATTCTGGGATAATCTACACAATAGAATGGCTTGCTCTCGTAAATTAAGTGAAGGTAAACCTCATGTTGAAAGCCAGTTTGGCGTAGTGATCAAGGCCTCAGATTAAAAACTGAGAAATTATGATTTTAGTCATGCCTTAGGCAGGAAGCCAGCTGGATGACCTTGAGCCAGTAGCTTTCTCTCAGCCTTAGGAAGGAAACAATGGCAAACCATTTCTGAAAAATCTTGTGAAGAAAACTGCAGAGATTTGTCCAGGCAGTCTTAAAGAAATGGAAATGATTAAATGGAAAGAAAAAAAAGCATGCTTTGCTATGCTATTATTCAGTTGCAATGTATGGCAGTGAAAGTTGGACCATAAGAAAGGCTGAGCGCCAAAGAATTGAAGCCTTTGAACTCTGGTGCTGGAGAAGACTCCTGTGAGTCCCTTGGACTGCAAGGCGATCAAACCGGTCAGTCCTAGAGGAGATCAACCCTGACTGCTCTTTAGAAGGCCAGATCCTGAAGCTAAAACTCAAATACTTTGGCCACCTAATGAGAAGGAAGGACTCACTGGAGAAGAGCCTAATGCTGGAAAAGATTGAGGGCACTAGAAGAAGGGGACGACAGAGAATGAGGTGGCTGGATGGAGTCACTGAAGCAGTAGGCGTGAGCTTAAATGGAGTCCAGAAGATGGTAGAGGACAGGAAGGCCTGGAGGAACGTTGTCCATAGGGTCGCGATGGGTCGGACACGACTTCGCAACTAACAACAACAAATTATTTAGTTTTATGATATCCTTCCTTTTCTGAACCTGCCTGTTCATGTATGGCTCTATTCTTCTTTGTACGAGCTTAAGCAAAATTCAGAAGAAGAACTGAAGAAGCTTCTTGGATGAGAAGTGAAACATCTTTAAAGAAAAACAAGAAAGTCCAGTTGCTTCTTGAAAAACCACCATTGGGACAACCGTGACCTGGATGACTGAGAATCTCCATAGACATACCAGTCCTTTCTAATATTCACATACTTTAGGCATATTTCTTGACATAGAGTTGTTAGCATTTTGCCATCTCTTATATAGTTTTAAATAGTTTCATGGGTATTTCATCTGTAGCAAGTTCTTTCTAACATATTAGTTGTTGTACCTTTGTATCTCACTCCCCAGTGGAATGAGTTCCTCAAAATATTTTCTTTCCACAAATGTATCTTTTATTTTATAGTCAATTGATTAATTATGTGCCATTAAGATGGTGTCAATTCTTAATGACCACAGAATTGATATAATAATAATAATAATAATAATAATAATAATAATAATAATAATAATAATAATAATAATAATGTTGGAAGGGACCTTGATGGTCATCTAGTCCAACCCTCTGCTCAGGCAGGAAACCCCATTTCAGACAAATGGCTGTCCAGTCTCTTCTTAAAAACTTCCAGTGTTGGAGCATTCACAGCTTCTGGAGGCAACTTGTCCCACTCATTAATTGTTCTAACTGTCAGAACATTTTTCTTTAGTTCTAGGTTGCTTCACTCTTTGATTAGTTTCCATCCGTTGCTTCTTGTCCTGCCTTCAGGTGCTTTGGAGAATAAGTTGACTCCCTCTTCTTTGTGGCAACCCCTTACTAGACATACCCAATTCTAGCAACCATCTGTTATATGTTTTAGCCTCTGGTCCCCTGATCATCTTTGTTGCTCTTCTCTGTATTCTTTCTAGAATCTCAACATCTTTTCTCCAGGACATCCATTTTATGATATTTTTTGTAAAAGTTTTCACTGTAGTCTATCTGTCTTCCTCTAACTTATCTTTGTGTTATTTTTTCTGTGGTTATGTTAAATATCACAATTCTTTATCTTTAAAACAATTCTTACCTTTTTTTCTTATTATTTTCCTATGAATGAACCTTTATTATCAAAGTACATGTATACAATGAAATCGGCTGAGCCTCCCTTCGTGCCCCCCCACAACTCATAGTATTCGAGTTGAGTTAAAGGGCAAGCCAGCAAGAAAAGTCACAAATAGCTCAGTCTCCTACACCTGGTAGCAGCTACCTCAAGCCTAGTTCTACTTTTGCCATGCCATACCAGCTCATTACACACCTTCGTGCTCCCTCCCTTGCCCCACAGTAGCCACCCAAGACTTGCCTCACTCATGCCACACCATACCAGGCCATCACACACTCTTGTATGCCCTCCCCTGCTCTACAAATACCACACCAAGTCTCCCTTTGCTTGCACTATGCTAAACACTCACATGCTTTTGCTCATCCTCTATCATCCAGTAACAGCTACGTGCCTACCTGCCTGCCAGCCTGCTCACAAGTTGTTTGACAGATGCAACTTACTTCTGATTTCCCCACTGAATGGAAGCCAGCAAAAAGTTGTGAGGCGATCCTCACTTAATTGCCCAATAAACTTGCTTAATGATGGCAATGGGAACTGCTGGGATTGCCACAACTAAGCAATGCAGTCACATGATGTGTTTTACAACTTCTTTGCTTAGTGGTCCTAATTAACATTGTTAACTGAGGGCTACCTGTATGTGGCTTTCATAGGTTTGAACCATGTTTTTACAACTTATTTCCAAGATGGCGGACGTGCGGGCGGCCGTGTGAGGTTGAGCTCTGCAGGTCCGAGAAGATAGGCGTCCTAGGAGCCCCTCAGGGCTTTTTTCTTTATGCCCTGGGTTGGGGGAAGGGTGACAGTGATGAATTTGCCATTGGTTAGATTTTATCAGTTTGACCGGCATTTCGCTGGGCTGCCGGCTTGCTATCTGCTCAGCTGTTCGGCTGCTCAGCTGGTTGTCGGGAGTTTCCGGCTATGTCGGGCGGTCTTGGCTTCTTCGGCGGCGGCGTTTGGAGTTCCCGGCGGCTGGCGGCGGCGGTGCTACGGCGGCGGCGACGGAGCTGTTTATGAGTTACGAGCTGTTTGGCCCGCCTTTTCTATTGTTTTCTTTTCGACCGGCCTGCCTCTGCTTTCTGCCTACTTTTTGCCTGCATCGACGACGACGCTTTGGGTCATCCTAATGGCGACGGCGATGGCGGCGGCGGTGGCGTTGTTCCCGGCCTGTTCCCGGGCCGTTTTCGGGCCACTTTACCATCGACTATTGTGGTCTGGCCTGCATTTATCGAACCGTTTGTCCTGCTGCCGCCTGGGCCTTTTTGGCCCGTTTTTTCATCGGCGGTGGCGGTGGCACTCCCCGGATTGTCTGCGGCCTTGGCGGCGTTACGGTGGCTGCGATGATGGCGGCGGCAGTGTCCATAGCGGCCCAGCGGCAGCGGCTTCGGTGATTCAGCGATGGCGTTATGGCCGGTTTGCCGGCCCCCCGGTTGGTTCTGCATATCCCAGATGGGTTGGCACCCCCATTGTTTCTGATGGCCCTGAAGGTTCCTGGGCTAGCCGGTGGATTCCGGTGGAGCCCAGTGAAGCCTTGTGGACTTGGATCATTTCGAAGGATTTTGGAAGACCGGTGGGGAATTTAATGGACCTGGGGGAGCCAATCTTTGTTGACCACAGTCTGGAAGGCCCTAATAATTATGGAACTGAGGGCCTATGGACTGGTGGTCAGTTACAATCTCTAGGAATGACGGGACAACGGGGGACTTGGCTGTTATTAGAATTGACTATGATGGCTTGTTCTGTTTTCACAATCAATTGCGCATTGCCCTTACACCCCAAAGGACAGAGAACTCTGGGTATTGCCATTGTGAGAGGATGGCCGAATTTACAACTGCTGCCCCTAGAGGTGAGAGCTCTATGGGGCAGGCCATACCCAGTGTGGTTGCTCCAGACTTCCATCCCCTCGAGAATTGGCTCTGTGGCCGTAGTGAGAGGACGGTGGCAGGCCTGCCCGGGGGGTTTATCCAGCTGAGTGGCAGCGGCTGGACGGAGGCCTGGGACTCCCTTTCCGAATAGATCCTCCTCATGGACTATTATCTATGGACTGCCTGCGATCCGGACTGCTATTTATGCCTTCCTTTAAATATTCTTCCACGGACTTGTGCGCCCTCAGGGGTGCTCCCCCCTCCTGGGTGCGACCCGCCTTGCCAGCCGATCATAACCTCGAGGAAGGGCCCATTTATTGGGACCCTGAGAGTTGGCTGGGCACGGGTTGGGGCCTTCGACGTAGACCTAATAAGAGGCCCCTGATTATTTTTCTTTCAAAATTTTTTAGGGGGTTAGGGAGGCGGGAGGGTTCTTTTGGTTGTTTGGATAAGGGGGGCTATCCAACCACCGCTGTTCTGGCTAGGGCCGATGGAGATCGCAGGGGGGAGGAGCGGGGGTCGGTCACCTCCGGGGCTCCAGGGCTGGTCGTGGGGCTACCTATTCCCACGACATCAGGGAATGGCAGCAGATGTAGGAGCAGAGGGCCGTATCGATCTCAGGGAAGGCCTCTCCGCTGCTTACAAGCGGTGGGGCACTCCGACCCTCTGGCTCTACCCCAAGGGCCCGGGAGTGAGGGTGTGCAGCCCCCTGAGCTCCGGCTGGTGTATTTGAACGCCAGGTCTGTCTCTAATAAGGCTCCTCTCGTTCGTGATCTGGTTGAGGGTGAGCAGGCGGACCTGGCTTGCATCACGGAGACTTGGTTGGGCCCAGAGGGCGGGATTCCTCTGGTTGACCTTTGCCCACCAGGTTTCCGGGTGCTGCACCGGCCTCGGGCTCAGGGTAGGGGTGGGGGTGTGGCTGTTGTTATGAGGGAGACCTTGTGTCCGCGGGAGGCCACTGTTCCTCAGATAGTCGGGTGTGAGTCTCTCTTTCTGAGATGCGGCCCTGGTGCGCAGTTGGGCCTGCTGCTGGTGTACCTTTCGCCTAGTCACGCAGCAGCAGCCCTGCCTGAGCTGCTCGATGTCCTCTCTGGGCTGGTGGTTGAGTTCCCGAAACTTATAGTTTTGGGGGACTTCAATCTACCATCGCTGGGAGGTTCATCTGAGTTGGCTCGGGAGTTCATGGCTTCCATGACGGCCATGGACCTGACGCAAGTAATTTCGGGACCGACTCATGAGGGAGGCCACACCCTTGACCTAGTTTTCTTATCTGGACGGTGGTTAGATGATCTTGGTGGGGGCTCTCCAATTATTATGCCCCTGTCATGGACCGATCATCATCTCCTGCGGCTGGTCTTCCGTTTTGCCACCCCCCGCCGTGGGTGTTTGGAACCAATTAAATGGTACCGCCCCAGACGCTTAATGGATCCCCAGAGGTTCCAGGCAGCGCTGGGGTCCCCACCTGCCTCCCTTGCTCACAGCTCGGCAGATGCCTTAGTGGAAGCCTGGGAAAGGACGGCCACTGAGGCTCTTGACCAAGTTGTACCCCTGCGGCCCCTGACCCGGTGCAGATCCCGTCGAGCTCCATGGTTCTCTGCGGAGCTTCGGGAGATGAAGCGTCGGAGACGGGGCCTAGAGAGCGGTTGGAGGTCCAGCCGATCCGAATCCGACCGATTGCGACTAAGAACCTATATTAGGTCTTATCTCGCTGCGATAAGGGAGGCGAGGTCTAACCACTTCGCCACCCTTATCGCGTCCGCAGATAATCGCCCAGCCGCCCTGTTTAGGGTGACTCGCTCCCTCCTAAATCAGGAGGTGAGAGAGGATCCCTTGCAGGGTCGTGCTGAGGAGTTTAACCAACATCTGTTGGACAAAATCGCTCGGATTCGGACCGGTCTGGACTCTGACTGGGCAGAGTCTGACGATCAGGACACTGGCGATCTTGTCGATATCACCTGGGAGGAGTTTGATTCTGTGACTCCGGAGGAAGTGGACAGGATCATGGGGAGACTGAGCACCACCACGTGTTTATTGGACCCGTGCCCTTCCTGGCTGGTTTATGCAGCCCGGGAGAGGACACGCAGCTGGTTCCAGGCAGTTATATCGGCTTCTTTGAGTGAGGGTAGCTTCCCCGCCGTCTTGAAAGAGGCGGTGGTAAGGCCTCTCCTCAAGAAGCCTGCCTTGGACCCAGCTGTATTAAACAACTTTCGTCCTGTCTCCAACCTTCGCTTCCTTGCGAAGGTTGTTGAGAGTGTGGTGGCGCATCAGCTCCCTCTGGTCCTGGATGAAGCGGATTATCTAGACCCGTACCAATCGGGTTTCAGGCCCGGGCACAGCACGGAGACGGCATTGGTCGCGCTGGTGAATGATCTCTGGAGGGCTCGGGACAGGGGATATTCCTCTGTTCTAGTCCTATTAGACCTCTCGGCGGCTTTCGATACCATCGACCATGGTATCTTGCTGCGGCGTCTCAGGGGATTGGGAGTGGGAGGCACAGTTTTACAGTGGTTCTCCTCCTATCTCCGGGGACGTTCGCAGTCGGTGTTGGCAGGAGGGCAGAGGTCGACCGCGAGGTCTCTCATTTGTGGAGTTCCTCAGGGGTCGGTCCTCTCGCCTCTCCTGTTCAACATCTACATGAAACCGCTGGGTGAGATCATTCGTGGCTTTGGAGTTGGGTATCATCAGTACGCTGATGATACCCAACTTTTCCTTTCGACCCCAAACCACCCCAGTGATGCCCTCAACGTGATGTCCCGGTGCCTGGAGGCGGTTCGGGTCTGGATGGGGAGGAACAGACTCCAACTCAACCCCGACAAGACTGAATGGCTGTGCATACCTTCATCCCGGGTTTATTCGGATGTTCCACCTCTGGCTATGGGGGGTGAATTATTACCCCCCGTAGATAGGGCTCGCAACTTGGGAGTCCTCCTAGATTCACGGCTCACTTTGGAAGACCATATAGGAGCTGTGACTAGGGGGGCCTTCGCCCAGGTTCGCCTGGTGCGCCAGTTGCGGCCCTATCTTAGCCGGGATGATTTGTGCACGGTCACTCATGCGCTCGTGTCCTCTCGTCTGGACTACTGCAACGCTCTCTACATGGGGCTGCCCTTGAGGACCACCCGGAAGCTCCAACTGGTACAGAATGCAGCCGCGAGAGTTGTGTTGGGAGTCTCCCGATACTCCCACGTTACACCGCTGCTCCGTGAGCTGCATTGGTTGCCAGTTGTCTTCCGGGTGAGATTCAAGGTACTGGTAACAGTGTTTAAAGCCCTTCATGGCATGGGGCCGGAGTACCTTAGGGAACATCTGCTGCCGGCATCAAGCTCCCTGCGCCCTGTGCGTTCCCACAGAGAGGGCCTCCTCAGGGTGCCACCGATCAGGGAATGTCGATTGGTGGCCCCCAGGGGGAGATCCTTCTCTGTGGGCGCTCCGGAGCTGTGGAACCAGCTACCGGTAGAGCTCCGGATGGCGCCCGATCTTCGCTCCTTTCGCCGCGACCTCAAGACGTTTCTGTTTGTACAAGCCGGCCTAGCCTGATGGGGATTGGTGGGGTTTTTTAATTTTTTGTTTCAATTTTAAATTGTTGTTTTAGAATTTTATTCCAACTGTTTTAATATGGGCAATTATTTAATCTTGTTTTAATGTTTGTATGTAGTATCTTATTCTGCCCTGTGAACCGCCCTGAGTCCTCAGGGAGAAGGGCGGTATATAAATATTATTAAATTAAATTAAATTAAATTAACAATACAAAATTGAATTTTTATTTGTCATCTATTGTGTTTGATTTAGAAGTTTGTTCTCCTGTATGAGTTAGTTTCTTCATGTCTGCAGAGTACCACCTGTACTTAACTTGGATGTTATGGATTACCCTTAGTCCATATTTTCTATTTTTATCATATCAAGAAATTCCAGGAGCTCCCACTCGCACTCCAGAGCTTCCAGTCCCACAATGAGCAACAGTGTCAGAATGACTTCAGTTACCAAACCCACATAATGTCAAGTAATTATCCTTTGAGAGAAAAAAAAAATAGTGTCCTTCCTCAAGATCTTTTCTTAGGGTAATATGCTGAATGTGCTAGTTTTATTGGCAACAATATGGAATTCTTTTGCTATTGCCTTTTTCTGAGAAGTTTTGATTAGTTGTTGTTATTGTTGAATTTCTCATCTAGGCTATAGTTCTGATATTTCTTCCAGGTCTTCCATCCAAATATTAATCTGTTCTATTCCAAAAGTCCCAGAAAACCACAACAAATTTTCTTTCTAAGTTGGTGATTTGACAAGCTTGAGAGTTTAGAGTGTAACGAGAAGAAATCAGAAATTAGTGGTATTGCTGTAAGAATCAAAAGTGGCAAGTAGATAGAACTTTGCAAACATTCTTGTGGCACCTTTTATGATTAAAAAAAATTCTTCCTCACAGCAAGTTCTTGTATTATTGCTTTCTTACAGGAAGAGCTCGCATTATTAGCCTAGCAGAAAGTGGCAAATTCCTTCCTTCTATGAAAATCTTGTCATGTAATTTTGTAATAGGTTGAATTTTGCAGTGAATTCAGCATCTAGAATAACTTGCCAGAACTTGGAAGCTAAGCCAGATAAGACTTGTCTAATACTTGGATGAAGGAACCATAGGATAATTCCAGGACTATTAGCTAGGCTGTGAAGTTCACAAAACATCCTTAAAGAAGACAAGGACAGAACGCTTTTCAGAACAAACAAGAATCAAGTTCACACTGAGACAGACTTTTATGTTTTACACATATTCTCGTTTCATAGTCACAGGATTATGGGAGAAGATATGGAGACTGTTAAATCAATTATGATACATAATTACAATATCAAATACTTTACAAGATAAAATCTGAATCTGTTCCCTTAAAAAAAAGTATTATTTCCTTTATTTTCAGCCGAATGTGGTGGACGAATTCATGCTGCTACTTCTGGTCGTATCCTTTCTCCAGGTTATCCAGCTCCATATGACAACAATCTGCACTGCACTTGGATTATAGAAGCAGACCCTGGGAGAACAATTAGGTATGCATTTTTTCAACAAATTAAAACATATTAACAATTATTATGTAGTTTTATGCATAGAGCAAAATAAGTGATGTACATTTCCTAAATCATGGATTGATACTGGTAAATCTTAATGAAACTAAGGGAAGATAATTGATGTAAACAGTTCTAGATAGAACCAATGTGGTATCCTGGTTATGGAGCTGAATGAGATGAGCTGACACGTGGAACAATCTTTTTCTCCTTAGACAAACCCATAATCATAATCATGATCATAATAGTAAAATTGGAAGGGATCTTGGAGATCATCTAGTCCAACCCCCTGCTCAGGCAGGAAACCCTATACCATTTCAGACAAATGGCTGTCCAGTCTCTTCTTAAAAACTTCCAGTATTGGAGCATTCACAGCCTCTGGAGGCAGGTTGTTCCACTGGTTAATTGTTCTAATTGTCAGGAAGTTTCTCCTTTGTTCTAGGTTGCTTCTCTCCTTGATTAGTTTCCATCCGTTGCTTCTTGTCCTGCCTTTGTGCGCTTTGGAGAATAGCTCTTCTTTGTGGCAGCCCCTGAGATATTGGAACACTGCTGTCATGTCACCCCTTGTCCTTCTCTTCATTAAACTAGACATACCCAATTCCAGCAGCTGTTCCTTATATGTTTTAGCCTCCAGACCTCTAATCATCTTTGTTGCTCTTCTCTGTACTCTTTCCAGAGTCTCAACATCTTTTTTTTACATTGTGGTGACCAAAACTGGATGCAGTATTCCAAGTGTGGCCTTACCAAGGCATTGTAAATTGGTATTAATACTTCACGTGATCTTGATTCTATCCCTCTGTTAATGCAGCCTAGCACTGTGTTGGCTGTTTTGGCAGCTGCAGCACATTGCTGGCTCATATTTAACTGATTGTCCACTAGGATCCCTCTCATAGTTACTACTATTGAGCAAGGTACCCCCTATACTATATCTGTACATTTGGTTTTTCCTGCCTAAATGTAGAATCTTACTTTTTTCACCATTGAATTTCATTTTGTTAGATAGCGCCCAGTGTTCAAGTCTGTCCAGATCCTCCTGTATCTTAAGCCTGTCTTCTGGAATGTTGGCTATTCCTGCCAGCTTTGTGTCATCTGCATATTTGATGAGTTCCCCATCTATCCCTTCATCCAAATTGTTGATGAAGATGTTGAAGAGCACTGGGCCCAGAACAGAGCTCTGGGGCACCCCACTACACACTTCCCTCCATGTAGATGCAGTTCCATTGAGGACCACATGCTGAGTACGGCCGGTCAGCCAGCTATGAATCCATATGGTGGTGATGCTATCTAACCCGCATTTTTCTATTTATTTATTTATTTATTTTAATTCCATTTATATCCCGCCCTTCTCCGAAGACTCAGGGCGGCTTACAAGCTTAGCAGTAGCCTTCATTCTATGTATATGCCTGCTTATTAGGGCTTTCACACACACCGCAAGAGGCATTATTACAAAGTCAGCTTATTGCCCCCAACAATCTGGGTCCTCATTTTACCTACCTCAGAAGGATGGAAGGCTGAGTCAACCTTGAGCCTGGTGGGGTGCGAACCTGCACTAATTGCAGGCAGCTGGTGTTACTTAAGGAGGCATTAGCCCACTGCTCCACCAAGGCTCTATCTTATCAAGTAGAAGGTTGTGATCTACTTTATCAAATGCCTTACTGAAGTCCAAGTAAATTATATCCACAGCATTCCTCTGATCCACTAATTTTGTCACTTGGTCAAAGAATGCAATAAGATTTGTCTGGCATGATCTCTTTTTGACAAACCCATGTTGGATTTTAGTAATGACTTTGTTTGCCTCTAAGTGCTCGCTGATTCATTTTTTGATTATCTTTTCCAGAATCTTCCCAGGTATTGAGGTCAGGCTGATAGGTCTGTAATTTCCTGGATCCATTTTTTCCCCTTTTTTGAAGATGGGAACTACACCAGCTCTTTTCCAGTCCTCTGGTAGTTCCCCAGTGCTCCAGGATCTTTGAAAAATATAGTTCAGCGGTTCTGAGATCACATCTGACAGTTCCTTGAGAACCTTGGGGTGTAATCCATCTGGTCCTGGTGATTTGAACTTGTCTAGGTTGGACAGGTGCTCACTTACCATTTTCTTGCCTATCTTAATGTGTTTCTATTGTGTTTTTTATGGCACTATTTTTGATAGGTTGGTCTGTTTTTTCCCCTTTGTCTAAAGATAGCTGCAAGTTAAATAGTTAAATAGTTCTGCTTTCTCCCTGTTGTTTGTCACCTTCTTGCCACTTTCACCCACTAATGGACCAATCATTTCCTTCACTTGTTTGTTGTTTTTTACATGTTGAAAGAAGCTTTTTTGTTATTTTTGACTTTGGTCGCAAGCCTTAGTTCATTTTGAGCCTTAGCTTTCCTCACTTCATCTTTGCAGGCTCAGTCTATTTGCTGATATTCTGATTTAGTTATGTGCCCCTCTTTCCACTTTCTATACTTGTCCTTTTTATCTTTCAATTTATCAGAGTTCTTTATGCAGCCATGCTGGTTTCCTTTGAGAGCTGTTATTTTTCCTCTTTGTTGGTATTGTGCTAGACTGGGCTTTTATTATCTCACTTTTCAAAATTTCCCAAGCTTCTTGAGTTGTTTTCCCCTTGAAGATTCTCATCCATGGAATCCTTCCCAAGCTCTTTCTAAGTTTATTGAAATTAGCTCTCTTAAAGTCCAATACTCTAGTTTGACTGTATTCTATTGCTTGTGCTTCCATAATGTTGAATTCCAATATTGCCATCTTATAGGATTATTGTTTTTGGGAGAAACAGGATGAGGGAGCAAGACAGAGGCACCTTGAGGTCCTATACAAAAGATAATATAAAATATAAATAATAAGTTATAGAATTCAGATTCAATCAATTAATTTAGGATTGTGCTTCAAATCATTGTATCAACAGAGAAATTCATAAGATTAAGCTATATAGTTAAGCAACTATATTCTTCCAGAGTCTGACCTTTCTTTTTGTTTTGATTTTAAACTGCAAAGGAAGAAAAGAGAGGAGGGGATACATGAATACTGAATCTAATTTTAATGGCATCACTAGAAGTAAAAAGCAGTATCAGAGCTGACTAACATAATAATCTTGTTATGGTTACTTATGCAATACATTACAATCATTAGAAAGTACATTTCCACAGCAAGGAAAGTGTGCATATTTCAGCTGAAGGAGAGACAGAAAAGCACAGAAAGCATTTTGGATGTAAATTCTGAGAAATAAACATAAAAGATACCTATTGGAAATTACTAGAAAGTTAATGTTGTTAACGTTTAGCTAGTATGATGTGAAATATTTATTTAGTTAATTCAATTATTTAATTATATTATGTTTAATTTGTATCTTTAATTCTAAAATGTTACTACTTTACAGCCAGCAACTGTGACTATTTCAATAAAAGCATAACCCCCTGGAAATTTTACAGCAGATGTCTTAAAAAAAACAAACCAACAACCTATAATCACTTTTTAAACAGTGAATTATGCAGTATGGATCTGGTGGACTTTTTTTATTAAGGTAGTCTGTGTCCTGATTTGTTGCAGGTTTATGGATATCAGCATCATGTTCCAATGTCCACATTCTGACATATAACAGACTACATATTTAACCGTAGTATTATATGATGCCTAAAAGAAGTAATTCTAAGACCGCCAGATTCAATTTTAGCAAATAACCCAATCTGTGATTATTAGGCTAACTTATATTGCATGTTCCTTTTTCATTTCCAGTCTGCATTTTATTGTTTTTGATACTGAGGTGGGTCATGACATCCTCAAAGTCTGGGATGGTCCCATTGAAAGCAGCATTTTGCTGAAAGAGTGGAGTGGTTCAGCTCTTCCTGAGGACATTTACAGCACTTTCAATTCGCTGACCTTACAATTTGACAGTGACTTCTTTATCAGCAAATCTGGCTTTTCTATCCAGTTTTCAAGTAGGTGAACTTGTATTATCCTTACATACTTCTTGGTTGCTTTTTGTGAAAATAGATTTTGTAGTGATAATGTTTCAGAGTCTCTTCATGGGCAAAGTTGGTGCCATGTAGTGTTTAACAGATGGCCTGAGTTTTTTATCCACAAAAACCCACTAGATGACTTTGGTCCAGCAATTCTCTCTCAGCCCAACCTCTATCTCACAGCTTGTTGTTATGTATAGAATAAAGCAAGATCACCATGCAAATATGAGATGATTTGTTGTTCTTTTTCTTGTCATTATTATTGAATTCAGTAACCCAAACCCTGTCTTCAATATTTAGCAACAAGGCATTGTTTAATTAATTATTATAAACAGAATGTAGGCGGTATTGATTTCAGACTTCTGGGATGCTGCCATTAGTCTTCTGATTGGATTTCCTACTTTGTTTTGCTGTAGATTTCTTAGCAGGGGCCTATGTAAATTTGGATGGGTTAATGAGGAAGGTGGAATGTTAGGGCAAAGCAGCAATTATTAAGCACATGGCTCAAGGCTGAAAAATAATTATGGTCTCACAGCTGTGTATCAGCCCACCTATCTTCCTTGAAAATAAGCTACTGCTGCTTTTGTTTGGGGATATTTTTTTAAAAAAAAATCTTTATAAGGAATTTTCATAAGGAATTGAGAGCCAATTTAGTACTTAAGTTGCTAGCCTAGAAACTAGGATACCATGAGTTCTAGTCCTCCCTTAGCCATGAAAG